>NW_027185793.1:2002237-2298377 GCF_028583685.1 Petaurus breviceps papuanus
GTGTGTGTGTGTGTGTGTGTGTGTGTGTGTGTGTGTGAATTAAATCATCTCACTGAAAGATCACTTATGAATAGTAACAGAAGCTCTATTACCATTACTAGAGGCTCTGGAGGACATTCACCCCTTTTATAGTCTTTAAACTGATGAAATGAAATATTTTAGTGGTAAATGACACCCTTCTGGAAAATCCTTTTGAAAATTCATTCTGTGCTATTTTTCAGTATGGAAAGGGTGAGGAAGAAAAAAAAGGGGAACTAATTGTTTGCATTGTTCTCTTCAGGTAGAAGTCAAGTTAGGAAAAATCCATCACGTTTGATTTTGTTTAATGAAAATTGCCTTGAAATGTTTCTCAGGATACCATCCTTATCTGTGTCTATTAATGCTATTGCTGGCTAGGGTGTTTTGTTGTAGTATATTCTCTTGGGAAAATGTTGACGGTGTGTTTATTACTGCCTTTTTTTTTCTTTCTTTCTTTCTTTCCTTTTTTGTTAAGACACCAGGGTATTAGGTCAGTTCTGATCTTAAACATTTTTATGGTATGAAATTAAAACTATTTTTCTTTATAATTTTTGCTTGTATCTTTTAAGTGTTTGGGTTTAGGTTAGGGGGATTATCATATTAAATATTTTATATCTAACAGAATGCAAGCTTTTCACAGAGTATATACTTGAAGGAATCTTTACAGAGGTGAATGAATTGGTATTGATCTGAGATGCAGCTCTGTAACATAGTTATTAAATTGGGAACTGAATTTCCTTGCCAATAGATTACTTTCATTATAAACTGCAGACCTATTTGGCTGCAGTCTATTAGTTCTCTAGTGCCTGTCTGTCTCTTGAATAGGAGTCTCTTCTGTTACCCCTCACCCCTTTTTTTGTGATTGGATGGGAAGAGGGAATAGTGATGGTATAACAAGTAATTTTGAAAAAAAAATTCTGGAAGGATTTAAATTTACATTTGTGGGTTTTTTTTTTAAAACTGATTTCTTTTCTTATTGTTATTTTATTTCAGCATCTCCTCTCTCCATCCCCCAACCACATCCCCCCAGGTTCATTATTATATACCTGAAAAGACACAGAACAGTTAGAGAAATGTGAATAGGCATATAAATCCTGCTGGGTTTGGCAGGGGCTGCTTTTGTTACAGGTAAACAGTTTGATATATGCATTAAAACTTATTTACTGAAGTAGATCTTAAGAGGAGGAAGAAATGGAGCAATGATAGTAATTGTTGTTCATAATACCTAGATTCTTGAAATACAAATAATTTTATAAAATGAGAGCAAGAAGCCCTTTGTCAGGTTGCTAATGAGAGGCTTGACCTAGCTGCTGCTGCTGTTGCATCTTTGGGGATAAGGAGAGATGCAAAATGCACTGTTGCTAGGCAACTCACTTGGCTGCCTTCTGAGCTGGTTCCTATGTGCTAAGAGCTAATGAATCTTCATGTCTGCTTTTTGAAACTGTGCAAAAGCCAATGTAAGATTTACCCTAACATTTAGCATTTATAAGTACCTGGACTGGTCCTCCCATTATTTGCCCATCAAATTAGGTTGTGTTGAGCATTGGTTTATTCTGTAAAGTGGGCCAGGATTGAAAGCATAATAAAGTTCTCAGTAATGAACAGCTAGAAGTATATTTTTGCTGCTCTCTGTTATACAAATGAAACAATTTTTTTTATAAAGCTTTAGTTTAAATATTTATGCCTTTCAGCATGAATGATAACTAGTTACCGCCTTCCTCTCCAGGCATATCTCAGTTGAACCATGTGTATGCCATGTTCTGCTAAAGGAAATCTATTTTGAGAGCTGGAGAAATATGGGTCCTTAAAGGAGCTTAACTCTTGACCTGATTCTTCCCCTTTTGCCTGGAAGTGGTCAACCTCCATGGTTGAATATCATAACTCAAACATAGGAGTATGCTCCTATGTTATGTGAATAGGATTCTGAATACTAAGATCAGACTGAAAGCTCTGTTGGACTCATTGCAGTGCTTTAAAGAGAGGGATCCATATTTGTTATATTTTTAATTTTGCTGTATTGTACATTGCTGAAAACAAGTTAGCTATTATTTGAGGCATGCTGACATTAATATTGGATCTCTGGTGTCACAGTATTTCCTGTAACAGAAATGGACCAGCATAAATTTTTTAGAATTTTATTAGCTTAGCATCCTGTAGGATAGGGGTGTTGTTTTTGTGGAACAAATGTCTTACACATAATAGATGCTCTTTAAATATTTGTTGTTTTTGTACTTTTTAATAGGTAATATAATAAATTACTTTCTTGATGTGTTTCTGGTTTAGCAAGCAATAATGAAAGAACAAACCTTTACACTTTGGCAGTGGGGACGGGGGGTAAGGTTTTGTATGTTAGCTTCTAAATTTAAGCTACAGAGTAGTTTCTAGTCTGAATTTAGTAAAGGAAGTTTGCTCACTGGGTATTTCCTATAATAACAATAATTTTACTATTTTCTACCCCAACAAAAGAGAACTAGAAGAAACCTTAGAGGTCATCATAACTAGTTCCTATGTAAAGCAACTGAGAACTTTGACATTGTGTCAGTACTTCCTTATATTTGGGAAAACTTAGAACTAGAGCATGAGCCTTGAAAGTTACATTAGAGATCATCCAGTCCAATCCTTCTGTTTTATGGAGAGTATTATGGTCCAAAGAGCATCAATGATTTCTTTGATTACTTTCAGAGCTGGGACTGGAACCCAGGTCACAACTTCTGGTTCTAGTTTTTTTCTCCCTTGAATGATGTGTAAACTTATGGGCAGACCTAGGTATGACATAAACATCTGGTTAACAACTTATATGGTCGTAAGTTATTCCGCAATGATATTTTTGACGCTCAGTAAAGATTGAGCTAGTAATCCACCCAGGAAAAACCAGTTTTATGAAGAATGCATATTTTCCAGATTATCACATGTATTCAGATACATTGTCCATTGTAATAGTTTATTAGTACATGTGTCTTGGACAGACGCTGCACGTAGTTGCTGACTTAGACCCAGAATTTAATAGGAGGAGGAGAGCGAACTAGATTCCATTTAGGAAATTATGCATCACTTTTAATGAGCTCAAGCTGTTTCCTGTACCCAAAGCCTACTACATATCTTTTAATACTGATATTATCCTCTTGATACCATATGGCTGCCATTCAACGAACAGCACAGTCCCTTTTTATTTTATATTATTTATTCCAGTAATGTATGGCTTTGGTGATACCTTTTATACAACTTATTTCATGTAAGTCATCCTTGGTAATATGTGAATGCCCACCACGTGTCTTTCCATTACTTTAGTATATTGCCAATGACAACATGGATGCATGAAATAAGTGGCATAAAAGATATCATCGAAGACATATATATATATATATGTATATAGTGTGTATATACATAATATATTTTTACTGAAAGAGTATTGAGGCTTATATGTACAAAAATATTTATTATAACACTTTTGTAGCAAATAATTGGAAAACAAGGTGGAGTGCTCATCAGTTGAGGAATGGTTGAACAGATTATGTATGTGAATAAAATGAAATATTTTTACACTATAATAAATGACAAAAGAGATGGTTACAGAGAACTGTAGGAAGAATTGTATGAATTGATGCAGTAAAGAAAGCAGAACTAAGAAAACAATTTATCCATTGACTATAGCATTATAAATAAAGGGAAAGAACTTTGAAAGACTTAAGAATTCTAATCAGTGCAGTAGCTAATTGTGACCAATGATAAAGCATGCGTTTCACCTCCTTGCTGGTACTGGACTTATAGCTGTAGAATGAAGCAAACCTAATGTATAACCTTATTTTGCTTGCAAGATTTTTTTCCTTTTTTTTTTTTTTTTTTTTTTTGAGAGGGGAATTGTGGGCAGTGATCAGGGATGTGCTGGCAAATGTTCAATATCGAGCTTTCTGAAATAGTACCTTTTTAGATTTAATCTGTGTTATTAACATTTTCCCCTCACTTTCTTCAATCACGAAAATAATTATAAAAAATAAATCACGCCCTCATTTGTATTGTATGCCAATTTGCAAAGGCGGACTACTCAGATAGAAAATTTAATAGTTGTGTTTTGTGAACCAATATGAACTCAGTCTAGCACACCCCTGGTAGTGACAGTGATACAGGGACAAAAGGGGGAGCACCAATAAAATGATTTTAAAAATACACACAATATAGCAGAAGAAGGTTCAGTAGGAGACACAGATATTTTGTATCTATGTAGTTGGTACTATTATGTTAAATTTACAGACAGACACATAACAATTGGTACATGATGGTGGCTATTTCATATTCAATATCTTTCTCTTTTCATATTGAAATATTCATGTTTATTTTTGTGATCCTAATTTTAAAAAGTATTAAAAAAAAAACCCAGTCCAAGCTGATGAGTAGCTTGAATATTGCACTGATATGTACAAAATATTAAATGGCCTAGAGGAAGTTCTCTTGCATTTTGTGGAGGATTTTTGGGTGGAATTTGACAGGAATTTCATCCCAGAAGAAGAAATGGATGGTTGTGATTGTGCCAGTGAAGGGAGTGCCCATATTGATATCTCTAGTTTTAATAGGCCAGGCATCATGCTCTTCTGCTAACTTAGGTTCAAGACTGGAACACTCATAGAACATTTGACAGGTAACAAAAGAGGTTTACTTTGTCATAGCAAGCAGGGAGAGGATATTCAGCAAGGATACAGAACTGATCCATTTGAGTGCAGCTTCCTTGTTTTTCCCATGATGGTCTCTCCATTAGACAGAAGCCTGAAAGAGGAATAGGTGACTTTGAGGGCCCTGGCTTTTTTTTTAACTTCAGCATGTTACCTCAACCACCTTTTTGTGTTTGAGCCAATTAAAATCTTGAGAATTGCCTTAGTGGATAGAGAGCCAGCCTTAAAACCAGGAAGGCCTGGGTTCAAGTTCTACATACTTCTGTATGACCCTGGGAAAATCAATTAGCCTCTCAGTCCTCTGGACAACTCTCTAAGATCTCTAACATTATGAATTGCAGAAAAGGTCCAGACTGCCATTGTGGAAGGAGTTGTGTCACCCTGGTGTTTATTTTATCAGTGAAATTACTGCTCTGATACTTATCCCTTAAGGCAAAACTGACTTTGCTTATGTGGAGATGGGCTATATGCCTTAGGATATTGCTTCTTCCACTGGAATCTTACTGAAATAGCTTCTTTTAACAAGGTCAGAGGGCTAGGATTGATTCGCTGCGTTGTTAAGCATAGTCTTACAGAATTTTAGATCTGAGGCATCTTAGAAATCCTTTGGAATAATAGATAGCATACAAAATTTGGAGTTAGGAGAGCTGAATTCGAATCCATTCTCAAACTTAATATTTGTGTGATCATGGACAAGCCATGGGATAATAGACTCCAATAAGCAGGGGCAATTAGATTGTCTTTGTAATGACTTTAGGACTTACTCTGGAAGTTGTTATATTTGCAAAACAAATCCCTGATAATGACTGAGTTTGTCCCCAAAGACAAGAGGAGAAAATACATCTGTCTCTCTTCTTTGCTAGAGACAGGGGAATATAGGCATGAAATATTACATTTACAATGAGGCATATTTAGTGTGAATGATTTTGCTGGACTCTTTTTCTTTTTTAATGTTTATTCCTAGAGATGGTAAAGAAGGGAGAGAGGAAGGATGTTTTCAGAAATAAAAGTGTTATAAAAACAAAGTATGTCAAAAAAAAAATCCCTCACTCTCTACCCTTTCTTCTTTCCTCCCCTTTCCCCCTTATCTTCATAAATTATTTCATTTTCCCAAAAGTCAAGTAAAGGGAAAACAAAATTCAATTAATTCGTTCTTTTTGTTAGTTGCATTCTGGCTAATCAGGTGATCAGCTATTATAGCCTACTATATTCCAAGTACTGTGCTAAGTACTTGGAATAATTGAGATTTTACTATATTTCAAAATAGAATATAGCATCTGATGTTGAAGAAAGCCTTTTGGAAACTTGGCTTTGATATTTCCTCTCAACTCAAGGAGTGATTGTCTTCATGTTAACAGAGTTATCTGACCAGGTTTGTTTATTGCTCTCTTTTTTTAAAATTTTTTTTAAGCAATCAGGGTTAAATGACTTGCTCAAGGTTACACGGCCAGTTGTTTCTGGGTGTGGTGCTAAGTATCTGAGCCCGGATTTGATCCCCAGGTCATCCCGACACTGGAGCCGGTGCTCTTACTGTGCTACCTGGCCGCCCCAATATTGCTCTCTTAATTAGACTGTATTTTATTGTCATTTAATGAGTACCAAATGAGATCTCTTTGTAAGTGTGTGTCTGTGTGTTTGTGTGTGTATGTGTGGGGAGACGGGGTGCAAATATTTAAGATCTTGGATTTATCGCTGGAAGAGACATAAAGGTGATCAAATCTAAACCTCTAATGTTTCTCATTTTTCTGATGAGGAAATTGAGCCCCAAAGAAAGGCAAAGATTTACTGAGTCTAACAGCTTAGTAAATGGCAGGGATGGGATTAGAATCCAGTGCCTCTCCCTACAGGTCACTTTCCCTCATTGTGCTAGGTGACCTTACTCCACCATAGAGATATGCTTGTTAGTTGGGTGTCATACAAAGGACACTCAACCAAGTCAGCCCTGGATTAAAAAAATTACTCATATCACTGACTGATTTGGGAGAAACCTGCAGTTTGTTTTGTTTTGTTTTCCTGGAAGTAAATATTTTGTTTTACTGCAGGTGGGTACCCTAATTAGCCATTTACTACTCTTAAGATTAATGTGGATCAGTCAAGTATTATTTTTCTGACCATGCTTTGTCCACCATACCCTGATGCCTTTACCCCAGAAATATTTCATCCAGAGAAGTGTAAGAGTTTTTATGGGAAGAGTTAGGAGGATGCTAGAAAGATGTGTTTTTGGAAAGAAGTGTATTACCAGGTATTCTGCTGATAGCGCCTGTGAATGCTAGTGCAGGCCAGATGGTGCTTTCTCCTTTCCATTTTCCATAGCCTTTTCACAGGCCCACTGTATTGACCTCACCACCACACACATTTCCCCCTCCCCAGTCCCTATCCCCAAGAAGCATCTTGTCTGTCTACATAATATGAGGCTGTAAGAAAGTATTCATGAATTAAAAATATTCATGCCATTTTTCCTATTTATTTTCTTGATAGTGAAGGAAATTGTGGATCTGGGAGTGGGCTATCTTTTAAAGAAAATAAAATTTTAATTAATTTTTAATATTTTTCCTTTGTCACAAAGAAGAGAATAGTTACCATTCTCTTGGTTCTACTTCCTTCACTTTCTGTCATTTCTTATGAATCTCCAGTCTCTGAATCCCACATATTCATCAGTTGTTTTGGAATAACCATATTTCAAGAAGTTCCTATCCTATCATCTTCACAGTAGTCTTACAATAAATAGACATCTACTTTTTTCGAGTTTTTTTTTAATTTTTGCTAACTCAGAGTCCTAACATAATTTTTAAAAATTTTAGAATTAAAAATGTATAAATATATTTTAATGACCCTTGTGTCAGTTAAATATTTGAAGGGCATATACTTAGAAGTAGAATTAATGATTCAGTGGTTATGAATACAGTTATGTGTGTGTGTGTTTGTATGTGTGTATATATATATATATATATACATATATATATATATATCCTGGATTTATCTTTCCCTTCTCCACATCACCAAGGAAAAAAACAACAAAACCTAGCCAAAAGAAGGGAAACATCAGCTATATTCTCAGATGAGCACATTAAGGAAAGATATTTGTCATTTCACTCCCCAAAGTATAATTAAAACATTTGCTTAAAGGTCACAAGTTAGAATATATTGTTTTATAAGATGCTAGTAAATTTCCCAAACTTCCTTTCTAGAATTAAGAGTCTGTCAGAATGTCTTGTTAAAAGCTGTTTCCAGAAGGAATAATTCATTGAGACACAGGATAGGGTAACCTTTGTTTTTAATTAAAATGGGGATTGAGGAGCCAACACAAAAAATTTGTCTCACTGCAATTGCTGAAAGTGAAGGTAGTCGAAGCTTTATTCCAATAATCACTCCACTGGATGTGAAAAACATAAATCCTCCCCAAATATATAGTTTCTAAGGTTGTAGCCATTAAATGTATGCCATCAAACTCTTCTATGATGTATCCTCCTCATTAAGAAATGTTTCCCGAATGAATGCTCAGTGTTTAGTATTCTCACTGGCCCAGAGGAAGGAAGGAATCAGATATTCTTTCCAGGCGTATGGATTTCTAAGACAGACAGACACAGGGAGTAAGAAAAATAAAAAAAATTTAGCAAATAGGCCAAAGGATAGTTGTCCAGTTTAGCACTTGGGAAATGGAATGTCTCTAACATTAATATCACAAACACATTATTTGGTTACTTTTCTTACATTTAAGTGTCATTGTGTGTTCAGGGAGGCTCAACCACCTCTTTTTCTGAGCTATGATTTCATCGTTTGTGTGCTATGTTGCCTTCTAATTAATAGACCTGTAGGGTTTTAGGGCTCATTCAATTCAGCCCTCAAGTTTTATGGGGATGGGCATCTCGGCCTGGAATGTACTTCTTTGTATATCTGCGTTATAGAGTTCTTCTCTCCCTTTAAGATGTAGCTTAGACGCCATCTTACTTCCCCAACGGATGGTCCTTCCCCTCCCATAGTGTCTTGTCTATAATTCTTCTGGGTTAATGCACAAAACACATATTTGTATGTGTCTATATATATAGATATCTGTATGTTTATATTTATGCTAGGTACTTGTTAATTTTTCTCCCCATTAGAATGTAAGCTCACCTTGGGTAAGGATTATGTGGTTCTTTGTAATTGTATGCTAAGGGCCTAAGATAGTGCCTGGTACACACTAGTCCCTTATTGATTGATTGATTATGCTAGTTGTTCAGTCATTTCCCACTCTGTGATGCCTTTTGGGGTCTTCTTGGCAAAGATACTGGAGTGGTTTGCCATATCCTTCTCCAGTGCATCCTACAGATGAGGAAACTGAGGCAAACAGAGTTAAGTTCAGGGTCACACAGCTAGAAAGAGTCTGAGGTCAGATTTGAACCCAGGAAGATAAGTCTTTCTGAATTCAGACTGAGCTCTCTGTGCATTGAGCCTCCCAGCTCCCCATTTCATACATGTACTGGTTCTATAATAAGACTGTAAGTTTCTTGAGGGCTTTTGGAGTTAATCCTTTCTTATTACCCTGGTGCCTCATTAGGCAGATAATTGCTCAATAAATGCTTTTCAGTTGGAAGAGAAAAGGATAGAGGAGGAAGGGAGTTAGGAGACAAAATTGTGCTGTTTTATTACTTGCCAACTTATAATATTCATTGGGGATAAGAAAAATGGCATTTGTACTGCTTTTATCTAGGTAAGTAGCATACTTTAAAATACCCTTTGTATTTGTTCTAGGTACCAAATCTAGTCCCTGTTTTGATGTTCAAGCTTGGAAGACCACTGGAACCTCATTCCTACATTGATATTTTGTATACTCTACCTACTTTGGGTGTACATAAGGTGAGTATATTGACAGAATTAACTTTTCTAAAAAATCTTCCATTGTTTTAGGAAAATTTTTAATAAAGAAAACAACATTTTGAAACCGATTTTGCATCATGAACAAATCCTATAAATTCTTCAGAGTATGAAGCATTGTTTATCTTGTTAGCTTAAGATGACTAGAAGCATCTGGGTAGCAGAGTGGCTTTGAGGCAGGAAGAGCCGAGTTCACGTCCTGACTCATGTACTTACTAGTTCTGTGTCCCTGGTCAAATCACCGGACCTCTCTCAACCTCATTTTCCTCCTCTCAAAAATGAGGGAGTCGGCCTCAAAGGCTTCTAGCTTCACTTTCAGCTCTAAGTCTCTGCTTCTGTGATGGTGCAGGTGGTTGGTGGTTCATGGAAATGAGAGATGAAAATGAGCCCAGATCCTGTAGTTCATCCCTTTCATCTTATAGAAGAGGAGATGGAGACACCAGATGATTAAATGACATGACCAAGGCTGCTCAGCTAAAAAGGGGCAGAGCCAGAGTTGGAAACTCAGGCCTGTGCACTCTGAATCCAGTGCTCTTTCCATTGTGATGCTAAGTGCCACAAATAACTTAGGAAGCATTTTGTAAGAATACTAATTATAGCCTTCAGATTCCAGACTGCAGAATCATTGTGTTCATACTTGACTTCTCAAAGATTGAGATTAATCTCTGTGTCATCAGACCTGATGGTTGGTGTTCTTGCATTCACCCACCCCTTATACACAAATATCCAGAGGCTTATGGAATGTAGTCTTCATTTAATTGCATTCTTTTTTTTTTTCTTAAGCAATTGAGGTTAAGTAACTTGCTCAAGGTTACACGGCCAGGTGTTTCTGGGTGGATACTAAGTATTTGAGCCCGGATTCAATCCCCCAGGTCATCCCGACACTGGGGCCGGTGCTTTTACTCACTGTGTTACCTGGCCGCCCCATTTAATTACATTCTTAAGGTTAATGTGAAGCAGCCAAGTAGTACTGGGGATATAGTACTGAAGACAGGAAGACCTAATTTCAAATTCACCCTCAGACACTTACTTATTAACTGTGTGACCTTGGTCAAGTCACTTAATCCCTGCTCTGCCTTAGTTTCTTCATCTATAAAATTATAAAAATAACATCTGGGGTGTAATGAGGAAATGATGAGTGTTGTTGATGAGTTGTGTCTGACCCCTCCACCCCCACTCCCAATCCCCTAAATTGGGCTTTCTTGGCAAAGATAGTAGAGTATTTTGCCATTTCCTTCTACAGCAAACATAGGGTAATTGACATAGCTAGGGTCACATAGCTGGTGAGTGACTGTGACTGAATTTGAACTCAGGCCTTTCAGGCTCCAGGCCCAGTGCTATATCTACTGAGATAATATTATATATTTGCGTAATATTACAATGCCAAAATATATAATAAACATGTAATATAAAATATCTGTTAAATTTATATTATCCTATAATTATAAAATAATATAATCTAGCATTGTAGAAGGATAAATATTTGTAAAGCATTTTGCAAACCTGAAAATCCTTTATCATTTAAAGTTAACAGTTTGAGAACAGTCCCTTAAACTGCTGCTATATTTTCCAGGTTTGTGTTGCCCAGATACTGCGAGTAATCCAGGTTCTAGGAAACACTCCCCAATTTAGAGCTGTCACTTTACGCTTAATGACTTCTTTGTGGGAGAAACAGGTGAGCCCCAGATAAACTGTTGTGAAAGTCTTTTGTTTAAGAAGTAGAATATTTTGTTACTGTAAATTATGATTCATCTTAGGTTAAAAAAAATTATTAAACTTCTTGATTGTGCCAGGCATTGTCCTAGGCTTTGGGAATATAGATACAAAAACAAAGTAGTTTCTGCTCTCAGAGAGCATACATTCTGTCATGCCCTGCTAAAGGAAACTTAGAAAAATCTGAGAGACAGTTAGGATGAGAACCAGGACAGAATAGGGTCATGAATACTTAGAGAAGAGAAAGTACCCAAGAGAGAGGAGTCACCAGCATCAAATGCTCCAACAAGGTCAAGGAGAGCAAGGCCTGCGAAAAAGACCATCAAGTTTGGCAATTAAGAGTGATTTTGGGGAAAGTTCTTTCTTTTGAGCAATGAGGTCAGAATTTTATACACAAGAGATTAAGAAGTGAGTGAGAGGAGGTGAAGGAAGCTTCTTATGGCTTCATAATAATTATGAATTTTTCATTTTAAATATGGTCATGCTATCGAGGGAATACTAGAAATTTTGTTTACCAAAATTTTAGCAAAGCTTTGGACAAAGTCTCTTACTATTTTTTGGGACAAGATGAAGAAATGAAGGTTAGGCATTTTATAGCAGCATGAAATTTTTGTAACAATAATTATATTATTTGGAAAATAACTCTTTTTAATAAATTTAATTCTCCCTAGGATCGTGTGTACCCTGAACTGCAGCGGTTCATGGCATTGTTGGATGTACCATCTTTGTCTGTGAGCAAAGAGGCCCAGTGGGAGAAACTAATTGCCAAAGCAGCCTCCATCAGGGATATATGTATACAAAGGTAATATCTAGTGTCCACACAAGTGTGTAGACTTATACATGCATACACAGTTTGGATTTTAAGTTCTTGGTGCTAGGAATCCTAGAATCATGAAATCTGAGAGTTGAAATGGACAGAGATCACTTAGTCCAGAGGTTCTTAACTTGGGTTCCTTGAACTTTTTTTTTTTTAATACTTTGAGAACTGTATTTTGGTAAAATTGGTTTCCTTTGGAATCCTATATATTTCATTTTATGCATTTAAAAAGTTATTCTCAAAAGGGATGCATAGGCTTCACTGGACTCCCAAAGGATTACTAGAATCTTTGATTTAATACAACAGAAGTTTAAGCATCCCCTGAACAGCATCTGCCTATATTGAAAGACTTCTGGGGGGTAGGGTGGGGTGGAGAGGGAAAGGAGACCACCATTTCTCCAGGCAGCTATTCTGCTCATAGATCTAATTATGAGGACATTTAGCCTTGTATTGAACCTAGTTTCTGTCTCCTGTTTCTGTTCCTCTTTTTTCCCCTACTTCAAGAAGAATAAACCTCATACCTCTCCTCCATGACAGCTGTTAAATATAATTTATATATTGTCATCTATATTATATTACTGTATATTATTATTATATATTATGTATAATATAATCTCCCACTTCTTTTAGCCAGTCCCGCATGATCTTGAGTTCTTTCACCATTCTAGTTACCTTGATCTGGCCACTATCCAGTTTATTAATATCCTTCCTAAAGTATGGCACCCAGAACTAAGCATAGTACTACTCAAGTGTGATCTGACCACAGGGATTATCACCTTCCCAATCCTGGATGTGAGCCTCCCTTAATGCAGCCAAAGACCACATTAGCTTTTTTAGCTTAGCTATCACTGTTGAGTCAGTGAGCTTACATTACCCTAACTTCTTCCTGCCCCCACCCCTTGCCTCCCCAGATATTTTTAGATGATTTACTGTCTAGCCATCCCTTTCCCAATTTGTACTACTTAATTAGATTTGTTTTTTCCACCTCAAATATTAAAAGTTTTCATTTATCCCTCTTAAATTTCCTCTTTCTTATTTCTGCCCAGCATTCTAAAGCAAGATCTTTTCCCAACCCATGGGCCATCAGTTTGTTAGTTACTGCTCATAGCCTGGTGTCATCTGCACATTGGATAAGCATGTATTCATAGTAATTAAAACAAGGGGTAGTATGTTAGAATTATTAAATAGCTGACCTTGTAGTCAGTATGACCTGATCTCTAGTCCTGCCTCTTATACATCCTGGCTGTGTGACCATTGGCAAGTTTCTTCTCAGTGCCCCAGGTAACTCTCCAAGAGAAACAATTTTCTCAGAACAGTTGTTGATCTCCATTGGTAGAAGTTTCCTTATTGGGGAGACCTCTACCCTAATGAAATTAGGTAGAGGGTTTTAGTATCCACCCTCTCTTTGTCTCCCTCTTTCCTCTCCAGGGCCAAAACCAAAAACAATAAAATAGCCCAACCTACTGATATTTGTCCAGTACTTTACCATTGGCAAAGCACTTTATGTAGATTATTTCATTTAATCCTTTCAGCAAACCCTGACAAAGTAGGTATCACAAATATCTCCATTTTGCAAATTAGCTCAAGTTAAGTGGCTTGCCTGTGGTCACACAACTAACACATTTCCAAGTTTGATTTGAACCATATTTCTCTGGACTCCAAGGCCAACTTTTTTCCCAAAATAGCATTTCATTTCTATTTTTTTTTTAAAGCAGTTGGGGTTAAGTAACTTGCCCAAGGTTACACGGCCAGTTATTTTTTGTGTGGGTGTTAAGTATCTGAGGCCGGAACTGATCCTGAGTTTTCCCAACTCTGGGGCCGGCACTCTTACTCACTGTGCCACTTAGCCACCCCAGTATCATTTCTCTTGCCATCTGTGCAACATATAGCCACACAGAGATATCCAGACATTTCCCTAGAGATCTCCTTCCATAGTAACAGAACCATTAATGACTGCATTTTGGGTCTGCTCATTCAACCAGTTCCAAATATACCTAAACTTTTATTATTGTCTAAACTACATTTCTTGATCTTGTCCTGAAAAATAGTGTGAGACTTTGTCCAAAGCTTTGCTAAAATTTTGTTAAACAGAATTTCTAGTATTCCCTTGATAGTGTAACTTTATTTAAAAAAAATCCTGGCATGCTTCATTATGAAGCCATAATCACTCTTTGATCATTGCTTCCTTTTGTAGATACTAACTATACCCCTGCCAAAATGAGTCCTAGAATTTTGCCAGAAATCAGTCAAGCTAAGTGACCATAATTTATTTTTCTCTTTTGAAAATTTGGGACAGTTGTCTTTCCCTAATCCTATTATTTATTGTCTTCCATCTTTAAAAGATCATTGACAGTGATTTTGCAATCACATCTGCCAACCTGCTTAAAAGTATTTTGATGGTGTTCCAGTTGGAGGGATTGTTTTAGTACTTGCAAAAAAATCTGAGGAGGTTACTTTCACTTTGTAAAATTGAACTTGACCTTTTTTTCTTTCTGTGGCTAACTATAAGACCCAGTTAATATTTTTTTTACAACTCTTAGATAAATTTTTCTGCATACAATTGTTGTTTGCAGAACACAAAATGCAAAATATGATCACTCTTATTTTTTCTAAATTCAGAGCCTTGAAACTGAAGTACTAGACTTATAGGCACAAATTATTTTACTCACTCTACCTTAATGTCTTATTATTTTATTATCTGTAATTATAGGGATTTTATCATGGAAGGAATTATTTGTGACTGTTAACTAAAAAGAAAATAGCCTGGAATTGTTAATGATATTCTGTGCTTTTAAAAACTAGACATAGAGGGGCGGCCAGGTAGCACAGCGAGTAAGAGCACCGGCTCCAGTGTTGAGAAGACCTGGAGATCGAATCCCGGGCTCGGACACTTAGCACCCACCCAGAAACACCTGGCCGTGTAACCTTGAGCAAGTTACTTAACCCCAATTGCTTAGGGGCGGCCAGGTGGCTCAGCGAGTAAGAGCACTGGCTCCAGTGTCGGGATGACCTGGATCAAATCCGGGCTCAGATACTCAGCACCACACCCAGAAATAACTGGCCGTGTAACCTTGAAAAAAAAAAACTAGACATAGAGGAATCAGGGAGATGGCTTCTCTTCTCCATAACTAAATAAATTAGGAGTGGTTGAGATTCCTTCCCCCTTCCCTCCAATAACAGAATTACACTTAGTGATATTCCACTTTTCAGTAGCTTATTTTCTTTCTTGTGCTGTTAAAAATATGTGTGTGGGGGAGAGAATAAATTGATACTATTTAAAACTAATTATAGTTCTATAATTTAATAGTCTGCCATCATGAATGTTTTCAAATTCCTACAGAAGTAGGACCTGGCAGTGGAGTGTGCTGCAAGATCCCACGACTGTTTTGTCTTACTCTAGGTGCTGTACTACTCCCCCCAAAACAGGAAGTTGACCTTAATTGAAAAAGTATAACCCAAGATAAAAAAGGAATATCTTTACCTGCTCCGTTCCCATCTTCTTCTCTCATTCTAGACTTTTGGCTGAGTTAACTGGAGTCTAAAATTGCCTTTTCTTCTTTGCAAAATATTTCTTCATGAAGAATTAGGATGCAATCAGTTAAGATGTTAATAGGAGTCTGTGCCAATTTTTAGGAAGAACAAAATGGATTAAGCACAGATGTGATGAAGCTGTCTTTTCAGCATTGATGCTGGCCATTATATGCAGAGAATCTGTAAGTATTAACACTGATTCATTTTCCTTTTTTTTTCCCCATGATTTTTCAATAGACCATATCAGCATGGGGCAGATATGTTGGCAGCCATTTCACAGGTGTTGAATGAATGCACAAAGCCTGATCAAGCTACTCCAGCAGCTTTGGTATTACAAGGTCTTCATGCACTCTGTCAAGCCGAGGTAGGCTTCATTTGAGTTGTTTTGGAGAATGTTACAGAATAGTGTCTGGGCAGAGGAGAGCCCAGAGTCCAACTGTTCATTCAGAAAAATGTTTCTTAGGTGATCCTTTTAGAGAAATTTACAAACCCATTTCACAGTGACTTTTTAGTAGATAATTAAGAACAAGGGATCATTTATTAATAATCACATCATGATTTAGGTTTTCCAAAGACCCTTGTTATGGTTTCATTTTTGCTTTATAACAGTCTTACAAGGTAGATTCTTTCAGGTATGGTTATCCCTAGATTATATAGGTGACAATGAGGTTTTGGAGACTTGAAGTGACACCCCCAGCCATAGTTAGTAAGTGTTGGCAGTGGGATTTAAACCTGTCTTCCTGACTCCAAGTAAAGCACTTCATCCATGCTACCTCTTTTTTTTTTTCTTTTTGGAAGGCAGTTGGGGTTAAGTAACTTGCCCAAGGTTACACGGCTAGTTTTTGTGTGTGTGTGTGTGTGTGTGTGTGTGTGGGTGTTAAGTGTCTGAGGCTGGAACTGAACTCGGGTCCTTCTAACTCTGGGGCCATACTACCTCTTAATGTGGCTTTTCTTCAAGTTTTCAGATTCTGCTGATCCTAGTGAAGACTAAGCATTGAACCCAAAGATAACTTGACAAACAACATCTTCTTGTTCTATTGCTCCTTCCTTCTTCTTTCCTTATTCTCTTTGTAAGATTACAATGAAAATTTTTGTTGACAGTACTTTTAATGAATTCATTTCTGGGCAGTGTTTCTACCCAGCATAGGCAGTAGTGATCAGTGGAAGGGAAATGTGGACTGAACCGGGATCACTTTTACATCCAGAGAAGATTATTAATTTCTTGATGATAAGCAGAGTATCTATGCTCTTCTAGAGATATGATGTGAGACAATGAGTCAGTGTTAGAGCTAGGATTTTAAATCATATTCTAAAGCTTTGTTGTCTAGGAACCTGTTCAAGTCTCTTCCAAGTGTTACAGATGGCAAACACAATCTCTCCCTGAATGCAGAAAATCACAGCCAAACCACACAAGTTTTATACATTGATTTTACAAAAGCATTTGATACTCTGAGAAGATCTTTATTGACTCTTGGAAGTCATCATCCAGCTAGAATACCCTGAAAAAGTCACTGAAATCCTGGTGTTTTCCCTCAGTTACATGACTGATTTAAAATAGTGGATGATTTTACCATCATCAATAGAGTTTAATGGGGATTCTGTAACATAATCACCTTCATTCATTCTTCCAACATGAGTGTTGGAGGTGAGCCAAATTTTAGATAAGGGCTTTCCCCTCAAAGCCTAATTCTGTTTCCTCACAGAGTTATGAGGTGACTTGAGATTTTCAGTGACTGCAGAATGTTTAGTGAATAGAAAGCCTTCTAAGTTAGAAGAATTTTATATATGGACCAATGAGGACTATGTATTCATTTGAGGTGATGGACTTGAGGCTCATTAAATTTGTGGATTTAATTGGATCATTTTTTTTTCAGTTAGAATTCATAAAAACTCTGCTGAAGTACAGAAGGGTTGTTATCTTCATTGATTAAGGATTATATACATTTGAGTAGCATATACATGAAAGAGTATATATGAATAAAGTTTAAGAAGGAGTGTTATTATGGAATAGAGGGAAGCCTAGGAAGCTGAATGGAGGAGGTAGCATTTAAAGGATAGGGACTCAAAACAAGAAGGTGAATGTTTCATCAGAAGGGTCCAGGTCTCTAATATTCCCCTAAAGATAAGACTGCAGATACACTAAACAATAGCAGAAACTAAAAAATTCCTCCAAAATACCTCATAAGAAAATTACTTTACATAAAAAGAAAAGAAGAAAAAAGCTACAATAATACAAATTAATATTATGCAATAAAAGTCTAAAATGGTGACTGGAGAAAAACCAATGAATTGTCATCAGCAATGCTTCTAAAAATGAAGGTGCATTTGTTGCAAGAATTTTTATCATGGTTTATACTAAAGAAAATTTTAATTTGCTATTAATAGGAAAAAACTGATTAGAGTGAAAAAAATTTTTAAAAGATGGTTACAATTTAAACAACTTGATATTATTTGTGCATAATTTTAATACATGTATTAACTGAGAGATAAAATTGACCAGCTTCAAGACAAATCAGCAGAAAAATATACAACAGAAGCTAAAACTATCAATATACAACTGGAAGACAATCTGATGGTCACATTCTGAATTTAGACCTACCGGGTCGTTAGAGATTGTCTAGTACAAAAGGGAGCTGAAGTCCAGAAAGGTCAACTACCTTGTTCCAATGTACTGTGCTTCCTCTAATGACCTTATCAATAAGTGTAGAGTTAGAGTATGGAACTTAGAAAGCTAATCCAAAAACTACCACCCTCCCTGAAGAAGTAAAGTGAGAAGAGAATCTGAGCACTCTGTTTCAGGAAAGCAAAGGACAAAATTTTCTACAGTTACTGAAAGAATGAAAGAAATCCACAAAATAGTAAGAGCCATGAACTTGAGTTTCATCCGTGCCGAGCATATTCTTATAGTTTTGTTGTTTAACAGTGACATAGAGTTGATTTTGCAGTCAGCCAAGAAGAAAAAAGTGCAAGTTTGAAATGCAGAGGTTTTTTTCAGTTCCTAAGGTGAAAAATTCTAGATCATGTTGTAATTTGAGAGTTTACAATGACAAAAGATAGTCTTTTAAGATTTCACAAAAATTCTTGTATATGCACATCACCTATGTAGAAATACTAGGTAAACTCTTAAGTAAACTTTAAAACTATGAAATGTACACGATGGTAATTTTGTTCAAGGATACCAATTCAGTAATACGTTGTTTAGATCAGGATATCTTAAGCTTTTTCCACTCTTGACCCCTTCAGAGCTTCTTAAACTGTGGTTTTGGTCACTACCCACAGTTCAAGAAGCACTGAATTACAATTTTGGTCATCTCAGGGTAACCACTTTGGGAGTGGACAAGAAGACAACAGATGTGTTTGTATTACTCAACATTACCACAATGTCATCAACTTATAGTGAGAGCGGTGTAATGGTAATTTTGGCTAGATTAACAAATTATGCAGATTTATCTAGCGTAACATAAAAAGATAGTGTAAACTCCATAAAAGGAGATATTGGTTGGATAAAAGTTGAAAATATATTATTTTCAATAACAATTAAAGGATACAAATAAGTTATATATTATTAATGATTAAATTAGTATTGAATAAATTTCCATGTAAAAGTAGAACATTTATAAATAAATAGTTGATACCTCAAATAGATATGTAATCTTATGAGTTTAAGAATTACTTCCATAGATATAGATCATAGCCTATCTAAGTTTGATTACCTTTGTGACTCTTTCCATGTACTCCCAAAAGTTAGCCACATAGTGCCTACCCAACGTTCTCTAGTTCTTCCCAGTTCCCTCCTGATATCATGAGGGTACCAGTGGAACATTTTGTCCATCTCTCTGTATACTCTCTCTGTCTCCCCCCCTCCCCTATATCCCATCTTTTCATTTTGTCATACAGTTCCTTGATGACATCCTTTACTGCTGTTGTTCTTTGTTGTTTCCTCATTGGTTAGATATAGATCCCTGCTCACACTTATCATTTATCGTCTTTATTTACTGTGTTTTGGGTGATACTCATCTTTAGTTCTTCAGAGGGAGTGGTGTTTCGAATTTTTCTGTCATATGGCAACACTGGTAAAGTGTTTGTGTTGAAAAGATGAACTTTGATGTTATCAGAAGGTTGGGGTAAATAAAAGTGCTTTGCAATTTGCCAGAGAGAATGTTTGCATGCGAAAGAGATCTGTAATCATTCAGAAGAGTTTGGCCTCTCCATCCACATAGGAATACCAAAATGGATGAAATGTGTCTATTACACAGATTTCATCATGCATCTGAATGAGTATTCCATGGAACTTGTCCAACAGTTTGAATATTTAGGATGTAACAGGTGGTGAAAAAGAGACTCAGAGTTGAAAAGGGGGTATGTAGGATGGGTGAATATTTCATATGGATTTAATTTTTTATAAAGTGATTAATATAAGAGTGTGAAAGCAATGTTTGATTACTAGCATCAC
Source organism: Petaurus breviceps papuanus (assembly GCF_028583685.1). Taxonomy (NCBI): domain Eukaryota; kingdom Metazoa; phylum Chordata; class Mammalia; order Diprotodontia; family Petauridae; genus Petaurus; species Petaurus breviceps. Next base: position 2,022,288 of record NW_027185793.1, read on the forward strand.
CAATGAAGGGGGAGGGAAGGAGGAAAAGTGGGAGTGAAGATAATCCCAGAGCAAGGCTTTTTCATACAGTGCAGAGGCTTTGAATTAGAAATTTTTGAAAAATAAATTATATAACAAATGAAAATTTCAGAAAAAATATCAGTAATACTGTCTAGCTTTTATATAGCTTTTTTTATGTTTGTAAAACACTTTATATAGCTATATCATTTGACCCTCACAACCTGGTGAGGTAGGTGCTTAATACTTATCCTCATTGTACAGATAAGGAAACTGAGGCTCAGACAGGTCATATAAGTTGGTCACAGTCATTTGTATCTGAAATAGATTTTGAACTCAGGTATTCTTGATGCCTAGTTCAGCGATCTATCCTCTATATAAACTAGCCACCCACATTGGGAAATAACGTGGATGTGAAAAGAATGATAGTAGATTAATAGTAGTGTAATCTTTGCTTATAAGGCAAGTAATATAATAAGATGAGTACATTAATGTGGTAGAGGTAAAACACAGAATCACAGAATATATGAGTTGAAAGGGCCCCACAAGCCCTTTAGTCTAACCTGTACCTGACTAAACACCCCCTTTGTGACTTCCTAATAAGTTGTCATCAAAGCTCTGCTAGAACATCTTCAGTAAAAGAGAAATTAAAATTTCATAGTTATGAATATAATATGAATATTATAAGATAAGATGAATATAAATGATTTTAATTTTCCTATAAAAAGGAGAAATCATTATGGACTAGATTGAAAATTCAGTTTTGCAGGATTTGCCTAAGGGAATGAGACCTAAGACATAGATGCAGAAATATTTAAAACAAGTAGATAGAACAAACAGTTAAATTATTAAATTCTCAATAATTTATTAATTTTATTAATTTATTAATAACACATTTAAATAATATCTAAAATAAGTAGATAGAATAAAATTTATTATGTTTCAACAGAATCTGGAAGATCATGAGTTTGCACAAGTGATAATGGAGAAAATTGAAATCAAATGGGAAAACATTACAAGATTTCTGTATAAATCTAAACATATACTAAGTAACACTGACAATGCAAAACATCAGTATTAAATATATACTTACCTAACAGCATAGAAACTACATTTTAGAGAAAGAAGTTACTTGAACTTCAAAAAACTATAAACAGAAAAACAAGATTATCTGAAGAGGAGACTTAAGCCTCTAGTAAAGTAATGCAACAAATGAAAGATTAAGAAAATTAAATTACTGCAGTAGAATGCAGAGTAAATTGAATTTAAGTACATGACAAGAACTAAACTAAAATTGTTTGGAATAGTTTGTATTAAAAATTATTTATACCAACTTTATATTATTTTATAAATTATACTTCATATTTCCCTTTATATTGTTACATAATGTTTTGTTTATAAAAGCACCCACACTCTAGAGCATAACAAATGTCAATTTTGAAATTCAGAAAATGTGAACGCCACTTTTATAGACATTTGCTGCAGCATTCAATGATAGTCAACTTTCAGATGTTAGTATTGCCTCTCAGGGTATGGAGTACAATAACACCTTACCTGTATTATCTTGTGTAACTCTTATACATATCCTATCAAAACTTCCTCACTAGGGTCTACAGAAACTGTTGGGCACCTTCTTGCCCTTCTCTTGACATCATGTGCCTAGCAATGACATGGATTGTCAGGCAGTTATATCTTTTTTCTTTTCCTTTTGGTCAGCCATACTTCCAGCATCCTTTCTGTCTATCGGTTTCTCATTGATTATGTGTTGCAGCTTGCAACCAATGTTCTCCATGTTGTCAATGTTCACCATGTTCTTCTCCATTGCTCTTTGAATGATCAACAGCTTCACTTCTTCAGAGAATATAGTCTTACAAGACATGTATTGTCACTGGAAAAATATTGATATTAAGAAACTGGACATTTCTTTTAGAAAAGCTTAGGGCTATTATAAGAATCAAGGAATATAGCTTTCTCTTTTTACCCTGTACAATTCTGGGTCCATAGCACTATATACAAAAAAAGATATATGATCAATGGATGCAAGGCTAGATAGAGACTTGAAATATAAAGTACTAAAACCACTTAGGTCAAAGACCAAATTATATAAACGATAAAAGTTATATTAAATTTAATGACAATATTAATGCAACATAAATATTTATGGGTTTCAGTTGAAGCAATTCAGGAGCCAATTTGTATCTCTGAATGTTGTGGTAATGAGTGAGAAGATTGATAAATGGGATTCACAGTTTAAAAATTAGAAATTGAACAAATTAATGTACTAAATCAGCATAAAATAATAAAATTTCAAACATGAGATATTAATAAAACTAAGCAATACTGTTGACAAGTGTGTATTTGTACCAAAATATTATTAATTACTATATTTGCAATCACTTGCTTCTAGCTTTTTGCTGTGTATTTAGTGTTTTGGCCTTGGTTGAATAAATTCTGGCATATAAATATCACATAGTATTATTGTGTTACAAAAAAATGACAAACATGAACAATTCAGGGAAGTATAGAATTTATATAAAGTGGTAGAATGAAGAAAGCAGAACTCAAATAACAAAAACTAGCAACTGTCATGTGTTTGAAAATAGAATTAGCAGCAGCAAGATTTAATTAAATGCACAATATAAGCAAAAGTGTAGGGGCAGCATATCAGAGGGTCTGATTTGGAGAGAATAGTTTAACTACAATGTAGTAAATAAAAAAAGGCAGGGAAAAAGTAATGAGGTAACCCTGGCAATTTACAGTGCTGCCAGATATTGGAGGCCTTGGCTATTGGGAAAAGAGAGTTTGAATTTTACTCACCAAACTGAAGGGAGCCAGCAAAGATGTTTGACTGAGTGATAAGATTTGTCAAATTCATTACCAGATTTATTCAAATAAAATATTTTTTTCAGGCATTGTTAAAAAGGATTGATTGGACAATGCAATAGTATAGAGAGGGTAATTCAGGACTTATATTAGCTTGTTGGCATTGGAAATGGAAATGAGCAGATTGATGTGAGAGATATTATAGAGATGGAATCTATAGGACTTAGCCACTTTTTGGAAGGTTGCCTAATCACGTTATGGGTGACTGACAGACTGTCTTCAGCTTATAAACATAGGAGATAGGAATTGGTGGATATAGTGACAGAATAGCCAAGTTGGGAAGAGGAGCAGGTAATTGTGAGTATGTACAGTTTTGAACTCCTAGTGGGATGTATTTAAGTAGTTGGAGAAAAGTGTCTGGAGTAGAAGTTAAAATTAAAAAATTTAGATTTGTTAGGTATCTGCTTAGAGACAGTAGATGAAGCCATGAGATTTATGATACTGCCATTTGAGAACATATGAAGAGATAAGAATGCTAAGGACCGACCTTTGGGGAATACACATATTAAGACATTAGGAAAGAACAAAAAAAAGACATAGAAAAATCAGAGAAGTGAGCAAAAGAAGGTATGTTCTTTTTGAAGGGAAGAAAAAGTGCAACAGGAGAATAACTAATTTAGTGAAGAATAATTTAGAAGAAAGGCAGAAACTTCAGAAATAAAAGTAGATGACTGAAAAAAAATTACCATTATTTATGTATAGTGATTTGGAGCTTATTGGCTATCTTCTTTAAAACAGTTTCAATAGAGTAATGGGAGTGAAGTTTTGTTGGCAAAGGAATTTGTCAGTGAGTGATAGATGGGGGATAGTTCGATGGACTTAAAAAGATCATGGGAAGACTTTTGGCAGATAGGAATGAGTATAGAGAAAAGCTTAACGAAGTGTGAGAGTGAGAGCATGGCTGCTGGAACAAGGTTCTAGAGAAAGTGAGAGTGGATGAAGTTATGTATGTAAATAGAAGGATTAAACTTTAGCCATCACCCTCAGAAAGGATAATTCCTATGTGTAGTCATAGAGAAAGAAAAAAGAAGAGTCCGGTAATGGTGCGACAGCCTATAAAAAGGAGCTGAGTGGAGTGGCATACACCCTGTTGGGGCATGATAAATTCCTGTGTTGATGAGGCATCAGTGTACTTGGAGAGGGATAAAAACACTGTTGTTCTGGGCCTTCTTATATTGGAGATTCTGGGAGAAACTAGTCCATCCCAAGGTGAGACTTCAGATGTGGAGAAGGCTGCCAATGTGACATGTGCTGTCTGGGGGTAAAGTGATCTAAGTTGAAGAGGTTTCTATGGTATGGTAGAGAAAAAAAGTCTTGTGATGACAGATCATTGGTGCACCCTGGAGAGGGGTGAAGATTTAGGAAATAGGCACAAGGAGCCCAGAAGACTAAAAGTTCCCAGCAGAGAAGCTATGCTCAGAGAGAGCAATGTGAGAACCCTATATGAAGGACTTTGCCATCCTAAAAGCATTAGAAGCATGAGTTGTTATGGCCACATGTGTATGCCTCTCTACTACTATACTCTGTGCCCACTTTTCCCATTAATGCTATGTGTATTTGTGGGAAGTTATATTCCCAGCTTTATAGAATTGAGTTTTTTTGCTAGTGTTCTTACAATGCATCTCATTAAATATCTTTTCCTTGATCTAATCGTGTCTTTTGGCTGACCAGTAAAGGTAAACGTACAGGTTCGCTAGCTATAATTTTAGGAGTATGGTCACCAGAGTACCTTGGTCTTAGGGTGACCATCTCCTTTGGGCTTACTCTGGGGGATGCTTTCAGGGGATCATTACATTAGTGGTCTCCTAACTGGTGTTCTTGATCACCATTCTTTTTTCTCTCCAATCCATACTTCATATTATTATCATAAGAATCTTCCTAGTGCAACACTAGAATCATATCATTCCTTTTTTTCCCCCCACAACATTCTGCGGCTCCCCATTTATTGCCTGCCAAATTAAATTTAAGCTACTGATTGTAGCAGCAAGCACCCTAGGATACTCAAGATGGCTGCTAGCACAGGGTCTTCAATCTGCTTTTCTAAAGGAAAGCAACTCAAAAAGGTTACCAATCTTACTTTGATCAATCAAACATATTTCATTTACCTGGTTCAGAGGAAAAAAGCACCCTGAACTTCAGAGAATACAAAAAGAAGTTACAAGAGAAAATAACACAATTCAGCAGACAGGGCTTCTAGCTGTCTGACCATTACATCCAAACCTAGTTAGTCACCAGAGAGAGAAGCACCAACATCTGGGTTTTCAAAGCCGGGGTCTCAATGGCTACCCAGAGTCTCATCTGGCCAAATCACACAACTCTTCCTCAAGTGAGCCCCAAAGCAAAATCTCGCCTCAGAGGTATATATAGCCTTCTGCAGGGTCAGAGAACATCACAATCCTCATGACCTACTTGACTACAAAGTAATAAAAGTTGTGCTTTCCTGAAAGACATACTGCCCACCACAGGCTCCAGGTGAGCACATGCAGCTTATTAGGGGGCAGAGTATATTTTCAAATCAGGAAATGTCCTCAAGTTCAACTTAGGCTTTTTAAGAGGCAGGGAAGATCTTCAAATTCTATTACCATTACACTGATGTCATCAACCAAGGCCCCCAAAGTCTTTCCTACACTGATCTTTTCAGTGTTATTTCATACTTTTCTCCTTTACAAATGGTTTGTGATTTAGCTAGACTAAAATAGGTGCTGCTTTTCATTCTCATCTTTTTAAAAAATTATTTTTAGTTTTCAGGATTCTCTTCCATAACATTCTGAGTTCCAAATTTTCTCCCCATCTCTCCCCTCCCCCTGCCCCCCAAGACGGCATGTAATTTGATATAGACTCTGCATATACATTCATATTGAACCCATTTTCACATTGGTCATGTTGTAAAGTATAATTAGAACCGATGGGAGAAATAACGAGAAAGAAGAAACAAAACAAAAAAGGAAAAAAAAGACAAAGCAAATAATATGCTTCAATCTGTATTCAGACTCCATAGTTCTTCTTCTGGGCATGGATAACATTTTCCATCCTTTGGAGTTATCTTGGATCCTTGAATTGTTAAGAAGAGATAAGTCTACCAAAGTTAGTCATCACACATTGTGACTGTTACTATGTACAATGTTCTCCTGGTTCTGCTAACTTTACTCAGCATCAGTTCATGTAAGTCTTTCCAGGTTTCTCTGAAGTCTGCTTGCTCATTATTTCCAATGGAACAATAGTATTCCTTTACATTCATGTACCACAACTTATTTAGCCATTTCTCAGCTGGTGGGTTTTCAGTTTTCAATTCTTTGTCACCACCAAAAGAGCTGCTATAAATATTTTTGTACATGTGAGTCCTTTTCCCATTTTTATGATCTCTTTGGGAGCCAGACCTAAAAGTGGTATTGCCGGATCAAAGGGTATGCACAGTTTTATAGCCCTTTGGGCAGAGTTCCAAATTGCTCACCAGAATGGTTAAATCAGTTCACAACTCTACCAACAATGGCTTAGTGTTCCAATTTTCCCACATCTCCAAAATTTATCATTTTCCTGTTTTGTCACATTAGTCAATCTGATAGGTGTGATGTGGTACTTCAGAGTTATTTTGATTTGCATTTCTCTAATTAAGTGTTTTAAAGCATTTTTTCGTATGACTCCAGATAGATTTAATTTCTTCATCCGAAAACTGCTTATTCATATCCTTTGACCAGTTTATCAATTGGGGAATGACTTGTATTCTTATAAATTTGATTTTCTCATCTTATCCTTTCACGTCCCTAGTGCCTATACTGGACCTCCGTGCTTTCTTCTATTCTTAAAATTTTTTTTTTATTTCCTTTGAGGTCTAGTTCTAGAGTGCCTTCTTTCATAAGAACTGTACTAATCCTTTCCAGATTTCCTAAAACTTGTTACAGAATTGACTTTCTTTTCTTCAATTTTTGATAACATACATCTTTGTATAAGTTATTTGTATACATGCTCTTTTTTTTTTTTTGCTTTTTTTTTTTGGAGGGGGAAGGCAAGACAGTTGGGGTTATTTGCCCAAGGTCACACGACTAGTGTTTTTGGTGTGTGTGTCAAGTGTCTGAGGCCAGATTTGAACTCGGGTCCTCCTGACTCCAGGGCCAATGCTCTGTTCACTGACCTAGCCACCCCTATTAGATTGAATTTTTAAAATTAAAACCTTAATGATAATTAATAAGGAAGCTAAAAGAAGAGGATACAGTATTTTGTGTATAGCAATTTTATCATAGTGATAACACAGTCACCCTGATTAAAATATTTTTGGATAAGCTATTTTCTTTTATCTCTGTCACTGTCCAGCAACTTAACCTACTCTATTTTCTAAGAGGTGAGTGGCATATTTTATAATGTCTTCTTAAATTATGATTGGTCACTGTCTTGACCAGAGTTCTATAGTGTCTCTTTTTTTTTTTTTTGAAAGGGAGGAAGGCAGGGCAATTAGGTTAAGTGACTTGCCGGAGGTCACACAGCTAGTAAGTGTTAAGTGTCTGAGGCTGAATTTGAACTGAGGTCCTCCTGACTCCAGGGCTGGTACTCTATTCTCTGTGCCACCTAGCTGCCTCTCCGTAGTCTTTTAAAGTTGTTTTCCTATACATTATCACTGTTATCATGCAAATTTATTTTCCTTTGTTTTGCACATTTTACTCTGTGTCACTTCATAAGAGTTCCTCAGAATTTGTCATTTCTTGTGACACAATCATAGTTCATATCATTCATATACTCCAACTTGTCCAGTCACACCCACTTTCTTTCCAGTTCTTTGTTCCAACCAAAAGTACTGCTATATTTTTGTACATGTAAGTCCATTCCATCTTTCTTTGACCTTTTAGGGGGTATATACATTTTATTGCCATCACTGAGTCAGATATATCCCGCTTATTAGATTTTTTTTTTAAGCTACTTGAGGACAAGAACTGTGCCATAGTCCACCTTATTGTAGACTGTGATTTGAACATTTTTGTTGTTAAGTTGTTTTTCAGTCATGTTGGAGTCTTAGTGTTCCCATTTGGAATTTTCTTGACAAAGATACTGAAGTGATTTGTTATTTCCTTCTTCAGCTTATTTTGTAGATGAGGGAACTAAGGCAAACAGAGTTAAACGACTTGCCCAGAGTCACACAGCTAGTAAGTGTCTGAGGCTGGATTTGAACTCAGGAAGATGAGTCTTCATAACTCCAGGCCCAGCTCTCTATCCACTGTGCCACCTAGCTGTCCAATTTGGATATAGCAGGTACTTTATTATTTGATCTGAATCAAATCTCTTTCATCATGTGGCATTTTTTCTTTTCTCTTAGTTTGCATCTCTCTTTTTAGTTTAGATGGCAAACTTCCTGGATGGTGACTCAAACAAATGTATTTTATTGATCCTTTTGGGACTTTGCTCATTGTAATTTACTGTAATATCATTTAGAAAAAAGTAAAGCACTGTGCTCTGGAGCTACCTGTACTAACTATATGAATATGTAATTTTGGTATTGACATTCTTTTTTTTTTTTTTTCCAGAGAAGGAGACTGAATTTATTTATTTATTTAATTTTTAATTAATTTGTGTGTTTCCTTTTAGTTTACAGGATTAAATTCTACAATTCCTTGAGTTTCACATTTTGTCTCCCTCTCTCCTGTCACCCCCATGGTGGCATATAGTCAAGTATAGGATCTGTAAATACTTTCACATTATACATTAGTCAGTTTATAGAGACGGATTGTATCAGATGGAATGAAAAATGGTAAAGAGCACATAAAACCAAACAAGAGAACGAAAAAGATCAGGTATTTTGCTTCCACCTGGATATAAACTCAGTTCTTTCTCTGGACACACATATTTCTCTCTATCATGAGTCATTTGGGATTAATTTATATCAATGCATTGCTGAGAAGAGTCCAATCTATCAAAGTTGGTCATCACACATACGTTGTGTCTGTAATTGTGTGCAAATTTCTTCTGGTTCTACTCTTCTCACTCAGCATCAGTTCGTATAAGCCTCTCCAGGTAAACATGAAGACTGTCTGCTCCTCATTTCTTATAGCACAATAGTATTCCATAACATGCATATACCACTTGTTCAGGCATTCCCCTATTGATGGACACCACCTTAATTTCCAATTCTTTGCCACCACAAAAAGAGGTGCTATACACATTTTTGTGCATATGGGTCTTCTCCCACTTCCGTGATCTCTTTGGGATATAACCCTAGGAGTGGTATTGCTGGGTCAAAGCATATGAAGGTATTTATAGCCCTATGGGCATAATTCCAGATTGCTCTCCAGAAAGGCTGGATCAGTTGACAACTCCACCAGCAATGCATTCGTTTTTTTAATTTGCCCACATCCTGTCCAGCATTTGTCATTTTCCTGTTTTGTCATCCTAGCCAATCTGACAGGTGAGATGTGGTACCTCAGAGTTGTTTTGATTTGCATTTCTCTAATCAATAGTGATTTAGAGCATTTCTTCATGTGCTTCTAGATATCTTTAATTTCTTTCTCTGAAAATTGCCTGTTCATATCCTTTGAGCATATATCAATTGGGGAATTTTAGAAATGAGTCCTTTGTCAGAGATATAGGTTGTAAAGATTCTTTCCCAATTTCCCACCTCCCTCTTAATCTTGGTTACATTGGCTTTGGTTGTACAGAAGCTTTTCAATTTCATGTAGTCAAAATTGTTCATTTTACATTTTATAATGTTCTCTAATCCTTGTTTAGTTATAAAGTCTTTCCCTATCCACAAGTCTGATAGGTAAACTATTCTTTGTTTTAGGAGACTGCTTACCGTATCAACCTTTATACCTAGGTCATGCACCCATTTAGACTTGATTTTGGTATATGGTGTTAGATAATGGTTTATGCCCAGTTTCTGCCATACTATATTCCAGTTTCCCCAGCAGTTTTTGTCAAATAGTGAGTTCTTATCCCCAAAACCAGGGTCTTGGGGTTTATCAAACAATAGATTACTATAGTCATTGACTTCTGAATCTCGTGTGCCTAATCTCTTCCATTGATCCACTATTCCTCAGCCAGTACCAAGTAGTTTTGATGACTGCTGCTTTATAATACAGATTGAAATCTGGTATAGCTAGTCCACCTTCCCTAGCATTTCTTTTCATTAATTCCCTTCATATTCTGGACTGTTTATTCTTCCAAATGAATTTTGTTACTATTTTTCCTAGCTCTATAAAGTAGTTTTTTGGTAAATTAATTGGTATGGCACTAAATATACAATTTAATTTAGGTAAAATTGTCATTTTTATTATAATAGCTTGACCCAGGCACGATCAATTGATGTTTTTCCAATTAGTTAGATCTGACTTTATTTGTGTGAAAAGTGTTTTGTAGTTGTGGTCATATAGGTCCTGGGTTTGTTTTGGCAGGTCCTCCAGTCTTTCAGTGTAGAGGCTGCCAAATCCTGTGCGATCCTCACTGTGGTTCCTCGATATTTGAATTGTTTCTTTCTGGCTGCTTGAAGTATTTTCTCTTTTACCTGGTAATTTTTGATTTTGGCCACAACATTTCAAGGACTTTTCAATTTGGTATCTCTTTCAGCAGGTGTCCGGTGGATTCTCTCGATTTCTATTTTACCCTCAGGTTCTAGTATCTTAGGGCAGTTTTCCTTAAGGAGCTCTTGGAGAATGTTGTCCATTTTCTCATTATGATTTTCTGGTAGGCCTATGATTCTCAGATTATCTCTCCTGGATCTGTTTTCCCAGTCAGTTATTTTTTCTTTGAGGTATTTTACCTATTTTTCTAATTTTTCATTCTTGTTGTTTTGTTTGACTAATTCTTGGTTCTTCATAGAGTTATTTGTTTCAATTTGGTTCATTCTAGTTTTTAGCAAATCATTTTCTTTGGTTAATTTTTGGAGCTCCTTTTCCATATCATACACTTTTTTTTTAGAGAGTTGTTTTCTTCATTATAATGTTTTTCTAATTCTGCTATTATAGTTTTGAGAGAATTATTCATTTTGTCTTCTTTCTCATTTGGTTTTATTTTTTTTTCTCATTTTTCAAATGCTTTATTAACTTCTGATTTACATCATTAATTTCCACCAAATTTTGAGTAACAAATTTTCTCCCCATTTTTCCGCTACCAACTGCCCCGAAATAGCAGTCCCACAGGATATGCCCTCCTCCAACATCCTCTCTCCCATATATTCTCCCATACCCCTCTCGATTTTTCCAGTAGGGCATGGTTGATCTCTGTGCCCCAGTGCCTGTATATCTTATTTCCCAATTACATGTAAAATAGTATTAATAATAGTATATATATATATATGTATATATATATTTGATTTTAAAACTTTAAATTCCAGATTCATTCCTTTCCTCCCTTGTCACCCACCCTTATTGTGAAGAAAAGCAATTCAGTATAGGTTGTACATGTGTAGCTAATGCAAAACAATAACATAGTAGATATATTGTAAAAGACTGACTATATTTCCCTCCCTCCTATCCCACCTCCCACTTGTTATATTCTCTACTTTGATCCTGTCCCTTTTCAAAAGTGGGTGCTTCCTACTTCCCTCACTCCCAACCTGCCCTCCCTTCCATCATCTCCTCTCTGATCCCCTTCCCCCCTATTCTCCTGTAGGGTGAGATACCCTATTTAGTGTGTATTTCATTCCCTTCTCAAGAAAAATTTAATGAGAATAAGGTTGACCCATTCCCTTTTGCCTTCTTATTCTTCCCCTCCATGGTAACAATTTTCCCTTGCCTCTTCTTTATAAGATAGTTTACCCTATTCTGTCTCTCCCCATCTCCTCTCATTATATTCCTCTCTCCCCTCTTAATTTCACCTTTTTAGTATCATCCCTTCCTGTTAAATTGGTCCTGTGCCTTCTGTTTATGTATACCTGTAAACATATATACACACATTTATGTATGTTTTCATATACCCTCATATCTAAACATATATATTTCTATTTCCTCCAACTGTTTTCATACTGACAAAAGTTTCATTAGTTACAATTATTGTTTTTCCATGTAGGAATGTTAATAGTTCAACTTTGTTAATAGTTAATAGTTCAATTTTCCCCTGAAACATGATACTCAGTTTTGCTGGGTAGGTGACTCTTGGTTTTAATCCCAGCTCCTTTGCCCTCTGGAATATCATATTCCAAGCCCTTCGATCCCTCAGTGTAGAAGCTGCCAGATCCTGGATTATCCTTATTGTGTTTCCACAATATTCAAATTGTTTCATTCTGGCTTCTTGTAATATTCTCTCCTTAATCTGGGAATCCTGAAACCTGGCTATAATATTCCTAGGAGTTTTCTTTTGCGTTCTTTTTCAGGAGGTGATGGGTGGATTCTTTCAACCTCTATTTTACCCTCTGGTTCTAAACAATCAGGGCAGTTTTCTTTCAGAACTTCCTGGAGAATGATTTATAGGTTCTTCCTTTGATCATGGCTTTCAGGTAGTCCAATAATTTTAAAATTATCTCTCCTCGATCTATTTTCCAGGTCAGTGGTTTTTCCCATGAGATATTTCACATTGACTTCTATTCTTTCATTTGTTTGTGTACGTTTAACAGCATCTTGATTCCTCATAAAGTCATTAGCTTCAATTTGCTCCAGTCTAATTTTGAAGCAATGATTGAGGTTTTGAGACTCTTTTTCCATCTGGCAAATTCATTTTTTTAGGTCATTCTTCTCCCCATTGCCTTCTTGAGCCTCTTTTGCCATTTGAGTTAGTCTATTTTTTAAGGTGTGATTTTCCTTAGTCAGGCTGTTGACTCTCATTTCATAGTTTCCTTGCATCGTTCTTATTTCTCTTCCCAGTTTTTCCTCCATTTCTCTTATCTGCTTCTTAAGGTCCTCTATGGCCTGTAACCAGCTCATATTTTTCTTTGATACTTTTTTTGCAGGAGTTCTGACTTCACTGTCTTCCCCCTGTTCCATGCTTTTATCCTTTTTGTCCCCAAAATAGGAGTCTAATTTTGGAATCTTCTGTCTGCTTTGTTTCCTTTGCCTGGTCATGTTGCCCCTCAGTCACTTGACCCTGGGCTTTTTGCCACGGTAGGTCCCTGCCACTAGACAGGGGAGCTTTCGTCCCAAACGCTGGGTTTTTCTCAGCTCCAGGAGGTATTAGATGGGTGCACTCTCTGATGTCTCCATATGCTCTGGCAAAGCTGGACACACACCCCAGGATCTCCACCCCAGACTGCAATCCGGATCCAAGCAGATTAAAGGAAGAGCGATTACCCCTTAGACTGGTGCTTGGTCCCCCTACACTCTGCAGGCTAGGAGCTGAAGCTGCCACGTGGGGGTCTCTGTGTCTTCTCACCCCTGGGGCAAAGACACACTCCCAGTTACTGGGTCCCAAAGTCCAGAGTGCACTGACCTTTCACTTTGTCCTTTGCATCTATGTGTTGATAAATCTGGAAAATACCACAGCTGCTGCTTATCTGGAGTCCTTCTGGCCAGTGGCTATTCAGGCCCACCTTGGGGCTAAAGCCGCTGAGTGGTGCTCGGCTCGCCTCCCAGAGTGCTGGGCTGGCCAATTCCTGCTGGCCTGCCAGGCTGTCCTCATTGGGAGGTTTGCTTCTTTGTGTCATTTTGTGGTTTCTGCAGCTCAAATGTTTGTTCAGAATCCCCTTTTACATGGATTGTGTAATGTGGAAGCTGGAGCAGTGGGGAGGTCCTGCCTCTACTCCACCATCTTGACTCTGCCCAGCCTCTCATTCGGTTTTCAAAGTTCCTTTTGATCTCATCCAGGAGAGCCTTCTGTGCTTGGGACCCATTCCCTGTTGATGTTTCAGCTGTGGGCGTGGAGTTCACATTGTCTCCCTCTGAGTTTGCTTCCTCCCTCTGAGGATAGTAGTACTCCAGAGTCTTTTTTTTTGTAGTCTGCTTTCTATCCATTTTGAGGCAGGGCCCTAGCCATGCCCTTCCTCTAGGGATCCCAAGCCTTTACTGTAGAGGGTTTTGCCCTGGGGCAAGAGTTACTATATTTTCTGGGTCAGAGGCTGGATTTGGAGCACGTGAGGTTCACTCTGTCATCCTGGTCTTTGGAGGTCCTGATAGGGGCTTTTTTTTTTTTTTTATTTCTCAGCTATGAAGTAGTAGTCCCAGGAGTATTTGCTGTCTAGGACAGGGGCCCCTGTATTTGGTTCTTACCTCGCTCTTTCCAGTCCCAGCCCTTTGGTGATAGGCCTGGTAGTGGCCCTTGTGGCTGGTGGGACGACTTGCCCTCAGAGTTGATCAGACCCCTTCCAGGCCTGTGTCTGCCAGCCTCGCCTTTCGGGCCTGCGTGTGTCTTGGTAGTGACATTCTTCTAGATCTGTTTAGTAATGGATAACTTAAGGTACATTAAAAAATTATAAGGGTTTGTTCCTATCTGAGTTTCAAATATTGTTGTAGGTCTTCTTACATTGTTTGATTTCTCTGAGGCATTTTGTGTGTGTGTGTGTGTGTGTGTTCGTGAATCTGCTGTTTGTAATGTGGTGTGTGGAGTTGTAAAATTCTGGGCTAATCTTTTGTTTTTTTGCCAACATGACTTCAACAGAAGCCAGCATACTTTCTATGGGGCCATTTATTCTGGTCTCTAATTGATATCATGTGTGAGGCATTGTGTGAAGGCCAAGTGAGTTTCAAGAATGAAATGTTCAGTCTAATTTCTAATCTGTTTCTCAGCAGTTTCTGGAAGTAATGTGTGTCTCCACCTTACTTTTTTTTCCTTCTCTTTATCTCTTTGATCTTGGACTACTAAATTGAAAAAACAAAGCAGGAAAACATCCTAAATAAGAAGATTTTATTGGCAAAAATTATATTAAATAAATCTAACTTTGTAAAGAAATTGTCATTATGATAAGCAATACACATAAAATTGATACATTATGAAAAGTAGATTTTTATAGGATTTCATCCATCTTTGAGAGTAAAAATTTTGTCCACAAGACATTAAATTTTTTTCTACATTATTTTTCTTTCTTTTCTTCTCTTTGTCCCTCATCCTCTTATAGATCACATCAGGAACATTCGTTTGTCCTTGGCTCAGATCTGAGGAACCTTACAAATGTTATTGCTTAATCATTGAGCAGGGTCACAAATGAGAAATTTAAAGGGAAGCCTATGTCCAGTTACTCACTCCACGAAGGGTGAAACCCTTGTAAGATCTTCCTTGCAAACAGAAAGACTGGTTCTAAGTATCCTAGTTTAGCACAGTGAGTAACATAAGTAAAAATTATTTAAAGTTTCTTGGAGTTTGGGAAATGTGAAATTACTTTTCTTAGGGTCAGTCTTTTACTTTGCCTTGGGAATTGCTAGATTTCATTTAGAATGGAAATAATTTCCATTTGTCCAGTGTACTAACACTGTACGGTACACTATGCAGTTGGTAACTGTCTCCTTAAATTCCAAACCAGAGATTTCTAGTTTTCAAATGAGAAAAACAATCGTCTTTCATTCCTTTTTCTCTCCCGTTTCCATTTTAGTGGCCTCATCTTTTCTTGCCACTTTTGATTTTCATATTTTTTAGGCCCTAATTACAGAAGGTTGCCCTTGAGAGTCTCTACCTTACATGTTAGTGCTCTTAACTTCACAGGTCAGATGTTACACAAAACAAACCAAAGCTATATGGAGGGCTGTTTTCTATTGATTCTGTTTGTCTGCAGAAGTGCTTCTTTTCTAAGAGTTGCCTCATTTATCACTCTACACCTTTTTTAGCTAAATGGCTCTTAATACCTATATATGGGGATCCTAGAAAATTAGTACCTCCATTTATGAATTTTTCTCCCAGGGCAATTTACCAAAGCCATATAAAGTGACAGGGAAGCCTGCATATTTTGTTCTTTTTCCCCCTCCCCCAATAGCATTTCTCTGTAGATGACATTTTGAAAGTGTTGTCTATTTGAGACAAGCCAAATGCTTCCAGTCACTTGAAAGCTTCTGAAAATGTTTCATGGTGATATGTCTGTCTCCAGTTGACCTTGACATTTACTGAAATTGCATGAGAAAACCTTATTTTTCTCATGCAAGATGTTTAATTTGCATGTTGAGACTGTTCACACAGCTTGCCAATCCCCTCTAGCTCCCCAATGTTTATTTTACTTTGTTTATTTTGCTGTCCTATTGGAGAATGTGACTTGCTACTTGGTTATTATGCCTATAGAGCCTCAAGAAAAAGGTTTTTTTTTAGGTCAGAAATCAAGGAGATGGATTTATATATTTCCATTGTCTAGACCAGTGGGTCTCAAACTTTATTTTGTTCATAGTACGGGACTATTGTTTGCCATGAGTGCTTGTGTCACGGTGAACATTTGAGTTGACAACACTACTTAAGACTCAGAAGATTTCGGCATGCCCAGGTGTTCTCTACAAGATGCAGGAGACACATGCATATGATTGGAAATATAAATTCCACACTTATATTCTGTACTTTACAGAACCGAGGCATGCTAGTGTGCTGTAGTTTGAATCAATGCTTCAATCTCTATTTCCTTCATCTCAGCTTTTGTGAACTTGCTGTTTTGAAAGATTCATCTATAAACTCCTTCAGCTTAAGTATTTACTGATCATTATGCCACCCCAGTACTCAACAGAGTGCTCAATAAATATTTGTTGAATGTATAGATGAATGACAAATGAGTTCATATTGCTGAGGATGGAACCTTGCCATCTTTTAGAAGTAGGCATCCTTTTTTTGTTCTTTACAAAAATATTTATATGTAATCCTATATTGCTTTGACAAATCATTATTGCCCTCAGCTCCTGGAAGAGTCCAATTTCATGTTAGGTCCAGCAGTGTCAGCTTATCCTACTTTATTGCCTCTTCTTTATTTAAAGTACCGATTTATATGCTATTCTTGAATACTCCATCACTTTCTTCTGACTGTCGGATATATATAAAATAGATTTTTCAGTGAACTGTGTTAAGATAGAAATTGACTAAGTTGTGATGAGAGGTAAATATCCTTTTATTCTACTTAAGGACATAATTTTTCCCCAGGATAGTCTCTCTTCATCTTGTAAATTATTCAGTATAGTAGTAAGGGCATGGAACTAGGGCAATCTGGGTTCAAGTCCCAGCTCTGTCACTCACTAATTCTTTGACCTTACACCAGGCTTTAGTTCTCTTCTTAGCCATGAAATGAGGGAGTTGGCCTTTGATTTCTGAGGTTGGTTTTAGCTCTAACAGCTTGTGAGTCTGGGAATTAATGTGTTTTGTTAGCTCAGTTTTCCGTGCCAGTTTATATTTATATTCAATCAGTCGGTCAGTGAAAATACATTCATGAAATGCTTCCTATATGCCAAGCACTGTATGCTAAGCACCAGGGAACAAAATGTGAATGACAGTTTTCTGCTTTGAAGGAACTTATACCCTAATTGTGGGAGGCACCATGGATAGGAGGGGACAGCTGCATGAAAAGGTATGGTTGGTGTGAATGGTGGAGCCCAGCATTCCTTAGAGTGCACTGGTTAAATTAAATGACAGTGTCCAGGAGTCTGGATGTTTTGAGGCAAGGGAGAATGTAGAATCTTATTAGCCAAACAATGTTGTGAGGGCCAGATGGAAAGACCTGGTGGTCTCCTCTCTTACCAAAGTGATTACAGTTGGTAGCTCGGTTCATCAAAGTGATGTAAGTGGCTATGAACATCTAGCAGAGCAGAGTGCTTAGAGCTGTCTGGCCCATCTCTCTTGGCAAAGGGAGAAATGATCCCAAGGTGTGGGATGTGGGCATTCTGGGTTGACTCCCTGAGGGCTGATTTGACTCCCTGATCTCAGAGGTGGGTTGCATTTGCTCTGTAATCAATCACCTTTTTCCCTTTCTTCTGCCACCACTGCAAGTGGATACCCAAGTCTGGCACCCACTCTTTCTTTCTTACCCCTGCCCACCACATGGAGGAGAGATCCCCAGGAATGGTTTTTCTAAGATTTATTTATTAAGCGAAAAAAGATAATATAAATTAGGAACTACTCTACCAGTCTGAGGCACCTAGAAATATAAGAAAAACAAACAAGCAAACAAACTGCCCACTGTCAAACTGTCTCATACTAGACTTCTTAATTATTTTCATTAACTAGAGTTTCCAAAGTCTAGCTTGATTCATGTTTGCCTCCAGCCATGAAGCATCCATCTCCGTTGGGGGCTTCTGAACAGAATGATTTTTTTTTTTTACCCCAGAACATCTTCACATCTTCACGGTGATTTGGATGTCACCCACTGGATCAAGCTCATCTGCCCTTTCTATATCATGCTCCCAGTCATTCACCAGGCCCCTATATTACATGAGGTAGGGCTTTATATCCACATTTCAGCTATATCACTGGCCATCTAATTTGTCTTCAAATCTAGAAGTGAATTAGTCAGTGAACAACAAGAAAATAAAAAACAAATGAATGTACATGCTTTCTCTTTGAAATTTGACTTCCATCTTTGTCCATCACTGGAAGGTTATTTCTCCAAAGGTACCATTGAAGTCTTAACTGCCAAATCTAGTGGCCTTTTCTGAGTTCTCATTCTTCTGTGCCTCTCAGCAGCATTTGACACTGTTGACTACCCTCTCCTCATGTATACTTAATCTTCTAGGTTTTTGTGATTTGTTTTTCCTCTTGCCTAATTGTTCCTTTGCTGAATCCTAGCATTCACACTCCCTAACTGGGTGCACTCCCAGGTTTTGTCTTGGATTCTCTTTTCTTCTTTCTCTCTTTATACTCTTTCTCAATAGGTGATGTTGTCAGCACATGTGGATTTAACTGTTAACTATATGAAGATGATTCTCATATCTGTAAATCATGCCCTTGTGTTCCCCCCCACCCCTCTGCCTTTAGCTCTAGTATGAGGGCACTGTACCCGGTTTTCTACTAAATCACTGGCTGTCTAATTTGTCTTTTTTCTGATTCAGAAATCAGCATCAACAACTGGCATTTGGCCATTTCATACCGGATGTCCCATTTAAACATTCCATACTCAGAATGTCCAAAATACCTCATTATCTTTCCCCACCCCCAAACCACCCCTCTTCGGAATTTTCTTGTTTCTTTTGAGGGTACTGCATTTTGTTTAGTCAGGTTCTCAACCTCAGCATCATTCTGAATTCCTCACTCTATCATTCCACTTATTGAATCTGTTTCTAGATTTTCTCATTTCTAGTTCTACAACATGTCTCCTTCTTCAGCATTTGCCTCATTTCTTTCCATGGCATTGATATCTCTTTACAGCCTGCCCCCAACCTATGTTTGAAGCCTTATTTAACATTACTGCCTTTCATGGATTTCTGGCTATACTGACCTTTTTATATTGCTAGAGTGCAGTCCAGCCTTTTCTCCACTTCTTCCATTCTTGTTTCCTTCAAAACTCAGCTCAAGCATCACCTTCTATTAAAGTTTTTTTTTTTTATTCTCATAGCTACTCATGTTCCACCACCAATCACCTTGGATTTATTTTATACATGCACACACATTTTACACATATATACATGCTTACATACATGGGTATATGTTTTCTTCCTTGAATGAATATAAGTTTCTTGAGAAGGGTTGTTTCATTCTTGTTCTTGTAGCCCTAGCGGAACTTAATAAATGCTTGTTGATATATTAATTCTAATCACCTAAAAACAGTATACAAGACAACTCTGAAAATAATGGTCTTCTGTGTCATTCAATTTTTGTTAGCTATAGTTTGATTATTAATTATTGCTTAATAATTAATAAGCAGACCTGATGAGACAGCTATATGAAAATAAGAATGGGATACACAGGTTTGTGGGAATCAGGAAAGAGGGAAGAAGAGAGGCACTGTCAGAGAAGGCGGGAGAGCACCAAAGGCAAACTTTGCCTTTTAAACAACTTTGCCCAGGTATGGCCCACTCCATGCTATTCTTTTGTCTCCCCTTCTATCTGTAATCCCTTTATTTGAGACTCTTAGAAGTTAGAGCCCTTAAAAGATAGTTCAGAAAGCTCTATCTGCTTTTATACTTCTTGTATATTTTTGTGTATCTGATGTGCCAAATTCCGCCTACAAGACTAAAACCAGATTAAAATGTTTTGGGGAAATATATTGCAAAATAAAAATACAGTAGGACTTAAACAATGTTAATATGTTGTTTTCTAAGTCAACATGCAGCCATCAGGGATCCTTAGGCATGGTTTAGTAGTCCCTTTTTCTATTTGAGTTTGACACCACTCCTGTATACAATTACTGTGACAAAATTGAAGGTGATTTATAGTCAGTCCTGTCATTCCAGACTCTCTTTTTTATAAAGATGGAAAATGTTCTGCAAATGAACATTTTATTAAGTTTTGCTCCTGGTGGACTCCAGCATTTGTGATAATGGATAATCTAATATTATGGATAAACTGAAGTGTTTATAACTGTATTTAAATGGATGTCATTTTGGCCAGTAATGAGCTATGTTATTTCTAAAGGGATTGTGTAACCAGTGGTTCTTAGGAAGGAGAGATATATGACTGTATTTCAGTTGTGTAATGGAGTATTCAGTCTAGACAATTTACAAAAAATTAACCCTGATTTGTGATTTTATTGGTGTATTTTTTCCAGTGAGGTAACTCCCTCTACCAATGCAAGTGGGTACCTTCTCTGCTACAAATAGTGTTAGATTAACCTGAGAGGTTAAATGATTTACCCAGGGTCACATGGCCACCATGTGTCAGAAAGTAGACCAGGATGCAGGCCTTCTAGACACCAGAGCCAGCTCATTATCTGCTTTGCCATACTGCCTTAAAAAATGTTAAAAAAAAAAAACAATTACCTTACAGTACATCAAAAGATGAAAACAAATATTCTGTACACCAAAGAAGGCCCTCCCAAAAGCTTGAGCTTGGGATGACTGGAGCTCTGAACTGTTCCCCCACTCTCCCTCCCCTTATCAGCTGTGATTCTGTAATGGGAAAAATTAATAGGCTTCTCAGAATCATGAAGAAAAGCTCTTTCATCTTCCTCACTTCCAAGAGTATGCTGTATTTTCAAAGAAGAGCATTGTATAATTGAGTAATAGATATCTAGGATAGGACATTTCCTGGGGATTCATGACCGGCTGGAAGAGTTCACTTCAGGCCATTTGTCACAGCCAGTGTTTTCCCCGGAAATGCCCTGTTCCAAGGGGGGGGTGTGATTGTGTGTGTGTGTGTGTGTGTGTGTGTGTGTGTGTTTTAAGGGCTATTCTTACTTTATATATTTATTTATTTATAGAATTAAAAGGGGAAAGTAACTTTCTTTGTTCTTCCCCCTCACTCCCACCCCCCATTCCTTCCACCCTGCCCTAACCCTTTCATTGTCCGTGGATCTCCTTCAGAGCTTGATGGGGGGCAGGGGGTGATTTTTCAATGGGGTGCCGACTGGGTGAGAATGTTTTAAGGGAGTTAGTGCCTTGTAAAAAGCAGCCAAGTGCAACTCTAGTTTTTGTTAAGGCACTTTTTTAGGGTTATAAAAATCATTTATTATGGAAATGTAATCCATTGCTACATGGCCAGTCTCCCCAGCTGTATACAGTAATGTTTCTGTCACCAGCTGTGGCTTCAGTATTTATTATGTTCTGGAAAACTTTTGCCTTTGTTTTGTTTGTGAGGGCCTTTGAGGGTGGCCCTTTTGTGTGACTTTGCAAATCTGTGTGTTAAATCTGGTTTGTAATCCACCAGAGAATGGATTTTCTTTTCTCCTGTACTGTGACTAGAGGCTATTTATAGTTGGGATATGTTTTAATTTCAGTGCCATCCTTCTCATCTTCATAGACATGAAAGTGCTCTTCCTAAGGCTTTTCAATTCTCTTTTGTTGCTCAGTCGTTTATACATTGCATAAGAATTATTTTCAGTTGAGACCTTGAACCTCATCCTTGTTTTTACCTTCAGAAAGAAAAAAGTGTTGAGTATAAGATGTGTTAATTTTACAAATGCTCACCCCATCCTTATTTCTTGCATTAAAAATGAAAGCCTGATGGTAGATGTTTTGGGAGAGAAAGTCTTTGAGTTTCCAAGATGGAACTTAACTTGCCTATGGATTTTCTCAGAGAAGATTGAATGAGTAATCCATGCTTAGAAACAAAAATACTTTTGGAAGAACTTAAATAGAAAAGGTGGGGGGCAGTGACTTTGACTTCTCACTATTCTTTAATTACTTGTTTGTGCTTTAAAAAGCACAGTGAGGTCATATAAAGTTGAGTGGTATTCTGGAAACTGATAATAGAAATGTTTTCAGATGAAGGTACTGAAATTCTTTCTTCCTTCATCTCTGTTTCTCTCTTTTTCACCCCTCTTATAGACCTTGTGTTTTCTTGGACTCTGGAACCCCAACTTTTGAAGTTTTACTCTTAATGGATGACTAAATGGAAGGCAGTTTCACTCTTTAGCACAAATCACATTTATGTTGGTTTTAAAGAATGGCAGCAAGAATAGTTTTCATACTTGAACTGGAATAATTATCTCAGTGGGTTATTAGGCAGTAATCTGATTGGACCATCTGCTTATGATGGAAAAATGCTTGTGTGAGTGCTCTGGGTCAACATGAACACTGTTCAGGGTTTCCAGCAGTGAGTTTCCGGATCTCAATCACTTGCTGAAGGCATTCTTTAAAAGATCAAACGGAGATGGACACTGGGAGGATTTTAATTATGCCAGTTAACATCAGAGGATCCAGGGTCTGTGGCCGCAAATCATGCTCATCTGAATGAATGGCACTGAGCTGGAAATAATGTAATGACTCAAATGATGATAATTGTGTGCCATTATTCCAGTGAATTAAGAATATTGATTTAAGCTTATATGTGGGTGTAGGTTTTCTTCTGGTGAAGGGAGAGGTGGGGGTAGTGGGTAAAGAGAGAGAAGCAGTGAAGGAAGGCGACAGACTTGATTGCATTGATGTTTTGAAATGATTTGGGAATTTGAACCTTTGATTGAGAGTGTCATTTTGGTATTACCAAGAAATTAACAGACGTATTAAAAAAAAAACCCTCCTTCAGTATTTGCTTTTTATCCTTTAAAAAGACCATGAACAGAGCAGCATTCTGTGGTCTGGTGACACTATGTCTGAGGCATTTAAAATCATTTTTACATCCATGTGTTGATTAAAAAAATTGAACCCCCACTTCCCTCCCAACAGTTGATTTACATAAGTATGTTTATATTCATATGGACACACATACATATAGACTCACATGTGTGTGTCTATATGTAGTGTGATATATGTAGTGATACCATGAAGAGGGCTTAGGTGGAGTTCCAAAAGTAGAAGTTCCCAGGGTAGACCTTGTTGTCACTTAATCCTTTAAAGCATATCACATGTTGTAGGCACCAGCAAAGGGAAGAGAATTTGCACAGAGAAGTGTTAGGAATTGGGATCTAGCAGCGTTTTGACAGGATATGCTAAGAAACCTTTGCACAGGTGCATTAAGGAGCAGTGACACAGAGCTAGCTCTTCTCTGGGAAAAATGAGCCAAGTTGTTGATGCTTTTTACAATTTGAGACTTTTTATTTTAAAAGAAGGTTAAAGTAGACTCTTGGGGAGTATCGAGAACATACTTGTAGTCAGGGAAATAATTCTGTATTTGGGTTTCATTTTAAGAGTTTGATGGGTTTCTTGGGTGGAGCTAAACTAGCTTCTTGCGGTGAGAGGACTTTCATGTCTTATATCTTCATTGAATCTCCATAAATGTTGGGCTTCTTTCTCCTTGTGACAACAGCTGCTATCCTGGTATTTATTGTACCTGTGGTGTTAAATAAGGTGTTCTCTTTCTAAAGAACAGCGGCTTACTGCTGCTACCTGATGGTAGTGGTCATTGGAGCAATTTACTTGCCTACGGTCTGGAATAATCTGGCTTCCTGGAAACAAAAGGAGTACTTTGAGCATGTTTTATTTATTTCCCATTTAGGGCTTCAGTGGGAGTATACTTCCTTGTCTTTTACCTGCTTTTTAGGTTACTTTATAGAAACTATAGAAATGTGTGAGAAAATGGAATATCTTATTCATCCCATGTCTGTCAGACCCTCCTGAACCCCGCCATTAGGTGAGTCTGTTAGCAGAAGATTTGAAGAATCCAGGGAGTGTCATTCTTCAGAGTGAAGGAATCAGTAGATGGACAGATCATTGGTTTTATATTCTTGGGCATCTCTTAGTCCAGTGGTGTCAAACTCAAAAAGAAATGGATCCCTGCTGCTGCCTATTGACTAAATAAATAGATATTACATTATCTATTGTTGTATTTTCAATTATTTTGTTAAACATTTCCCTATTAGATTTTAATCTCGTTATCAGGAATGGGAGTTTGGGGTTTGACATCTGTCTTAGAATTCTAGGTCTGTCTATGCTTAAACCTGACCACTTGGCTTGAAGTACAGAGATGATTGATATAAGTTCCAGGCAAAGTTATAGAATAGAAAGATCACTGGACTTACTCTCAGAAGACCCAAGAGAATGCAATGCCAAATTAAAGTTGACAAGGGATCTTAAGGAGACCAAGGATCTTAACCTTTCATGTGTCACAGACCCATTTGACTTTTTGTGGAGCCTACTCTTTCTCACAGTGATGTTTTAAATGCATAAAATGCAGAGGAATATAAAAATGAACCAATAATATTGAAATACAATTATCAGAATGTTTTTTTTGTTTTTTAAGGCAAGTTTCAGACCTCAGGTTAAGAACCGCTGGTCTCAGTGATCTATAAGATCCCTTTCAACTCTAATGGTTCATGAGCCTGTGATTCCAAGTATGCCCTTTTGCATTGTGTTCTTTAGGCATAGGTCTTTTGGCCTTCAGCTAATTCACAAAGTGACTTGGGCTCAGCAGTAGTAGATTCAGTGTCTCCTCTAACTAGCTATTATTACTAACTGTTCTCATTTTTGGATCTCAAAACATATTACATCTGAGTGCAGTCATTTAACCTTCACTCATTTTCAAGAAAGGAAATAGGACCTTTTACTATCTTTCCCTTTAGATAGCTGGGAACTATTAGAATTTAAGATTTCTACCTCTGCCTTTTTCATAAATTTATTGACTGCCTTTCTCTTCTCCCACTTCCAGATGTAACAGGAGTTCTTAGGAGCCTCAAATAGAGGTCAAAAAGAAGTTGTGCATAAAAAGTGTGTGTGTGTGTGTGTGTGTGTGTTTGTGTGTGTGAAAGAGAGAGAGACAGAGAGAATGAATATGGGACGACAATAAATTTGGTGCAGATTTGTAGTAAATCAAGGCAAACCAACAATTATTAATCATCTTCTGTGTATCAGACAATGCTGGAGCTACATAGCCAGTTGAAATAGTCTGAGGCCCAATTGGGGATAAACATAAACCAACTATGTAAAATATAGTTTGTATCAATAACACAGAAATGAAAATTCAGCATTTGTGTTCTCTTTTTCCCTGTTTTTTTTTTTGTTTGTTTTGCTTTTTGGAGAGGGGAAATTAGGGCAATTGGGGTTAAGTGACTTGCCCAAGGTCACACAGCTAGTTTTGTGTTAAGTGTCTGAGGCTAGATTTGAACTCAGGTCCTCCTGACTCCAGGGCCAGTGCTCTACTCACTGTGCCACCTAGCCACCCTCCTGTTTTCTAACTTAGCAAAAAGGGAGAACTTTAAGCTGTGAAGAGACAATAATTTTTTAGTTTGAGGTTTAGTCACTTAGAGAACATTGTTAACCTTCAGCCTGAAACAACAGAAATTGATATACATGGATGATTTTTCACCTTTGAATTGTGAGACTAATACTTTTCTCCTGTAAGCCTCCATCTTCTTAGTATTTTATTTGTATTGCATTCTCTGAGTATTTATTTACTTGTGGTTTATTGTGCTGTGCTTCAGCTAACTTGTCATTTTAATAATCTTTGTTCTTTCCTCTGTTCTGATTTAGGACTTGTTTACAGACATCCCCCTAACTCACCAATGGCCTATCAGTTACCCTCAGAACATACTTACTGTGTGATATGTGTTAGCTGAAAAGTGGCACAATACCTCAAATAAATAAATACCCAAAGTATGATATACAAATACTGAGAAGATGGAAACTTAAAAGAGAAGACTAATATAGGCCCTGTGCTAAGCTCTGGGCATTCAAAGAAAGGCAAAAGACAACTAATTTCTTGTCTCAAGGGCTTGCAGTTTAATTTAGAGGCTACCATTCTGGTAGAACTGTCATTTCCTTTAACTTTTCCTCAATATTAAACACAAAACTTGAAGTAAATTGTCTCTTTTATGGAATCTAACCCACAGCATCTCATCAAGTTTTTTCCTGAGTATGTGTTAATGAATTCATTTATTTTTAATGTGAAAATTTTCTCAACTTGTGGTCATAGACTTTCTTGCATGCATAGAGATGGGATGAAAACTATTCTGTTCCAAAGAAAACCACATTTCTTCTACTCCTAAGTAAAACCTCCCCAGAAAATGACTGGTTTTGTATATATGCAAAAGAGTTCAGGAATCTGTGAATTTATCTTTGTAGGTAGATTATAGAGCCAGTTTTCCAAGATTGACTATGTTTAAGGTGATTTTATGCATTTTAGTAATAATAATAGATGGAACTTACCTTTATACTTTATCTTAGCTTTAAGGTTTGTAAAACATTCTATATCTCCTCTTATTCTAACAACAATCTTGGGAAATAGGTACAGCAGGTTGTATTGTACCCATTTTACAGATGACACAGCCGAGGTTCAGAGAAGTGGAATGATTTGCCCATGCCCCTGGAACTAGATGATAAATGCCCAGCGTGTGATTTGAACTTAAGTCTTACCTGACTCTAATTCCATTTGTACAGCTAGAAAGTGTGTGGGATTGAGCCAACCAAGTCATTCATTCAGCAAACATTAATCACTTACTGTGTTCTGGGCATTGTTCTGAGCACTGGGTATATAAAGGAAGGCAAAAAAAAAGGTGAGGGAGGGATCCTTGCTGTTGTTGAGGTCACCTTTTGATTAAGGAGACAAAGTATGGCACCAGAGTTAAACTGGCCACCCTGGCCTTCTCTCTGTTCTTCATAAGTAACATGTGTGACTTTGCACTGGCTGTTCTCCCATCTTCTTCCTTCTTTTTGGTTCATACAGTCCCTCTCTTCCTTTAAAATTCAATTCGAGTTCTCTGTTCTTCACCAAGTCTTTCCTGATCCATCCAAAAACTAGTACCCTCCATGCCCAAGCACCTTTTCTTTTAACTACTTTTACATATTTCTATTTATTCATTTTATATTTACAATGTATATATATTTTATATGTAATCATTGTCTCCTCTGTTACAATGGAATCTCCTCCAGAGCATGAATTGTTTAATTTTTTATGTTGTATGTGTCCAGCACAATACCTACCATATGTAGATGTTTAATAAAATGATTTTTCATTGATTGATGATAAGTTAAAGGTATTTTGCTAGTTTGGAGATTCTCATAAGTCAGCAGCACAATTTCTCTAGTACTGACATAGTTTAGGAACCTGAGATAATTGTGTTGGGGAATAGCAGCAGTTCCTTGGTGTAGGAAGAATTTAAACTGTTGCCAGAAGGGACCTTCCTACCTGAGGGTGATGGGATTAAGGATATAATTTGGTGCTCTTGGAAATTATAGGTCTACCTCCTTGATGTCTGTCTATCTTTTTATAGATCTAAATGTGCAAACATGAATATTATATCAAGCTGTAGATGCTGCCAGGTCTGCTACATCTTTAGTAAAAATAATATGGGGGAGATAACAACTTGGGCATTGGTCCATTTTGTCAAAGAGCCCTGTGTAATGGCCATCCACACCACTGTCGAAATCATTAGGCATATCTCTTCTGTTGGGCCCCAACTCCATTGGGATAGATGGAGAAAACCAAATTAGTCTCTCCTTACCCTAACAAGATCCTCTGTGTCATTACTGGCAGGCATTTTTAGTCTTCAGAGGGTAAATGTGGCATCTAACAAAAAAACACCAATAAAAGATACCTCTTGGTACAGTGTAGCAAATTCCCTTGTTGTGGAGAGAGTAAGGATGTCTTTACATCTTTCTGTCTTAGAGTCACTCAAGCTCAGGCCTACTGGGTTCATAGACGTCTCCATGTGCAACATCACACTTCATTTAGCTATTTCAGAAAGAGAGAGAGAGAAAATTGATCAACCTTGTTTTTAAAGAATGCCCCCATAACTATCCTGTACAAGCAACTGGACCATCAGGAAAAGAATGAGCAAATTAATGAATTAATGGTTGATGTAAGGTCAGTAAGTCAGTCAACAAACATTTCCAAGCTCCATCTCTGTGCCAGACATTTCACTCGATGTTGTGGATACAAATATATTAAATGAAACCATCTCTACTTGCAGGGAGTTTACATTCCAACAGAGGAAGAAAATAAAGTCTGTGTGTGTGTGTGTGTGTGTGTGTGTGTGTGTGTGTGTGTGTGTGTAAGTATATCCAGAATAAATATAGAGAGAATAAAGACTAGTAAGTACAGAGTAGTAGTCAGGTATAGGAAAGGCTTCCCATACAAGGCAGTACTTGCACTGTGCCTTAAAGAAAGAGAAGGATTTGTTGAGGCAGAGGTGATAAGAGAATGTGTTCCAGTTATTGGGGACAACTTGTGCAAATGTGTGAAGGCGGGATATGGAATGTTGTGTGGAAGACAGAGAGCATGTCACTTTGGTTTGAAGTGTGGAAGTGGGAGTGGGAGTGATGTACAATGAGGCTGGAAAGATATATTGGAGCCTGATTATGAGGGTTAAAAGCTAAAAAGCAGGGGCAGCTAGGTGGTGCAGTGAATAGAACACCAGCCCTGGAGTCAGGAGGACCTGAGTTCATATATGGCCTCAGACACTTAACACAAAACTAGCTGTGTGACTTTGGGCAAATCACTTAACCCCAATTGCCCTACCTTCCCCCCTCCAAAAAAAGCAAAAAAAAAATACTAAAAAGCAGAATTTATATTTGATACTAGATATATTAGGGAGCCATTGAAGTTTATTGAAGAGAGGAATAGCTAAATAGTTCTGTGTTATAGGGGATAAAGCAAAACTAAAGAGAACCCTTGTGTAGCTAGGTGACAAAGTAGATAGAGTAGTGGGCCTAGAAGTAGGAAGATCTGAGTTCTAATTTGAGCTCAGACACTTACTGTGTGACCCCTGCGCAAGTCACTTTGCCCTGTGAGCCTCAATTCCTCATCTGTAAAATGAACTGGAGAAGGAAATCACAAATCACTCTAGTATCTTGGCCAAGGAAATCCTAAGTAGGGTCACAAAGAATTAGACATAACCAAAGTAACTGAACAATAACAAAAATGAAACCTTTATTGATCCTGGCTTAGCTTCATGAGTCTAAGAGGTGTTCAGGTTCTCCCTGTCATTTAGCACTAACTACTCTATAAATGGCAGCCTATTTTGTTAAATACTGAGTATGTGATGTTTAACACATAGCAACATACAACTTATGTGTATATTCCAGTGGAGTTTATGGAAGTATATGCTAGAGCCAGACAGATTTTAGGAGGTGTTGGATGTCATGTGGGTGAAAGGAGCTGGCACCTCTAGTTGTGGGGCATGCTCCTGGGAGTCTTTGCAGTTCTGAAACCTCCTCCAGGCTTCAACATGCCTATCATAGCACCAGCATCTTTGTGAATAGCAAGACAAATCTGTAGCAATGTGGGTTGAGGCTCAAGGACTGTCAGGTAAAGAGAAGAAAAACTCCACTTCTGATTTGACTTCTAGAGGTCATGGTCAATCTTTCTGAACTCATGATTATTTCTTGCAGCAACTTGACCTTGGCTTACATTCAGTTGCATCTCAGACTGGTGTTCATCAGCCTCATTTGCAGTTGGTTATTATCTGGGAAGAAACCAATCTGTGATGGACATATTCTCATCCATTGTCTAAGCATTACATATGGTTAGTGATCTGAGGAGGCAGCTGTTATTTTAGTCTGCTCAGTTTAGGTGCTATTAATTCTCCTGAGAATAACTTGCAAGATATGTATATGATATAGTAGCACTTACTGGAGCAAAGAATTGGAATCAAAATAAGTTCCCATAATTGTGAAACATCTGAACCAATTGTATATATGAATGTAAAGGATTTTTTGCACTTTAAGAAATGATGGATATGACAGATTCAGTGAAATATAGAAAAGACTTGTACGAGCTGATGCAAAGTGAAGTGGGTAGGATCAGGAAAACAGTTTACAAGGTGACCACACACAATAATGATGTGAGGGGAATCAATTTTGAAAGACCTGAGAAATCTGACAGAAGTAGCAACCATTCATAACTTCAAGAGACAGACAATACAATAACATCTTAACTCTTGGCAGAGAGGTAGAGAGGATGATGTAGAGTCACAGAATAAGACATGTAATGGGAATGTAAATTTAAAGATCTTCCCTGCCCCTAGGCTAACGTGTACCTGGAGACTGGGGTGGGAGGCTTGTTTTTCAGTAGATACTTTTTGATTGGCTAGTGGGTCAATAAGGCTGTTACATTCTCTGAGCCAGGAGAAGGCTATATAAGCCCTGATGTGTAGCTTTGTTTTGGGGCTCACTTTGAGAAGTGTTCTGTGATTTGATCTGGATTCTGGGAAGCTGTTGTCCAGAGCCCCCCGGCTTTGAAACCCAGATGTTGAAACCCAGATGTATGGATGTAATGGTTGGACAGTTTGGAAATCTGTCTACTTGATCTGTTTCTGTCTTGATAATTCTGTCTGTGTATTCTGAAGTTCGGGGTGCTGACCTCTTTCCCCTGAACTAGGTAAATGATACATGTTTGACTGATTAAAGTAAGCTTGTTAACCCATTTTGAGTTGCTTTCCTTTATCAAAGCAGATCCAAGAACCTGTATTGGCAGCAAACCCTGAGGACGCTTGGGGTGCTTGCCGCTACACATGCCTCTCAAACATTGCCACTGTTGTTTTATTTTCCTTGACCGTATATATGTATGTATGTATATATGTGAGTGTATGTATGTATGTATGACAAGGGAGGGCCTTTACTTGGAGTGAGAAAAGAGGAGGGGTGTTGAGTAATATATATAAAGAACATTCATAACATTTTAAAAACAAAGATAATGACTTGGAAAAAAAGCTACTGAAATATTGGAGAGTAGAGAGAGGGAAAGTCTTTACAAATATTACAAAAAAATTAACAGCATGCAAATGATAACATTAGAAGTGGCTAAGCTTCAAAGAAAACTATTAACTCAAGACACAAGCAAAAGCAATTATGATAAACAGTACTTAATACAAATATTTCTTTTTCCTTAGGAAAGGATACTTCCTAAATTGTGATTTATGCTTAAGTTTCAGTATACAGTAAATAATAAATGTAGAGGTTTGGTTTATTGCTTATCCTTTCCTTTGTAGGTAGAAATTTATATGCACCAATAGTACCTTGAGCTGTCAGGTGGGTCACAGCTATCAAAATAAGGGACTGGCTAATGAAAGACCACCTAATATAGAATAGACACCTAATATGTACAAGGTTTTGTACTGATGAGTGGAGCCTTGTCAAATGATGAAACACCCTGTAACTTATGTAGAATTCTTTTGGAATAGGAACCCTATATTGGGTACTACCAGGGAAGTGATGCCTTATTTCATTTAATAAGGGAAAAGGCCCATGAGTTACGTTTTGTGTCAGCTAGTACATGTGATGTCTTGTAAATTGATTACTTAATAATGTCAAGTAGCAAAGAAAGAGGAAATAGCAAAGGAGGCAAGAAAAACAAGAGTAAATTAATCAGCAAACATGTATTAAGCACTTATTATATACCAAGAACTGTGCTAGGTACTGGGAATACAAATTAGAAAAAGGAACAGTCCCTGCCTTCAGAAAGCTTATAGGCTGTTGAGTGAAACAATGTATATAAATATAAGTAAATATTCCATTATTCCTAACTGGAGTATCCATGCTTATTTGGATCATCTTTTGAACACTAATTATTTTCAAAGTGAATATATAGATCAAAAATCTTGAAGGAGTCTTTCTTAATATAATTCATGTGGTATCAGGTGTGAGAAACCTAATTTGCTTTCTTTTCTACCTACCTCTCTTATGTTCTGTGTGTGCAAATACATATATTTTATTCCTCTCCCCCCAACACCTGAACTATATCAAAATCATACTTCTTTTTTTTAAGCATTAAAAACCACTCCAATTACCTTTATTTATTTTTGGTTGTGCCAGATTATCTATATTTCTTTTTTTTTAATCTTTTTTATTATTAAATTATTTATCAAAATCATACTTCTTAAAATAAGAAAACAAAACAAAACACCTTCCCTAGGATCTCCTGTTACAGTTTGTCAACTAGAAGCTTCTTCCAAAAATCAAATGGAAATATTTAATGTTAATGTTTAAATTTGTTTTGTCCTTTTGCCCCTTTTATTTAACTCTCCACCCTACCCAGTTTTTCTTCTGATTCTCATCAACTTAACTAATGTGGCAGAAGTAGTTTTCAGTTATTGAGTTATGCTTGGTGGCCACGTGGTGGTGGAGAAATGAGTCACTATAGCTGACAAATGGTTGTGAAAAACCCAGGGAATTATTTGTGGTTTCCCAAATGAGTTTCATAGGTTTATAAACCCTTTGCAAGAAAGTAGCTATAGCACACTTAACAGGTGCTACTGAAAAACTAGTCACTTTAAATAAGTTGTAAAGGATAGGTATCAAAATCCATTTCTATTACGAAAAAGACTATAGAAACTTGAAATTTCTATGAAAAGAATCCCCTAGCCAAGAATTATAGTGATACAGGAATAACAAATCCATGTAATGTGAAATTAATTTTACTGATTATCTATTTAGGTTCTTCCATTTATCCTTCTACCTCTAGTCAGTATCAAAAAATGTTAGAATAGGATAGTAGTCCAAATTCTATTAATAGGGAATTTCCTCATTTCCTACTCGACTTCTCTACTTTTTCACCATGCTGTAGGCACCTCATTGCTGGGAAACCTCATCCTGAAGGATCAAATCATCATCCTTTCCCCCTCCATTTTGAAGGTGGAGCCATGAATTCTAAAAACCCCCATTTAAGGAGAGGACACAGGAAACACATCCCCTCCCTCCCTCTTTCCCTCTCCTCCCTCCCTTTCTCTCTCTCTCTATCTCTCTCCCTTCCTCCCTCTTTTTCCCTCATCCCCCCCCACCTCATCCACATGTTTTCTCTTGTGTTCTCTAGTGCTCTCATTCATGTCCCCCACACTTAGCATAGTGCCTGGCACATAGTAGGCATTTAATAAATGTTTACTGACTGATGACTAATAGTTCCCATATATACCAAAGTATCTACAGTAGCAAAGTATTTATAGCAATATTTATAGTATTTTCATGGTAACAGAGAATGGGGAGCAAAGTCAATACCCATTGATTGAGAAATGGCTAAACAAATTGTGTTATGTCAGTGTAATGGAATATTACTTAGCTGGAAGTAATAATGTGACAAATACAGAGAACTGTAGAAAGATCTATATGAACTGATGCAAAACTTATAAAAAATTTGAATGCTGTGATATTATAGAGAACCAGCCTGTCTTGAAAAAAGAGTTTATGAGAAGTCACTCTCACCCTACTCATTTGCTGAGTTAAGGGGCCCACAAATGTTCCATATTGCAATTATTTTCAGACTTTGTTGATGTGTCAGTTATACTGTTTTTCCCCCTTTTTTATGTTTTTGTCATTAAAAAATACTGTTATGTGAGATGGTCTTAGGGAAAGGATGGGAGGAATAATATTGAAAAATATAGTGATTTTTTAAAACAAAATGAAATAATAAAACATTTTTAAATGGGAAAAATGAAAAATAATGGAATTTAATGAGTTTAATTGTGAAGTCCTATCCTTGAATTTTTAAAATTGACTTTAGAAGTACAATATGGATAACTATAATAACAGGAATTTATGCAAAAATGATCTGTTTTGGTCACAGAGAAAATTCAATATAAGTTAGTAGTACAGTTTAACAGCCTCCAAAATGTATGAGGCTGGATTAAAAGAATCATAGTGTCATCAATGAGGGAAGTGATTGTCCCACTATATATATGCTGCTCTTTTTAGACCCAGGATACTGTGTTCAGTTCTATGTACCATATTTTAGGAAATTTGGAGAACAACCAGGGGCGTCAGGGAGAATGGACATATGACACAAGATGCTTTGAAGGAACTGGATGTGGTTAACTTTTGAAAGATCTTATCAAGTGTGATAGTAATGGCAATTAAAGATTCCCCTGTATTGGCTTGGTTTTCAAATTGATTGTGTTAAAACCCAGAGTTTGTTAATCCCACCTGTGGGATGGGCTTGTTGATGTGAAAAGAAAGTCCTGAACTGGGAGGAGCTGGTGAGGTAGATTTGGAGAGACACGAGAGAGAGGCGGAAGATCTTTTTGGAAGCAGCACCTCATGGAGAGAGAGAGAGACTAAGAGAATTGCTGGTGGCCGCTTTGAATTGCCCTGGACTTTTGAGACCTGCCCCCTGAGCTGCCAAGGACTGAGGAGACATGGCTGTTTTGCTGGTACTTTGTCTGTCTGTTTTGATGTTGTTTTGCCAGATTTGTCCACTGGTGAAAGACTGTCCTGTTGAAGAAGTCCTGGAACCTGGCATTTGGTTAAGAAGGCCTGAGACTGTCCTGCAGACAGAGAGTGAATACTGTCCACTGGTGAGGGACAGTACTGTTGTT
Source organism: Petaurus breviceps papuanus (assembly GCF_028583685.1). Lineage (NCBI taxonomy): Eukaryota > Metazoa > Chordata > Mammalia > Diprotodontia > Petauridae > Petaurus > Petaurus breviceps. Next base: position 2,056,729 of record NW_027185793.1, read on the forward strand.
GCAGGGGTCTGGAGACTGTCCGGCAGACAGAATGAATACTGTCCACTGGTGAAGGACAGTGCTGTTGTTGCAGGGGTCTGGGAGCCTTTCTGTTGGTTCAGAAGCCCTGAAGAAGGATTTTCTTGTTGTATGTTTACAGAAATCCTGGGAGAGGGCTTTGCTAATGTGTTCAGGGGTTCTAGGACTGTTCTACAGACAGAGGATGAATTCATGAAGGGACTGGCAATGTATCTTATGGCCTTGCTAAGCCTTGTCTCCCCAGGAACTAAGATTGCTGAGAACTTGCCTCGTGTCAAGATGAAGAAAAGACCTCCATTTGGGTATTAAGTGCTGTGTTTAAACTTGATGTAACTCTGGGGTAGATTCAATTGTGATCCTAGGGGTGGGGAACTTTTGACCTTATTGTGCTCTGTGATTGACAAATGAAGGTACTTTACCTATGTTTGGAAAATAATCTCCATTTGAGAAGAGGGGTTTTGTGGTGGACCAAATGAAGGTATAGCCTAGGGGTGGAGTAGTATTTAGAACAGGGACTTTGTAATTGATTGAATGATTGGAAAGTCCTGGGGTGGGGTAGTCCTTGGAGATTATTTAATCACACTTAGTAAATGCTGTATTTTGAATGATGTCATGTTTTGATCTTCTCTGTTCTTGGTTTGTCACTGAATAAAATAGAGAGCACCTATGCTGGTATTTTGAACCTGGGAAGTTGCCTTTCCTTGGCATTACATTACATCAAGTTATTTACAGAATTTCTTTATTTCATCCTCTATAGTAGATATTGGTAAATAAACTTTAATTATATAATAGTCATTTTTCCTTATAACCACTATGAATAATACAGTGCTACAGATGACTAGATATTCCTGAAAGGATGTTTCCTTATAATCTTTGGGTGCATGATGAATCTCTTACTTTTATTTATCTTTCCACAGAGATTTCATTCCCATGAGCCATTATCATTCCCATGAGCCATTTCTCCATTTAGGTTCTTAATATTTTCAGGTATTCATTATAGTAAGAATGTCATAGGATCCTAAATCTAGATTTAGAAGATATTTCTGAGGCAATCTAATCCAATCTCCTCATTTTAAACATGAGAGCTGAGGCCCAGAGTGGCCAAGTAACTTGCCCAAGGTCATAAAGGTAATAAGAAATAGAGCCCAGTTAATGTTGATATGAATGAATGAATGGAAAATAAAGCCCCTATTAAATGCTTACTATATAGAGTCTTGTTCACTTCTTCCAGTATTTTATAGACAGATACACAATCAAAGTAGAAATAGAGAAGAGTTGCACATATGTTTATGGCTGTTTTGTTTTTGTCCTATATTTTATGGATTGTTTTGGTCTAAGAAATGTTCACTTATTGACCAAACTGGTGATGAGCCTCTTTGCTTTTCCTTGGACAGGAGGCCAATTTGTAATAGCCAGGTCTATGCTTTCAAGACTTCCCTTCTTCCCCACTTAGAACCTTCAAGAGTTTGCAAATTTCTCTTCCATAGCCTTTGAAGACCTAGGTTTTTGTCCCACAATGATTAATTCTCAGAATAGAATGTAGTTGACGATTCTTACACAAAACAATTTGCCCACTTGTATCAAGATTTCTAGTTCTCTCTCCGAATCACAAGCTTAGAATGGACCTTGAGGGTTCAGAAATACAGCATCATACTTCATTTAACCATCCCAGAAAAAAAGAGAGAAATAATTGTTTCTTGAAGAATGAATTTAGAACTTTCCTATGGGAGCAATTGGGCTACAAGAAAAGCCTGAGGGAATCAAAGATTGATCAACTAATATTTCTAAGTATGATTTGTGTGCCACACACTTTGCTAGATAGATGTATGGTTGCAAATGCAGTGAATGAAACAATCCCTCCTCGGAAGGAGCTTTTTATTCAAATGGTCTAATTGTCAAGATCATACAAAATTTGTACAGAGTAAGAGGTCAGTGGTAAGATTAAGTGAGTTAATATATGTAAAGCACTTTGTAAACCTTAAAGCACTGTATAAATGAGATTATGATTACCACTCCTTTATTCATTTATGTATGTTCATCTGAGGACTTGGGTTCTACTTGTGGCTTTCTTCTTGGCTTTCCTCCCCTGTTAATCGCTAATTCTCTATATGGGTGTTCTTCTTATGTCCATTTCCAGAGGGCAGCTATTCATGGCTTCTCAAATGTTATTTCTCAGAGAACATAAGCTGCAGCAGGTCCTCCTGACCTGAAATGGCTTTGATGGACCATATGTTTATCATCTGATAATCTGCTTAGCTAAGTTTAGAGAGGCTCATCATCATATTGGTTGCAAGGTGGTGCATTTTTCAGCTGTAGGAACTTTTGAAAACTTTCTACATCAAGAGAAGTGTTGTGTCTTAGTAGCCTGGACTGATGACATCACAGGTTGCATTGCATTGGTGTAGGATGCACCTGCTAATGTCTGTGGTTTTTAGCTTGGCAAGTAGATATCCAGCAGCTGTTTTAATCCTTCTTTTTCATTTTAAAGCCCTCTTGATTAGATTCACAAGAATCCAGGCAAATATAATTTTACTCATCCTTGTTAAGCATACTCCATAGCTGGCTAAAAGCCCATCATTCCTATATTTTAAGCCCTGGTTCAAAAATTCAAATCCCATTCTCAGGCAGCATCTGCTCAACCAGCTGTTCACTTCTGAAATCCTTCTTTCTATTCTGAAGCCCTTAACTTCAGTCAGCAGTCATGATGCAGATACCACCTGCACCCATAAGGTCTTTTGTTTCTTGCCAAGGATTTCATAATCCCTAGCAAAGCTTTCTAAGATCCTTCTGAAAATATCATTTGTCCCAGTGTCTATCCATATAGGGATTTTCAAGCTTGACCAGTCTTGGGAGGCTTTCTCTTGTGTTCTGAGTACATTCCTTAGAAAGATAGCCAACCTCTTTATTCATATTTTCCACAAAAATATTGTGGTTCTTTTTGTTCATGTTGGGTTGATCAAAACATAGCCACTTTTTAAAACTCCACTGGTATACCCCACTACCTCCTGCCTCCCCTTCCCCTTCTCATCCCAGGGGATAAGGGTTCATGGGTAAGGAGCAAGGGCTAGCCTCTCTGGGAGGTAGATCACCACAGGGCCAGTTTTCTGTGTCAGTTCAGGACAGGCTGCTCTGTATTCATCACCACAAAATCCTGCTCAACTAAATTTATCCAAGACCCAAGAATTGCTCATCATAGTTCTGTCTGGAGATACTGATGCAAGCCATTAAGGCCCAGCTTGGTTCCTAGACCACAATAAGCATTTATTAAGCACCTACTCTGTGCCAGATACTGTCCTACATGCTGAAGACAGTCCCTACCCTCAAGGAACTGAGATAATTACTATGACTGCAGGAGTCATTCATCAGTACTTAGTTATGTGTTTCATATCTTCCTAATTTAATCTAATTTTAAAAGTTTATTTTAAAGTACTTATAATGAATGAATGAAAAAGCACTTAAGCCCTTATTATGTGCCAAATACTGCTAAGTGTTGGAGATAGGAATAGATAAAGAAGATAGTCCCTCCACTCAAAGAGGTTACAGTCTCTTTTAAAGCTCTTGAAGTGTGTGTCTTACTGAACATTGATCCGAGACTAACTGCTCTTTCCCACCCCCACTTTTTTTTGCCTCCATGTTTGTGGAAGAAGCTAATATGTTAAGTAGGTTGTGGCTAGAAAGACTTTATTACAACAAGAACTAAATACCACTGTACTCTCACACAGTAGTCATAGCTGACTTCATAAATGATACTTTTGAGTTTGCAAAACATTTTACATACATTTCATTTGATCCTTACAACCACCCTATGTAGGTGCTATAGGTATTGATATTCTTTATTTTACAGATCATGAGACTTAAGACTCAAAAACATTAAGTGACTTGTCCAGGGCCACACATCAAGTAAGGAACAGAGATGGAATTTGAACACAGGTCTCGTTACACTTCTTTTCACAGTAATATCATTAATATTCCTCTATAATCTTTTGTAAAAAAACAAAACAAAACCCTATTATTATGCTGGCAGGGTTCTTCTTCAATCTCCCCCTTTCCCCATACCAACTCCATTACCGTTTGTCCAGTTGCTTAAGACACAGCTTTAATGGTTAACCCTAGTTTCAGCTGACTTCTTAATTCAGCAAATATTTATTGAGCTTTTACTGTGTATAGGTTTTGTGCTAGATGCTGGAGATACAAAGTCAAAATAATTCCTGTCCTCTAAGATCTTCCATTCTATGTGGGATTCACTAGACGTGTATAATTTATACAGTGTGTGCAGAATGTATTCAGAGTGATTTCAGGGGGAAGGGAGAGAGAATGTTAAAAACTTGATGGAGAGGGAACAGGAAAAACCTGGCCCTGTAAACTATGTCTTCAGAATCCAAGAGGCCAAGTTTAGGAGAGAATGCCTCTTCAACACGGGAGACTACTTATGTAAAAATATGGAGGTAGAGTGTTTAATGACATATGTTAGGAATAGCTTGCAGGCCATTTTTTGTTATAAAAGACAGGGCATGAAAGGGAGTAATATGAAATTAGACTAAAAAGTTGTGTGGGAGCCAGATTGTGGAAAGCCTTAAAATCTAGGCCAGGAATTTTTTATTTTTTGTTAGAGACACTATTTTAGGAATATCAGTTTGGTGGACATGTGGAGAATGGATTGGGGAGGACTAGAAGGAGGAATACCAATTAACAGACCATTGCAGTTCTCCAGGCTGGAGTTGATGGGGTCATATAGGCTATGTGAGTGGAGTCAACAGGACCAATGTAAGAAGCCTAAAAGTAGAATCGATGAAGTTTGGTGACTGATTGCACATGGGGGTGGGGAGAGAAGGAATGGGGTCAAAGATAACTTTAAGTTTGTGAACTTAAGCCATCAATAGAAATGGAGATTTTTCCTTTATTTTTTTTTGAGGGAGGAAGGCAGGGCAATTGGGGTTATGTGACTTGCCTAAGGACACACAGCTAGTAAGTGTTAAGTGTGTGAGGCCAGATTTGAACTGAGGCCCTCCTTATTAGGGCTGGTGCTCTATTCACTGCACCACCTAGCCACCCCAAAATGGAGATCTTTATCAGATGGGGGGCTTGGGAAGAAATCTGTACAAGGATTCTTTTATCTCTCTAATAATTATTATTATTACAAAAAACTATAGTGGATCTTATATTTTCTGTCCTTTTGAAGTTTGAAGTAAATTTTTTTTAAAAACCCCAAACCTTTTGAGTTTTGTTGCTCAATATAGATGGACAGTTATTCTTCCCAAACCATATTATGGTGGAAAGAAAGGGGAAAAAAAGTGCAAAGATTACTGAATTGGGCAGCAGGAGCCCTGGGATCTAATCCTAACCCTACCATTAACTAGCTTTTTTTGTTTTGGGCTAGTTGGTTTATACTCCCCAGATTTCTCATATAAATTATAGTAGTTGGACTCTATGTTCTCTGAGTTTTTGGATTCTACAGGGAAATTCTGTTCATCATTGAGAGTTTTCCAGCTATTAGTTAAATCAGTTAGTCATTCTGGTTAGCGAACAGTTATGTTCACTGATCCTTTGAAGCTTATTTTAAGATTGGTTATAATTTGTTAACTTTTTTTTTCCTTTTTTTTTTAAAGCAGTTGGGTTAAGTAACTTGCTCAAGGTTACACGGCCAGTTATTTCTGGGTGTGGTGCTGAGTATCTGAACCCAGATTTGATCCACAGGTCATCCTGACACTGGAGCCGGTGCTCTTACTCACTGAGCCACCTGGCCGCCCAATTTGTTAACTTTTAGGATGGTCGAATGCCAGTGGTGATTCCTGAGATGATTCCCCTGAATATTCTTTTCTCTTTTACCTATTGAAATTTTCCTTTGCTTAGGTGAATGGTTTTAGCTTTCCTATTTACTGCCCATGTTACCTTGGGAAGGTCACTTAACTGTTCTGGGCTCCAGTTTTCTTCATTTCTAAAATGAAGTGATTGGATTTAAATAATTTCCAGATTCCCTCCAACATGAAATCTGATGGTCCTGTGAGCCCAAGACTCTCTTCTCTGACTTCACTTGTTTCTGTGGAATTAGACCTCTTACTGTGGTACTGATTTGTCTCTAAATAAATTTGTATAATGTATTCTGATTTCAGAAACTGATTCTGCCTTTGTCCATGAAGGAAAATGAATGAGTTTTTTTTCCTCCTAAAAAATCTCTGTGTATTGGTGGTTGAACAGGGGAGCGGAAGGGTCATTTTCATCAAACATATAATCAGGTTCAGTTTCAGCAGCTGTCAACACTGGTTATACTAGAAGTATATTTGCGGAGCTGCCTGTTCATAAAATGGACTTAACTCAATAGGCATTCCTAAAAGCTTCATTTTTACAGTTTAAAATTGCTCTCTAAAGTGTTTTCGGGACCATTGAAGTGACTGCTTAATTCAGCAATTACTTTTGATACACAGCATGCTGATTTTTCAATATAAAATGGCACTAAACTATATTCCTCAATGGAATGGAATTCATAACAATCCCTTTATGGAATAGGTTCATAACAATCCCTTCAGCTCTTTTTAAAGCTTTGATGGATAGTATTGGATTCTTGTTGCTGGTGGAAATTCTGGTTGCTTTGCTTTTAATTTCATGTCAGCTGAAAAAAAAGTTTATCAGCAGGTTGGATTTGTGGATTTTAAATCGTTTTGGGGGGTTGTGATTTTGTGACATTTTTGCTAATTGTAATAGATTTCCAATTTTTGAAGTAGTGTTTAAAATTACCTGTCATTTGGTAGTCATTGGAAACTATAACCTATAAACTATGGATTGTAACCATTTCCACATTGAAGGATATTTTCTGCATATTCTTACAATTGTCATTTTGGTGCACAATACAAAGGTATCTGACAAAAATTGCTAATGAGTTTGTGCAGAATGCTGCATAACTGAAAAATAAACTCTCCTACATGGAGCTCTTTGCTGAAGCACTGCCAGATCATGTAAGTAGATGGGTGTAATATGCATTAGAAGACACTGCTTCCTGTACTAAGATGCCTTAGGAAATCTGCATCTTTTCATGGGGGGAAGTAGGCTGTGGATGGGGGACTAGAGAAGAGAGATTTTACATGTCTAACTGCTGGGTATTTGGGTACATAGGGATTTGTTAGGCTGGGTCTCTTAATACGTTCCTTCCTGTATTTTTGTCATTCTCCTTATTACAGATCCATGTGCCTTCCCTTCACATCAGGACCAAAGAACAGAGATTTAGAATTGGAAGGGACGTGGGAGGTCACAATAGCCCAGCCCCATCATTAAATAGATGAAGAAACTAAGGTGTAGAAAGATGAAAGGACTTGTTCACATTCTTGTGAGGAGAAAATGGCAAAAACTGCTTTGTACAACATTGCTTCCTAACATTTGGCACTTCTTTGGTCCCCTTGCTGAAAGAAAATGAACCAAAAGTCTTCATGCACGCTTGCTTGTTTTGTATGATGATACCAAAAACTGTTCATGTGGCAGTGGTTTCCCCATTTTTGTGGGGGGAAGGGATTCAATAATTGAGGAATTAATACAAATTTGAAAGGGACCTCAGAGGTCATCTAGTTCAACCTGTTACACACATGAATCACCCCCCCCCTTTGTCAGTCTTTACCGATTTATTTTTTTTTAATCAACAAAACAAAGCAAAATTCTCTAGAATCAGTTCTACAGACTTTATGTGAAAGACCTTCATCCCTGATGTCTTATTACCTCTAGAGTTCTTCCTTATATTGATTTCCTCATACCTTCCTTCCTATGACTTTCTCCCATTAGTACATGTTCTTTTTTTTCTGGGAACAAATAGAATAACCCTAATGCCTTTTCTGCATGACAACCTTTCAGACATTTCAACATTAACATCATATCCTCCCTAAGTATTTATTATACTCTCAAATAGAATTAGTGTAGGAGTTCTTAATGATCATTATAACATCACCCCTTTCTGCTTTTCTAGGGCAGATCAAGCAGGAAACTTCTCTTTGGTCTTATTTTCCAACCCTAGAATTTTTGAGTCCTCTTCTTCACATAGTTTTTAATTGTACAGTTTAGAACTGACATAATTCTGTGATATTAGCTTATCATCAGTGCTTGTTGATTGACAATATCTTAACAAGTGAAGTCAACAAGCATTTATTAAACACTTGCTATATGCCAGACATCTTGTTAAATGCTTGAGATTCAAAGAAAAGTACCTCCCCTCTCCCCCTTTCTGCTCTCAGGGAGCTCGCATTCTAATAGGAGGAGGCAGCATGAAAATCGTGACATAGAGATAAAGGACATAGATGGAGATAATTTTAGAGACAAGGCACTAGGCTTTAGGGGATTAGGAAGGGTGAGGAAGGGGAACAAGCATTTATTGTTTAAAATGTGCTTTTTGTCACAGTGCTAAGCATTGCAAATATAAAGGACCAGTAATTATTAGCAATATATCTTGGAGCTGTGATTCTGTCTCCTTTTCCTATGCAAATCACAAAACACCTGTAATTTAGTAGGTAAGTTTTCAAGATTCTCCTCAGTATTAGAGAAGTTAATGAACTTTCTATTTTCCCCCCCTAAATTAATTAATTTTTCATTTTCAGGATTCACTTCCATAAGTTTTAAATTTTCTCCACCTCCTTCCACGCCTCCCTCCCCGAGACAGCCTGCAATCTGATGTAGGCTCCACATATGCATTCTTATTAAACATATTTTCATATTTGCCATGTTATATAAAAGAATTAGAATGAATCGGAGGAACCACGAGAAAGAAGAAACAAAATTTAAAAAGAGAGTAAACAGTAGGCTTTGGTCTGCATTCAGACTCCATATATCTTTGTCTGTATGTGGATGGCATTTGCCATCATGAGTCTTTCAGAGTGTTCTAGGTCCTTGCATTACTGAGAAGAGCTAAGTCTATCTCACAGTGTGACTGTTATTGTGTACAATGTTCTGGTTCTGCTCATTTCACTCAGCATCAGTTCATTAATGAACTTTCTTACACATGGATAGTAAATTTCAGAGGGAATTTGAACCTATGTCTTTCTGATTCTTTATGATTTTAAATATGTTGCTCTACCCACTACCACATACTTATCAATAATTTGAAAATATGAGTAGTTACTGGGTTGGCAGTATCACATCCTAGTATTATCTTTAAAATTTAAAAATTTTATTGCATCGTTCTCATTTCTCTTCCCAGTTTTTGGTCCACTTCTCTTATCTGCTTCTTAAGGTCCCCTATGGCCTGTAACCAGCTCGTATCATCCTTTGAAGCTTTTGGTGCAGGAGTTCTGACTTCACTGTCTTCCTCCTGTTCCATGCTTTGCTCCTTTTTGTCCCCAAAATAGGAGTGTAATGTTGGAATCTTCTGTCTGCTCTGTTTCCTTTGCCTGGTCATGTCCCCCCTCAGTCACTTGACCCTGGGCTTTTTGCCACAGTAGGACTCTGCCACCAGACAGGGGAGCTTTCGTTCCAAACACTGGGGTTTTCTCAGCTGCCAGAGGTATTTGATGGGTGCCCTCTCTGAGGTCTCCACACGCTCTGGCAAAGTTGGACACACACCCCAGGACCTCCACACTAGACTGCAATCCAGATCCAAAAGCAAGAGCGATTACTCCTCAAACTGGTCATTTGGGCTCCCTACACTCTGAAGGCCAGGAGCTGAAGCTGCCACGTGGTGCTGGCTGGATGTGCTGGCATCTCAGTGGCTTCTCACCCCGGGAGGCAAAAGCCAATACACTCCCACTTACTGGGTCCTGAAGTCCAGACTGCACTGACCTCTTACTTTGTCCTTCGCATCTGTGTGTTGATAAATCTGGAAACGGCTACAGCGGTGGCTGGTCAGACCCACCCTGGGGCTAAAGCCTCGGTGTGGGGCTGGGCTTGGCTCCCAGAGTGCTATGCTGGCCAATTCCTGCCAGCCTGCCAGGCTGTTCTCAGCTAGAGGTTAGCTTCTCTGTGGGTTCTGCATCTCCAAAGTTTGTTTAGAGTCCCCTTTTTACATGGATTGGGGAAGGCGGAAGCCGGAGCAGCAGGGAGGTCCTGCTTCTACTCCACCATCTTGACTCCCAAAATTAAAAATTTTTATGCTCCCTTGCTCATTCTTTGTTAATTTTTCAATCCATCAGGAATAGCTGTTCTTTTCCTTCTATAATTATGTGACGAGTCCTATTCTTTCTTAACTTTATAGAAGTTTGCTTTTCTTATCCAAGTATTCTACCCTATTATTGTTGTCTTTCCTGAATTTAAGTCTGTATATTTTTGACTACTTTTGCAGTTTGAGTTGAATTTTACCTGGCTTTCTGATGGCTAATGTACCAATGTACTTAGCTGAAAACTCAATGAATACGCCTTCTCTTTCAGAGGATTAATTAACTTTTATAAACTATTTGAGCACTGCCTTCCAAATACTTCTTGTGTCCTTCTGTTGCTGTCATTGTCATCATCATCATTGTTGTTGAGGTGTGCAGGTGTGTCTGACTCTTGTGACCCCATGGACCATACTTTCCATGGGATTTTCTTGGTGAAGTTCCTGGAGTGGCTTGACATTTCCTTCTCCTGTGGATTAAGGTAAACACAGGTAAAATGACTTGCCCAGGGTCACACAGCTACTAAGTGTCCGAGTCTGGATTTCAATTCAGGTCTTCCTGATTCCAGGCCCGGTGCTCTATCCAATGAACCATTCATTTGCCTCCTACACTCTTTTAGGTTACTATTAATCCAACTTCTTGTGTATTGATCCTTTACTCAGTTTTGCAGGCATGTTATGACTCTGTAATTTAGACTTTATTTTCCTTTCTTTTTCACTTAGCATGTTTTATGAGACAGAATAAAAGAGAAACTTTGACAAACCCAAACCAGAAAAGGATCATGTTGATTGTTCCCTTGATTTTAATAATGTCTGTCATGACAAATCTGAATAAAACATAGAGATAAAAATAAAAGACATGATGACTACAAAAATCAGAGTGCCTCTACACATAATTATATATATATATATGTAAAATTATAATAATTTTTACTTTGTAACTTTGATAGATCAGGTCACACTCCCTCTATGATATAGTTTGCAACCTATTCATATCTTTTTTCTTCCTTTCTTTTTAAAATCTTGCTGATATCTCTTTTCTCATTTTAATTAATAAAGATAACTCTCTCCCTTCCCCTTCCCAGTGATCCATCCCTTGTAAAATTGTAAGAGATAGAAGAAAAAAGGCATTTCAATAAAGCCATGTAGCACACTGTGTCTGAAAGTATATACGCTATTCCACATCCATCAGCCCTCCCTCACTCTTGGCAACGAGAGGGATGTTTTCTTAGCTCTTTTCTCCAGGGCCAATCTTAGTTATTATACTTAACACAGCATTTAGTTTCCTTTCATTGTTCTTCCCATTTGCAGTCATTGTGTATCTTGTTTTCCTTGTTCTGTTTACTTCACTCTGCATGAGTTCATGTAAGACTTCCCACCTATCATTTAGTTCTTTCTCATGGTGCTGTAGTATTCCATTACATTCTTGTACCACAGTTTTAGTCATTCCATGATGAATAGAAATTATGTAATACCCAGAGTACATGTCTACCCAGCAAAATTTCCTCCTTTTTCTTTTTAAGAAATGCTAAATGTCAGATTGTGGCTTCTCTCCAAAGCCCCCAGCACTTCTAATACTTAGTCATATTAAAGTCTTGAGTTGTCTCTACTTTTTAAAGCAGGGTGTCTGTCTTCTAAAGTTGGGTTTCTTAACCTTTTTGTGTGTGTGACATAGACCTCTTTGGCAGTCTGGTGAAATCTGCAGACTCCTAGTCAGAATATTTTTAAATTCATAAAATAAAATGGAATTGCAAAGACAACCAAATAGATTTGAAGTAAACATGTGATTTTTCCCATCCGCATTCAGAGAACCCCTGGAATCCAAGGATTCCTGAATCCCCATGTGTAGCTTCTCTGACAGAGAGAGCTCAAAACTGAAGATCTCCTACCATGCCTCTATTGTAGGCTTGTGATCTCTTTCTCAAACTCTTTTGTCTGTTTTCTTATTCTCTTAATAGTCTGTGGTATGTTCCCATTACAATTTTCTTTCAAAATGTTTCTCCCACTCTCTCTTGCTCTTCAAATCATAGTTCTCTACCATGCTTCTCTTCCTGGGTTCCTGGATTTCCCCACATGAGTATACATCTTCTTAAAAGGAAGAGGAGAAATTCAGCTGCTAAGAAGGAGGAAGGAGGACATATCAGGCATAGGGGAACAGTTTGAACAAAGGCACCAAAACAGGAGAACCCAGTGTGCTTTTGATGGGGAGAGAGTGTATCAGGTGGGCCAAAGAAAAGTAGGATGAAGTCCGGACAGAAAGGTGTTGGGGACTTCCGGCTCTTCGTTGTGAAAGAAGTGTCATTTGATCTTAGAAAAAGGACCAATAAGTTTTCTCTCCATTAAAAAAAACCACTTTTCTTCATCAAATCTTTTAATAAAGCGTTTACTTTGTTTGAAGAAGCATTGGGACAAAAAAATTAAGCTGTTCTCATGAATTTCTAGAAATAACTTTGATTGTCAACGAAGAAAAAGATAGCTATCTGTTCCTCTTCAAAGGAACAAAGCCATACTTAGAGCACAAGAATTACTGGCAAAAACATTTCTTATTTTGGGAATCATATTTTTTCTTCATTGGTTGAGGCAGACAGTCTCTTTAGTGAGCTTGTCACTTTAAACTGCTGTTTTGTTGTATATTTGTAGCAATCTGATTTTTTTTAGAGGAGGCTGCTTTTCTTGTAAAACTAATTTGGCATCTGGTGAGAGAAATTGCAAGTGGGAAAAAAAATCATCCCTCCTATAAAAAACCCTCAGTGTGAATGTTCAGATTCATTGTAATCTTGTGTCAGTCAAAATAGATAGGACCCTGTGTATGTTTCGAGGGAATTTTAACTTCTTTTTGGCTTTAGACAATATGAGAAAACTAGTATTTAACACTACCCAGAATAATCACATTGGCTTCCCTTATATGTACTTACGTACTCAGTCCTCTCTGTTTTTATATGATAATTATATTGGAAAAAAACTCAAATAATTCATAGAAACATTGGGAGACTTGTATGAATTGATGCAAGTCAAAGAAAGCAATGCTGGGGGATGGGGAGAAAAACAATGCACCATGACTACATTAATGTAAATTAAAATAATACTATTGGTCAACTGAATTCAGATTGAAGATAGTGACCATTTGTATTTCTGAAAGATTGATGATGAAACACACCTCCCTCCTCTCGATAGAGGTGTGGAGAACTACTGACAGACTCTTGTACAAATTGCCAGACCAGTTTGTTCTTTTGATTGGTTTTGCTTAACTATTTTTCTTTGTAGTAAGATGGAGGTATTGGGAGGTATCTTGGATATAAGGCAGAACCCCCCCCCCCCAAATAAACAAACCAATAGGCATGAATAAAACAACAGAAAATCTTGGTAGCTAAATAGATTTGTGGATTCATGTATAATCATCATTATCTGTTCTGTGTGAAAATGTTTGTTTTATTTGGCCATGTTAAGTTCTGAATTTTAAAAATTAATTAAAAATAAACTAAATAATAGCTAAAAATAGAACCCTCAGACAATAAGGATAAATGAACAACTCTCATTTGTAAATCCTAGTCATTATAGTCCTCAAAATACAAATTTGTCTCTTATTGTAGCTTCTTGAAGATGTTTTTGGTGCTTCTTTCAACTTTTTTTCTGTTGTCTGAACACTTCTGCTGGTAGACTAGCTCCAGTGGTTTCATTATTTCAGTACCTTGGGTATGTGTGTCCCAGTGAAAATTCTATTTTCATTCCCCTATTGTGTACAGCAGGGGGTGTCCTCTCTGGCTCAACCTCATGGCTGTCTTTAGGCCAGTGAAGGGCAAATCAGTCTCTAATTCCCCTCTCTCTTCCCCAAATCTCTGTTGTTGGTTATCTTCTTTTCTGCTACTAGGGTCTCAACCACATAGTGACAAATTTGGCCTATGGCAATCTGGGCAAAACCCGCAGTCGCTCAGTCAACAGACCATATTTTCATCAACAAGTTATATGAAATGCTTAATATCTAGGCACTATTCTGTGCTCATTATTCAAAGAAAAAAAATGAAGCTGTCCCTGTCTTCAAGAAGTGTGCATTCTGTTGGATAGAATAACATTTAATCACTGTGACAGGTTGAAGTGTGTGTGTGTGTATGTGTATGTGTATTCAAAGTAAATGCAAGGTAATTTGGGGGACTGGGTAGAAGCCCTAGTAGCTGAGGGGATTCATTAATATGGATATTACAGTCAGGAAGCTGAAACTATGATGTCAAACTTGAAGATTTCCCAGGTTAATGGATTATAGTCTTCTTGTTAGGTTCATCTGATATAAGGGCATTCAAAAGCAATTTTGAAATGTCAGCATACTTTGAAAGAGAGATCTATTCACAATACAAATGTCATGTCAAGGAGTGGCACCTTAAGTGAAGAGAAAAAAAAAAGGAGGAAATAGTAAAACATGACTTTAGGGACGAGGCAGCACCATTTACTCCATCCCTGTCCCAAAGAATAGTTTTGGGTTCATATGGCCATGCTGTGGGGGGAGACAGACACAGGCACAGAAGCCCTTGGTCTAACAGTGACTAGGATAGTAACAAACTCCCCCTGCCCCCTCCAAATGTGTGTCTATCTGTTATCAGTTTCTATTGGTTCAATTTATGTTTAGGTTTTTGTTAATTTTTTTTTTTTAATGTTGTTAGCTGGTTCTAAATTTTGCTTTTCCATTTGGGAGTCTTGACCTTTTCCTTTATCTTTGCAGAAAAATCTTCAACTACATGGTTTTCTTGTTAAGTTGAGATTACTCTTGCTAATGAGTCTTTTTTTCCCCCTTTCCAGGTTGTTTGCATTCGTTCCACATGGAGTGCCCTCTCTCCAAAGCTGAGTTGTGACACGAGGCCTCTTATATTAAAGACACTAAGTGAGCTGTTTGCTTTAGTTCCATCACTGACAGTGAACACAGCTGAATATGAGGTGTGTATTTGAGACCCACAGAGTCCTTGCTTTTTTTGTGAGGATGGCTGTGTGTATGGTTACAACTTTTGATACCATCAGTTTTTTCTCCCTTCTTCAACAAATAATATTTTGGTTTTGAGAACAAAGGTTTACATTCTACAGAGCTTGAAATGTGACACTTTTTCATCTGTATTCTTCCAGGATCTTGACCACACATAAAGAAAAATTGGCATCTTAGTCTTGCTCTTTAATTGTCAAGTAATATTATCGATGCAACAAAGCCATTTTTTTTAATAATTGTGGTAGAAATAAGAAGCCCCAAGTAGTTTTTAAAATAATATGGTGCATAAAACTTTTCCTAACAATTTTAATACATCTTGTATATGTTTGAATTCTAAAATATAATTTCTAAAGACTTCATGGAAATCAGAGTTGTTTTGCCCAATAATTCAGGGCTCCCATATCTGTGTGTATTTTTCCTTCATTGCTGTTATTACTTGATTGGTAACATTTATTTTACTGGAGAGTGGGAATGTAGGTAATTGCTCACATTCTCTTGATGTAGGAAGCTGAAATATTTGGTAGGAGATAGAAGGCACCTTTCTATAAAACTTGTCTACTACTTGCTGACATTTTATTAAAATTATATGGCTAAGTGAAGATAAAGTAGTAATAGAAATAATATTTATGGGACATTTAAAATGCTACAAAATACTTTGTGAACATTATCACATTTGAACTTCATAATAACCCTGTGGGATGGTATCTATTATTATTACCATCCCTGTTTTATAGATGAGGTAAACCGAGGCTCAGAGATCTTATGTGGTTTGTCCATGGTCACAAAGCTAGTAAATATCAGGGGTTGAATTTGGATCCAGTTTTCCTGATTGTAAGCCAGCATGTGTTATTCTATGCTGTTCTGTAAAAACTTATGTATGTGTCTGTTTCTACATACCATCTTGTTTCTCTTTTCACCCACCCTACTTTTTTTTCTTTTTGCTCAAAGAACAAAATTTTATCTCACTGTCTTAAAAAATGAAACCTTTTGTTTGTTTTACTTGGTGTTTAATATATTTTTGCTGTCTATTATCTCTGCCCATTAGGGTTCTCTGTATTGCATCTTGGAGATTAGATATAATAATAAAGATTAAGTAACATAAAAGGGAAGATTTGTTTCTAACATCAGGTCAATTCTGTATTTATTGTAGAATATTATACATGAAGATTTATTTGTCAACTGACTCTTACTTAATATGGTAGGTTGCGTCTATTTAAAACCAAGAGCCAGAATTATATGTATTAGAGATAAATTTGAAAGGCTTCCAGGAAGAACACGGAGGAAGCCAGGATATTAATTATCATCACTATTATTTTAGATACAGTATTAGAAATTCTGACTATAACAATAAGACAAGAAAAAGAAATTGAAAAAATAAGCATGGACAAAGAGAAAATACAATCATTACTTTTTATAGATAGCTAAAAATTAATGATACAGTTAATAAGTAGCAAGATAGAATATATTAACAATAAAACCAATCAGGAAGAAATAGAAATTTTCAAGAAATATTCAAGATAGATAGCTATAGATTGTATAAAATATTTGGACTTAACCCACCAAGATTTGTAGAAGCAGCTAGATGGCCTAGTGGATGGGATGCTAAACTTGGAATTAAAAAGACCTTAAATTTGAATCTTGCCTCCAACACTCGGACCTTATCAATCTCAAATTTCCTCATCTGCAAAATGGGAATAATATATCACATACTTCATGGGGTTGTTGTTAGGATCAAATGATTAAAGTGCCTTGCAAACCTTAAAAGTACTTTATATATAAATTCTAGCTATGTTAATATAACTATAAAACACTTTTCACCGAAATAAAGATGGATATAAATAAGTGGAAAAATGTGAATCCCATGTTAGATTGAATTAATCTAATTAAAATAACAATACTATTTAAATTTATGTATTTAGCACCTTGTTGATCAAATTATCAAATGATTTCTTTATAAAGCTGAGGAAAAAAAATCTAGAGAACACATAAATCTAGAGAAACAAAAGACCGAGAAGGTCAGGGGAAATAATGAAAAAAAGTGAGAAAGAAAGGGGTTATAGCAGCCACAAATTGCCAACTATACTACCAAGTAGTAATCATCAAAACTGTTTGGTACTGATTAAAAAATATCAGTAGAAATGGATGAGATAGATACACAGCAGACAGAAACATAGCATTGGTATAGTGTTTGTTAAATCCAAAGATGCCAACTATTAAAATAAGGGCCCCTTCTAAGAAAGCTGGAAAGTAGTCTAGCATCTATTAAGGTATAGACTAACCTTTCACCCAGTATACGAAGGATGAACTTCAAATGGTTACAGGGCCCAGACATAAAAGGTTGCATCATATACAGATTAGAATAGCAAAGATGAAATTACCTTTTGTGGCTTGGACAGGAGAAAAGATCGTGAGTGAACAATAAATGGAGAGGGTTGCAGAAAAATAAAGTTGACAATTTTGATTACATAATATTAGGAAGTTTCTGCACAAACAAAAACTGCATCTAAGGGAAGGTTAGAAGGGAAATTTAACTAGGGGCATTCAGTAGGAGGGACAGAAAGCTTTGCATCAAAGTTTCTCTGGTAAAGTCTCATTTCCAAGATTTATAAGGAACTGATTCAGATTTATAAGAATATAAACAATTCCCCAATAGATTTATTAATCTATTATTATCTAAGGGTATTAAAAGGAAGTTTTTAAAGAAGATGTCCACATGTAAACATCCACGTGAAAAAAACACTCCATACCACTAATAATGAGAGAAATGCAAATTTATATCAACTCTGAGTTCAGCCTAATGCCCTTTGATAACAATTACTGAAAAGGGAGATGACAAATGTTGTAGGAGCTGTGGGAAAACAGGCACACTTGTGTACTGTTGGTGGAGCTGTGAATTAATTTTTCTAGTTATTTGGTAACCACTTTAGAATTATGTAAACCAAGTAAGGCCGCAGTGCTGGGAGTAGGCCTTACAGTTCAGCTGACATGTATTGTCTGTGACTTGCTGTGTGGTCAGGGTAGATGTAGTCTCTGCCATTAAGGAGTTCACTTTCCTGTAAGAAAAGAGGAAACCTGGCCCTGCAGTCAGGAGGACCCGAGTTTGGTTCCAGCCTCAGACACTTAACACACACACCCACACACACACACACACACACACACACAAACTAGCCATCTAACATTGGGCAAGTTACTTAATCCCAATTGCCCTCCAAAAGGCATAAAAAAAAAGAGAGGAAACATTTATTACATTTTAAATTAAACATTTATTAGATGCTTCCTGGCCTAAGCAGTAGGTGCTATTATGATCCCCATTTTATAGTTGAAGAAACTGAAGCAGAGGTTAAATGACTTCAAGTGCTCAGGGTCATTCATACAGCTAGTAAATATTTGAGGTTGGATTTGAATTCAGATCTTTCTGATACCAGCTCCCATGTTCTTTCCACTGAATCACCTCAGGCTCCTCATCTTTACCTACTGGTTTCCTTTAAGTCCCAACGAAAGCCTCATCTTCTGGAGGAAGCTTTTTTTTTATTATTATTATCATTTCCTTTTTATCTTGCATATTGCTTGTTTGTACATATTTGCTCATTGTTTCCCCTATTAGATTGTGAGTTCCTTGAGGACAGGGACTGTCTTTTACCTTTTTTTTTAATGCCTATCACTTAGCACAGTGCCTGGCACATAGCACGTGTTCAGTAAATGTTTATTGCCTGACAGATAGATCTGCATATCTTTTGGTCCAGTAATGCCACTACTAAGGCTATACCCCAGAGATATCAAAGAAAGAGAAAAAAAGGCCCAAATGACCAAAAATATGTATAACCACTATTTTTATGCTGATAAAAAATTGGAAAGTAAGGGATTGTCTATTGGGCGTTGACTGAACAAATTATGATCTATGAACATAATAGAATATTATTATTGTGCCATAAGAAATGATGAAAGGAATGATTTCAGAGAAACCTAGAGAGAGTTAGATGTACAGAACCAGGAAAATAATCCTTTCCTTATGCCCTATAATATATGTTCTATAATATAATCTGTGGAAATGCTCATTCAATTCATTTGGTGTTTATCAAATTCAGGATATTAAGAAGGAAAGGAAAAAGGTTAATGTTTATGTTCTAAGTGAACATTAAGGGTGCTGTGGATTGCTTTTGACTTGATAGCCTAACTTAATATCAGGTGAAAAAAAGTTCCCATTTCTATAGCACTTTAAGGTCTCTAATTTGATGTTCATATGACCCTATAAAGAAGGTTTTATTTAATGTGTAAAGCTCTAAGAGCTTAACTGACCTGCACAGGGTGACACTGCTGGTATTTTAAATGGAATTCAGACCCAGGTATTCTCTGACCCTTATCCAGGTCTTTAACCGCTATGCCACATTGTATCAATTTGCTAATAAATTTCTACAATTCTGATACTGCATTGGTGCCATTCTTAGAATGTTAGAGCTTGAAAGCAAGTCCTCATGAATCATGCAGAGCTCTCAATCGGTTAGGGTTGTAGAGTAGACCTGTGACCTTGTAAGTATAGGAAACTCCCAGGTGAAGAAATTGCCTCTCATACTTCTGGCGATCACCTTATTTATTTGCCCCTTAAATTGCTGGTTAAATGACTTGCCAGGGGCCACACAGTCAATATATGTCACAGGAAGCACTATATCTACTACACCAAGCTGCCTCTCATTTGAGAAAGCCACCTTTAATTTACAAAGCTACTCAGACCCTGTGCGGTTCAGTGACTTGCCCAGAGCCACGCCTTGTCCTTTCATACCCAGCTGCCTCATCTGCCTTGTGTACCATTCAGTTTAAACTCCCTGTTCTGTAAGCTGTCAGCCTGTCATTACAGGGATTGCAGAGAAGAAATGCACTTTGTGCCTCTCTAATGTACTTACCATGTAATAATGTGCATTGCGTTTATCTGTGTTTTTGTCTCATCCTCCTACTGGATTCCATCAGAGGAAATTCTGATTTATTTAAATCATGTATCTTCCCCAGTGCCTTGCTCAGTGTTTTGCACAGTAACTACTTAACAGATGTTTGTTAAATTGTTATTGAATTGAACGAAATCATACTTCAAAAAAAAAAAAAGAGGAGGAGGCAGGCTGTTTGCTTTCCTTCTCTGAAGCTGAAAATTGCATCTTTACATTTTTAGTTGATCAGTTTTAATGAGATGTATGTAAAGTGGTTTCAGGCATTCATTGTTCCTGATGTGTGTTCCTCCAATGTTGTAAATTTTCTTGTGGAGTAAATTTTATTGGTTCTTGGGGACTTCTTTTTGTAGTCTATCGATTGTAATCCATGTAAATGTTAAGGAACCTGATTTGGCCTGAGGAAGGTTGCTATTGAAATAATTTGTCCCCTTCCTTTGCTCTGGGTACTATGTTGGCATGCTTTAGAATTTTTTTCTTTTTTTCTGTGTGAGTGGTTCCCCCACTCTCTTTTCTAAATTTACCCTACCATCATCTGATGGGGAAAATAATACCTGCTTACCTACTCAACAAAGTTGTGATGAGGCTCAGATGATCTAATTTTTACAAAAGCATTTTGAAAACTACAGAACATTATAAAAACATATGGCAGTCTTATTATTTGAACAAGCTGAAGTGTGAGCCCGAGTTTTCTCAATTCTCAAATGAGGAGATGGCTTCTGAGTTTATAAATATGCTAGAAAGATAGTAATTTCCTTCTCTAAATATGATTACCATGATCTTTGAATGTTATCATGATTTCTGACTCCTTTTGAGATTATTTTCTCAGTTGTAAAATAAATTAGATGACTTGAAGGTTAAATCTACTTTTAAGCCTTGTTCTTATAATCAATTGGTTATCTTAAACGGTTATCTTAAACTCTTACAATTTCATTCATTCATTCATTCTTTTAGCATTGATTTACTATGTATTTATTGTGTATCAGGTGTAAAATACTCTGTTAAATGCTGTGGGGACCTGCAAAAATATTCAGGTTGCTCTCAAAGAGCTTAGAATCTTGTTTATATTTTTATTTTTTTTCAGATATTTGATTTTATTAGCATAGGCAATTCCTAGTGCATAAATTCCCTTTGTGAATATGATGGCAAATCTGTAACTTAAAACTTTGAGAATTATCTAGATCACTAAGAAGTTCGATTTATTTGCCCAGGGTTACATAGTTAATGTCTGTCAGAGGCAGAACTTTTTGTCTTCCAACCTTACCTTATATCCTCTAAGTTATGCTTCTTCTCTTAATCTGTTAGCTAGTGGGAGAAATTAAATGTACACAGTATATTCAGGTATGTTGTAATGCAAGGCTGAATGTTTCTGGCACCATAAGAAGAAGTATCAATAAAATATTCAAAGGTGAGATAGATCATAGTTGAGAGCTTCATGGAAGCAATTGGAACTTGGTATGAAATTCTCCTTACACATTGAAAAAAAAATGTTTCTAATTTTCGTGAATTTTTTGTGTCACTTGCATTTGTTTTCCATATGGTAGATCTGTCAATCAAAAGTGTTTCTATTTACCACCTACTCTGTGCCAGACACTATGCTAGGCTCTGTAGATAAAAATACACAAAAATGAAACAATTCCTACCCACAATGAGCTTATATTCTTATGGTAGATTGAACTTATTTGAGATTTTCTGTTTATGACAAGTTGATGGCATCATTCTAACTATTCATTTCAACAAATTTAATATGCCCACTATGTACTGAGTGACTTAAAGGATAAAATATAGTCACTGTCTACAAGGAGTAAAATGATCAGTGCATAAAAGGAATAAAAAATGGCATGAGATCAGATATGTAAGACTTCTTGAAGGAAGTAGCAGTTGGTCTGAATTTTTAGAATGAGTAGGATATGAATAGGCAGAGATTGGAGGGAAAAGATTCTAGCCATAGGGAATGGCACTCTAGACATACAAATTGAGATTTATATCTACTTTACAATAATTGAACTTTAGTAACTTTGCATATGTTTGTTTTCACTAAGCCTGGAAGGTATGGGTTTAAGTCCATTCTTTGATAAGTTCTGTGTTGGGCAAGTCAGTAAATTGCAGTGCCTCAGACAGCTCTTTGAGATTGGAAAGTGGCAGATCTGTAACAGTGAAAGGAATTTCTACACTGGGAGTCTCCTGTCAGATGAAATCATAAGTCTGATTGCTTATCCTTTCAGACTCAGTCCTGTGTTATTGGTTTCATGGAACTTTTTCTCCTAAAAAAAATTTTGTCATGGGGGAGTAGTAGGTAAGGGATGATGGACGGTTATATTTGGGTGTGAAAGTGATGTAAAAACAAAAGAGATCAATAAAATTTTAAAAAGATACATCACTGGTCCAGAAACATTACCCCCAACTATATGTCTGTATCGGTGTATATACCCTGCGTGTACGCATACATTCATAAACACCCACCCACACACATACTTTTAATTAGTGATCTGTATGTTGATTTTTTTGTCTTTCTTGCTGAAAATTTAATCTTTTTTTCTGATTTTGCAGAATTTTAAAATTCAAGTTCTCAGCTTTCTCTGGAATCACTCTCAAAGCAAGGTAATATCAGCAGAAATGTTAGAAAATGATACTAAGGCTCTAAAAAAATTCTTTCAAATTGTTTATTTTGGGGGAATTGGGAGGTAGATGGAAAGATATATGCATATAAATGCATAATTTTACTTTTGTAATTTCTTCCATTTTTTTATTTTGCAATTCTGCAGCATTCTAAACTTTACAATAATATACAATCTGTCTATTCATCTATGTGTGTATATGTATGTTTTATATATATACACATATGTACCTGTACATGTATGTGTACATCCCAGTGTCATACTCTTCCCCTTCAAAGTGTATTTACTTTTCAGCAAATTTTTCACATCTGAAGACTGAATAATAATATTGCCATTTTCTGTTTCTATAAAATCTCTTTGTTTCTTTTGAAGAACTCAGAGTACTTTTATATACATTATTTTATTTGTCCTTATAATCTTGTGATTTAGCAAAGACATAGTCATTATTTTTATTTTACCAGTGGGAAAATTAAGGCATAGTGAGTTTCTGAGATGTTAATGATGAAACCATGATTCAGACTCTGGATGCCTGATTAATTCTCCTAACCAGTTTCTCCCAAGGAGTATAAAATTTGTAAAATTTTCTTTCTGTCCTTCCTTAGGTCCTTTCACTGCAGCACATATAATATCGTAGAAATTCCCTGATCCTTCTTCTGAGATCAAAAAGAGATGTCTCTGATCAGGAAAGCCAAAAACACCATTTGTGATAATACTGATTATAGAAATTAGGGGAGAATCCATCATTCATTCAGTTCTTTCCTAGGGGAGAATGTGGGTTGATTTCTTTTAAATTATACTTTATTCTCTAAACTATCCATCAGTCTTTCTTGATTTATATATTTTTCCCCCTCCTTGGTAGGACCCTACTGTGGCTACCACTGCGTACAAATCCTTGTCAGCATTTGGTTCTGAAGAGCACACCATTCTTCATCTCCCTGAAGAGGTAAGTGTTTCTGCTTTTTCTTTTATGCTTCTTTGTTGCTCAATTTTTGACTTGTATCTGTATTCTATTTGGAGATTATCCTTCTGATGTATTTATAACTCCATGTTTGTTATCCATTATAATAATAATGAAAATTATTTCCATCACACTTTAGATTTACAAAAGCTCTTTTCCTTATTAAAGCTCTACATACTAGGTAAGTATTCTCATCTCCATTTCACAGATATTAGGAAAGAACCTCAGAGAGGTGAGGTTACAACCATATCACTTGCTAAAAAGTGGTAGAGACAGAATGTAATTCTGGGGTCCCTACAACAGGCCCAGTGGTCATTCGATTATAACATCCATTAAAGACCCAATTGAATAAACAATCCAGTAAGCATTTATTATGTACCAGGCACTGTGTTGAGTGCTGGGGATACAATAATAAAAAGAAAGACAGTCCCTGCCCTCAAGGAGCTTATAATCTAAATGGGGAGACAGTACATAAAAGAAGGCAGGAAAGTAAGAGGGGCAGGGCAGTCAGTGAGGAGACCACAGGGGGATACCTGGCACAGGCTAATCTTATTCCATGAAGTCGAAACCAGATAGAGCAACAGATACAAAGTGGAGGGAACTGAGAATCCAATATCTGTAAAGGAAGGCATTGGGAGGAGTTTGGTACTCTATTCTCTAGCCCTCGAACAGAGGGGAGATGAGGCTGAGGGAGTTAATGTCAATCAAGGTTGAGTTAGCATCATGGTGGGAAGTTTACAAGTGATGAGAATGGTGTCTTATTCTGTGGAGTTGAAACCAGGCAGGGCAACAGATGCAAAGTAGAGTGAAAGACAAAATTAAATATTAATTTTTGGCTTAGTCCATGGAAAACTAAATAGAGTACATAACCTAGCAGCATGCTACAATGCAAAGAACACTGAATCTTGAGTTTGAGGTTCATATTTGGGCATATGTTGGCCCACTACGCCTGCAGATAACATCCCATGAATTCCCATAGTGAAAATGCAGACCCAGTACCAGTCCTTCTCTGGGAGATTTAACCCTATCATCTTTGGAACTTCCACCCTGTGTTCCATGCTGGTCTTTCATATGTTAATTTAAGTACAAAAATTACTGTCTCTAGCCAGCCTCAGCTATATTTCACTTTCCACTCTGGCAATCTTCTTGTTATCCGTCGTGCCATCACTGTGGTACACACCCCTTTCTGCCTCTTCCTTTTTATGATCCATAGTTATTTCACTGCTCCAAGGGCTACTGGAATAGGTATATTGATCATCTCCCCTTTGACCTCACACACTATACCCAAGACTTCCGAAACTAAAAGACTCTTCTTAGTTACCTCGTCCTTGATATGTCTTATCTCCTTCTATATTAATATAAGTTCCTTGAGGAGCTTATCTTGCTTTCCATCTGTACCTTCTGAGTTTATCACAGTGGTCCACACTTAGTAAATATTTAACAGATGGCTTTTCTCATTCCTTCATTAATCATTCATTCCCATATGACTTTGGGCAAATCATGTAACCTCTTTGATTTTCAGTTTTCTCATTTTTAAGGGGAAAAAAAAGGTGTGTATTGGGGGACGGATTGGGTTAGATGACCTCTAGCATCCCTTAGAATTTATAAATCTGTGATATTTTCAACAAGTAATACATGGGGAATTTCTTAAAAGTAGGCGGTCCAGAGACTGTTGTGCATCTGAATTCCTGTTCTTGTTATTGAATTCTTGCCTTTGTTACTGACTAGTTGTGTGACTTGACCTCAGTTTACTCTTCTTGTAAAAGGATAAGTTTGGACTAGATCAGAGGTTCTTAATGTCATGGTTTAATGTCTTAATGTCTGGCTTAGTCTGTTAATTTTAAAAAATTGTATAACTGTTTTTCAGTATAATTGGTTTCCTTTGTAACATTGTGTATTTTATTTTATGCATTTGAAAAAATAATTTGGAAAAATGATCCATAGCTTTCACCAGATTCCTGACAGAAAGGTAGGTCTATTAATACCCCCTAGACTAGGTGATCTCTATCTAAATTCTATGTATACATGCATGTGTGTGTTTGGGAGGGAAGGTTGAGAACAGAGTAAGTGAGTAGTGGATTAGACACCACCTTGATGAGTCATACAGAATTATGGATCAGAAATGAACCTTAAGAGAAATTTCACTGAGTTGATTTTCCACTCATACTCAGGTGTAGCTTTCTTGTGCCATCAGATGTTACTTTTCATTATCACAGAGTTTAATTTACTTAATTCCATTCAGTGTTTGTTGATTTGAACTGATGCATACAGGTTACATGCGATTTCACGGTTAAGTGGTTGAAGAGCAGGGCATGCAAGGAGTTTTATATACTCTGCCTATGTGTTCAGTAAATTCTGCGATTAACTCTTTAGTTTAAACATGACTGAACTACACTTCTCAGAGAGCGAACTTCTTTGTACCTTTAAATAACAGAATTTGTACAAATTTGTACAAATAACTTCTTTGTACCTCTAAATAACAGAATTCCCACTAGGTTTAGTCTATAAGCAGTGAACTTCATAGATGCCATCCACAAAGTAAAATCTCTGATCAAGTTTAAAAACCAACCTTTTACAAGAAGAGTAAACTGAGGCCCAGACAATTCACTTAGCCAAGGTCACATAGCTAGTCAGTAACAGTTTTTATTTTTGTTTTCAGAATTGCATCCACGGAAGCTGCCTTCTTGTGGCCCCCTGTGGTAAATAAACATTGGAGGACCTTGCCAAAGTTTCCTTTTCCCTTGAGGGCAATTGGCATATTCCCCAAAGCCTGAGATTACTTGCATATCTCTCTCCTGAAAGTACTTCCACCTCCTTTCCTTCTCACTTTCTGAAAAAGAACCAAAATAAATGTGTTGAATGATCTCCCTTTAACTGTTTGGCAGAAATCTGTAAGACAATGATTTCACTAACATAGTTTGCTCTACCCTTTAGCTTCCTGAAGTAGCTTTAATATGCATAGACCTATATGAAACCATATTAGTGAAACTCTAGGGTGTTTGTCCTCTCAGTAGAACTAGTTTGTGTACTAACCCTTTTTTGCAGAGCAGAGAACAAGAAGAGTTAGCTGGTGTGGAAGGAGGAAGGAAGGAGGGGGGAGAAGGGTGGACTAAGAGCAGCACTTCAGAGATGAGGAAGCCGAGATTGAACTAGCGCCAGTGATAAAGGCCGAAGTGGAGAGCAGAAGCGGAATAAAGATGCCACTTTCCAGTGCTCGGGAATTTAAGAACCACATTTGTTGTGTTCTCTCTTTTTTTATCTGTGATGGATTATTAGAGAGCTGAGCGCAGAGGTTTCATATTGACTCATAGACGTAGCAAATAGAAAATTGATAGTCATTTTAAATTTCTAGATTGAGTCCTGGCATGAGCATTTGGGAACTTCTTAGGTTACCCATTGATTCTAATGTTGGGAGATGAACACAAGTAATTCCCTTTTGGTTCACGTTGCTGTTGCTGTTATTTTCAGCTCAGTTTTATTTTTGCTGTTTGCTGTCATTCCCAATCTGTTGTAGCACCAGTGGGACTAGAGGATTGGTTTCCTGGTAAAAGCATTAGTGAAGGATGAACATTAACTTTTGCCTCTGATTTGGCTCTTTCAGTTAGACTCCTTTCATTATAAGGATCTTAAGATGCTTTATTTTGTGCACATTTCATAGGTTGGGTCTGGAAATGAGTGTTATTTTAAAGAATCTGACTTTGCATTCAGGTTGTTGCAAATACGGAGTCTCCATTTGGTTTTGATTTAAGGGAATGTCTTTGCTTTTATTAAAAGTCCTTTTATTTTCTTTCTGAATATCAAAGATAACTGAGGATTCTCAATATATGATACTGGCATTTATGTATGGGTGAATATATTGGTGTAGAACTCATAAATAGAAACATGGAAGATAATTTTGTATCTTAGAAACTTAAGTTGTGTATTTTTCTGAACAAGGCTGCAAGTGTTTATGCTGAAGTCCGGTTTTAATTCATTATATAATTGTACTTTCCATCTATATCTCTGCTTTAATTTTTACAAAGAAGCCTAGCAGCACATTAATTGTTTAGTTTTTTAATGTATAGATTATTTCCCTTCTGTGCATTTCAGTAGCTAATGGAATCTAATTGCTGTAATTTTGCACCTATTATGGGCAGCCTCCATATAAATTTCCTCCTTCCCGTTATGGTCAGATTCATTTTGTTTGTCCAAAAAGCACAGTACAAACACTCCATGGAGCTCCCTAAAGGAGAACAGGCTTATGAAGAGCACAGGGCAACTGAACTGGAAGGAGAAAAGAAATAAATTTAATTAATTAATAAATTAAAAATGAACAAAGAGCTGCCATCGTTACAAGTAGATATGATGTGTCTCCTCAGAAGTTCTACTTCTATATCATATTCTGTTGTGTATGTAGTTGAATTCTCTACAACTATGTCTATGGGAAAAGAAGAGAATATAAATTTATTTAACACTATGTGCCAGGCATTGTGTTAAGCACTTCACAAATATTCTCTCATTTGATCCAAATAACAGCCTTCACGAGATGAATGGTATTATTATCCCTATTTTATAGTTGAGAAAACCAAGGTAAATTGAGAATAAATGGCTTGGCCAGGTGTGAGGCTGAATTTGAATTCGGGTCTTCTTGACTCCAGGTCCACTATTTTATCCAGTGCATCCCCCGCTGCTTCTGGGGGAGCGCTAGCTAAGGAGTTTTCCTAGACTTGTATAGTTGCAGTCTGAGCTCCAGGCTAGCTGTGTTTTGAGATCCTTGTTCATAGGAGAATGGTCATCACATGATAAGTATTTTTGGGTGTAGCTCATAAAGATCAAAGCTCATAGTGGAGTTATAACTTTTATTTGTAGAAGAAATTCTGTACCAGCACTTAAATATTCTTCATAATATCCATGATTTCACCAGTGTTGATATTCTAATACAATTATACCTATTTGATCCCTCATCAGTTATTATTCTCAGAAATGTTCATTTCTGGGTAGCCAGCCTTCCAAGGACAGCTCTCTCTAAATTTAACTGGTCTAGTCTCTGAATAAGTCACTTAGTTTCTCTGGCAGTAACGTAGGATAGAACTTGAGACCTGTAGTCAGAAATTCCTAACTTCAAACCAGACCCCAGACTCTCACTAGCTGTGTGACCCCAAGCAAGTCACTGAACCTCTCTTTACCCCCATTTCTTCATCTCTAAAATGGGAGTAATAATGGCCTCTAAATTTCTGGGTGTTGTTGGGAGGATCAAATGGGATATTACTGGTCAAATGCTTTGTAAACCTTAAAGAGCTGTATAAATGATAGCTATTATAATTAATTGTTCATTAAGTTCATACTCAAAAGCTTTGCTGCTGAGAATAGGCACTGGCCAGATCCTCTTCTTTAGTGGCATAGCCTTTGAGAATGTATGGTCACATTCAAACCCAGATCATCTCCTAGTGAAGGACTTAAATGAAATTCATGGGAAACGCCTTGAAAATGTTTTCTTTTTTTTAAAAAATGCACTATCTGTATGAAACATGCAGATTTATAATTATCCAACATAGCAACATTGACATGAAAATAGAAGTTGTGTATGCATAAACCAGTAGAAATATGGACTTAAGGAAATTTTGAATTTATTGTTGTTCATTCATTTCAGTTGTGTTCAACTTTTTGTGACCCCATTTGGGGTTTTGTGTGCCACTTTGTTCTCCAGTTCATTTTACAAATGAGGAAACTGAGGCAGACAGGGCAAAGTGACTTGCCCAAGGCCATCAACATAGCTAGAAAGTGTCTGAGGCTGGATTTGAACTCAGAAAGATGAATCTTCCTGACTCCTGGCCCAGACCCCTGGGGACCTGCACCACCTAGCATAATTAGAAAATAACAGATGGTCAATGAGACATCCTTTTATAAGATTTTCTATCAATAGCCTCATCGTGACTCCAGGACAGGTTTGATGGCAGGTCCTAGTTACCACCCAGGATCAGTGTTAAGTAGGAGGCTGGATGAAGAAGGTGTGTAAATCTGGTTGGACAAAACGTCTTTTTATAAATTCTAGATCAAAGACATCAGGACGTCTGGCGTGGCTCACACCTGAGCTTTAGCCAATTTGAAGCTCTTAGAGCTATAGGGTTCACGCCACTTTGGGGCACCTGATCAGTTTGATTTTAAATGCAGGGTGTCCCAGAAACCTCCTGAGTTAGAACACTCGAGCTTAAGTCAGGCAGGTTGACCTAGGTTTAAATGCTGCCTCAGACATTAGCCATGTGACCCTGGGCAAGTTACTGAACCTCTCAGCCTTCATTAACCTCACATGTAAAATGACGGGTTTGAACTTCACCTGGGAAGCTCTTCTAGTTCTGAAGTGCCTTCCTAATAATAACAGCTAGCCTTTCTATAATGCTTGGAGGGCTGCGAGACACTTTTATTCTTCATCTTTATATTCTCTCATCTGATCCCCTCAAG
The DNA here is from genome assembly GCF_028583685.1 of Petaurus breviceps papuanus. Classification (NCBI taxonomy): domain Eukaryota; kingdom Metazoa; phylum Chordata; class Mammalia; order Diprotodontia; family Petauridae; genus Petaurus; species Petaurus breviceps. The sequence continues at coordinate 2,086,718 of NW_027185793.1, forward strand.
TAACTGTGGTGTTATTATCATCCCTGTTTTACAGATAAAGAAGTTAAGGCTGACAGTGGTTCAGTGACTTGCCCCTGGGTTACACAACTACTGTTTAAGCAGGATTTGAAAGGCTTTTTTGATTCCAGGTTCAGCACTTCATGAACTGTACCAATGGTGGCAAACAAAAACAAAAGCAGATCCTGGCAGCGTATTGATTTAGAAAGCCACAAATTAATGTTACGTCTTTTGGATTGTTTGGTTTTTTTTTTAATTTTGTTAAAAAGTTTCAAATTACATTTTAATCTGGTTGGGTCCTGGTCCTCCTCAGAACGAGGGCCCGAGGTTGACAACCCTGCATGCTAGCACCTCGTTGCTCCCTCTGTCATGAAAGCTGTAGAATTGATTCTTGATCCTGAGAACTTCTCCATCACTGGAATTTGGCCTTTCAGGATCCCTCTGAGGAAGATTCCTCATGACTTCTCAGGCTTCCAAAGCCTTGAAATCTGGTGTAGGCTGTGTGTGTGGGCTGCAGCAGCACCTGGAAATCTGGCTTATGAAAGCCATGTGTTGTCTCAGGAATCTGGGACACAATGAAATGGGCAGATATTAGAATAACCTTTTACAGAGGCATCAGAACTTGCCTCTTTGGTTGTGGCTGGCTATTCTGTGTTAGAATTTGGTATTTGGTTTTGAGTGGAACTAAATCTTGTCTAGAAGAGTGCTGGTACATTTGTGCTCCTTTAAACCAAATAAAGCAAACACTGGTTCTGGTTGAATGGTTTCTTTAGAATGGAGCTTATTATACTTAAGAGAAGCATTTCCCCTCTATTTTCCCCCTACAAGAATCCTGACTCAGAGTAGTTCCAAAACAGAACAATGCTTTAGGGACCCATGAAGAAGTCAGTCTTCAGGAATTGTTAATTATATCTAAAAATAACGTGAGGAGACAGACTTTTTAATGACTGGGCTCTAGCACTTTATGGTTTTGTTCAACACTTTGTATGTTTTGATTTCCGCTATTAATGTTTAATTGGCTCCATGTGGCCATTAGATTGGTTAGTCATTGAGAGAATTAAAAAATGTAATTAATTGTTTAACAGTTGTACCTTTTGGAAGCTGCTATAGAATTCATCCTTTAAAAAAAAAGATAGAACCCAATGTAACTGATCCAAAAGTAACCACAAATTCATGCAAATTAGCTTTAATGAGGTAGAGCCATACAATTAAGGACCTTCTTTATGCCTATTCACTAGAGCTACAAAATACTGAGCTCAACAGAAATGAAGTGAAGCATTTCAATCTCTCTCCGTTCTTTGCTTCCTTTCAGTCGTCTAAAATGGTGGCATAAAGGAAAATGGTAGAAACCTTCAAGTTAAAATAAAGTGTCTGAATAAAGCAAATTTGTAGTTACAAGTCAGAAAACCACTCAAATAGAGTATTCTGGTGTTTGCATTTGTTAAGTTTTTGACTTGAACATGAATACTACATGATGTTTTATTTTACCATTATTGTCTCATCTTTTTTTTTTGGTCTTTATTAATTTGTTTACTTTTAGTTTACAAGACTCCTTACCACAATTCCTTGAGTTTCAAATTTTCTCTCCCTCTTCCCTCCCCTGCCATCACGGCATATAATCAAGTATAGTATCTGCAAATACTTTCACATTAGGCATTAGTCAGGTTATAAAGAAGGATTGTAACAGATGGAATGAAGAATGGGAAAGAGGAAACAAAACCAAACAAAAAAACAAAAAAGGGCAGGTAGTTTGCTTCAATCTGGGTTCAATCTCAGTTCTTTCTCTGGATGTAGACATCTCTCTCCATCATGAGGCTTTTGGGTTTGACTTATGACTCTGGATTGCTGAGAAGAGTCCAGTTTATCAAAGTTGGTCATCACACATACATTGTGTCTGTAATTGTGTACAAATTCCTCCTGACTCTACTCTTCTCACTCAGCATCAGTTTATATAAGCCTCTCCAGGTAAATATGAAGTCCATCTGCTCCTCGTTTCTTATTGTACAATAGTATTCCATAACATGCATATACCACAATTTGTTCAGTCATTCCACAATTGATGGGCACCCCCTTAATTTCCAATTCTTTGCTGCCAAAAAAAGAGCTGCTATAAATATTTTTGTACATATGGGTCTTTTTCCCACTTCTGTTATCTCTTTGGGATATAACCTTAGAAGTGGTGTTGCTGGGTCAAAGGGTATGAAATTATTTATAGCCATTTGGGCATAATTACAGAATGCTCTCCAGAAGGGTTGGATCAGTTCACAACTCCATCAGCAAGGCATTAGTGTTCCAATTTCTCCACATCCTCTCCAGCATTTATCATTTTCCTGTTTTGTCATCTTAGCCTATCTGACTGGTGAGATGTGGTACTTCAGAGTTGTTTTGATTTGCATTTCTCTAATCAATAGTGATTTAGAGAATTTTTTCATATGCTTATAAATATCTTTAATTTCTTCCTCTGTAAACTGCCTGTTCATATCCTTTGACCATTTATCAGTTGGGGAATGACTTGTATTCTTATAGATTTGACTCAATTCTCTGTATATTTTAGAAATGAGTCCTTTATCAGTGTCATAGGGTGTAAAAATTCTTTCCCAATTTTCAACTTCCCTCTTAATCCTGGTTATATTGGCTTTGTTTGTACAGAAGCTTTTCAATTTAATGTAATCAAAATTATCCATATTGCATTTTATGATTTCCCCCAATTCTTGTTTGGTCATAAAGTCTTCCTGTCTACACAAATCTGACAGGTAAACTATTCCTTGCTTTCCCAGATTGCTTAGAGTAGCAGCCTTTATACCTAGATCATGCACCCATTAGACTTGATTTTGGTATATGGTGTTAGATAATGGTCTATGCCCAGTTTCTGCCATACTATATTCCAGTTTTCCCAGCAGTTTTTGTCAAAGAGTGAGTTCTTATCCCCAAAACTGGGGTCTTTGGGTTTATCAAACAGTAGTAAATAGTCATTGACTGCTGAGTCTCGTGTCCCTAATCTATTCCATTGATCCACTACTCTATTCCTCAGCCAGTACTAAGTAGTTCTGAGGACTACTGCTTTATAGTAAAGATTAAAATCTGGTATAGCTAGTCCACCATCCCTAGCATTTCTTTTCATTAATTCCCTTGATATTCTGAATATTATGTTCTTCCAAATGAATTTTGTTACTACTTTTTTCTAGCTCTATATGGTAGGTTTTTGTTAAACTGATTGGTATGGCACTAAATATATAATTTAATTTAGGTAAAATTGTCATTTTTATTATATTAGCTAGACCCAGCCACGAGCACTTCATGTCTTTCCAATTAGTTAGATCTGACTTTATTTGCGTGAAAAGTGTTTTGTAGGTGTGATCATATAGGTCTTGGGTTTGTTTTGACAGGTAGATTCCCAAGTATTTTATAATGTCTGCAGTAACTTTAAATGGGTTTTCTGTTTTTATCTCTTGCTGTTGAATTTCATTAGAAATACACAGGAATGCCAAGGATTTATGTGGGTTTATTTTATATCCTGCAACTTTGCCAAATTTATTTATTGTCTCAAGTAATTTTTAATTGATTCTCTAGGATTCTCTAAGTATATCATCCTATCATCTGCAAAGAGTGATAGCTTGGTCTCTTCTTTGCCTAATTTGATTCCTTTGATTTCTTTTTCTTCTCTAATTGCTACTGCTAACATTTCTAGTACCAGATTGAATAAGAGGGGTGATAGTGGACATCCTTGTTTCACCCCTGATCTTATGAGAAAATATTTCTAGCTTCTCCCCATTGCATATAATACTTGCTGATGGATTTAAATAGATGCTACCTATTATTTTAAGGAAGGCTCCATTTATTCCTATACTTTCTAGTGTTTTTAATAGGAGTGGATGTTGTATTTTGTCAAAAGTCTTTTCTGCATCTATTGAGATAATCATGTGGTTTTTGTTAGTTTTATTGTTGATATGATCAATTATACTGATGGTTTTACTAATATTAAACCATCCTTGCATTCCTGGAATAAATCCTACCCAATCAAAGTACATTATTCTTGTGATAAGTTGCTATATTTTTTTTGCCAAAATTTTATTTAAAATTTTTGCATCTATATTCATGAGGGAGATTGGTCTATAATTTTCTTTCTCTGTTTTATCTCTTCCTGATTTAGGTATCAGTACCATATTTGTGTCATAAAAAGAATTTGGTAGGACTCCTTCTTCACTAATTTTCCCAAATAGTTTGTAGAATATTGGAATCAGTTGTTCTTTAAATGTTTTATAGAATTCACTAGTAAATCCATCTGGCCCTGGAGGTTTTTCCCTAGGGAGTTCACTGATGACTTGTTCGATTTCTTTTTCTGAGATGGGGTTATTTAAGTAATTTACTTCTTCCTCAGTTAATTTGGGCAACCTATATTTTTGTTAATATTCATCCATTGCACTGAGATTGTCAAATTTATATGCGTACAACTGGGCAAAATAATTCCTAATTGTTCTAATTTCCTCTTCATTGGTGGTAGGTTTACCCTTTTCATTTTTGATACTCATAATTTGGTTTTCTTCTTTTTTTTATCATATTGACTAAGGATCTATTAATCTTATTGGTTTTTTTCATAAAACCAGCTCTTAGTTTTATTTATTAATTCAATAGTTTTCTTAATTTAAATTTTATTACTCCCTCCTTTGGTTTTCAGTATTTCTAATTTAGTATTTAATTGGGGATTTTCAATTTTTTTTTTTATAGCTTTTTCAATTGCATGCCCAATGCATTTACCTCTCTTTTCTCTAATTTATTCATGTATGCACTCAGGGATATAAAACTTCGCCTAAGAACTGCCTTTGCTGCATCCCACAAATTTTGGTATGATGTCTCATTATTGTCACTCTCTTGAATGAAGTTACTGATTGTTTCTATGATTTCTTGTTTGACCCATTCATTCTTTAGGATTAAAATGTTTCGTTCCCAATTAGTTTTTAGTCTGTCTTTCCATGGCCCTTTATTGCATATGATTTTTATTGCATCATGATCTGAGAATGATGCATTTATTATTTCTGCCTTTCTGCACTGAATTGTGAGGTTTTTATGTCCTAGTACATGGCCAATTTTTGTGTATGTGCCATGTACCGCTGAGAAGAAGGTTTTTTTTATCCCCATTCAGTTTTCTCCAGAGATCTGTCGTACCTACCCTCTCTAAAATTCTATAAACCTCCTTAACTTTTTTCTTGTTTATTTTGAGGTTGGATTTATCAAGGTCAGAATGGGGGAGATTAAGTTCTCCCACTAGTATAGTTTTGCTATCTATTTCTTCCTCTAATTACCTTACCTTCTTCTCTAGGAATTTGGATGCTATACCACTTGGTGCATATATGTTAAGTAATGATATTGCTTCATTCTCGATGGTGCCTTTTAGCAGGATATAGTTTCCTTCCTTATCTCTTTTAATTAGATCCATTTTTGTTCTTGCTTTATTTGAGATAACTTTAGCTGAGGCATGATATATTTTACTCCAGCCTTTTACCTTTACCCTGTGTGTATGCCTTTGTTTCAGATGTGTTTCTTGTAAACAGCATATTGTAGGATTATGATTTCTAATCCATTCTGCTATCCATCTCCATTTTATGGGAGAGTTCATTCCATTCATATTCACAGTTATGATTATTATCTGTTTCTTTCCTTCCATTGTATTCCCTCCCTTCTTAATGCTTATATTTTTTCTCCCCTTCTCCCTTCCCCCATTTAATAGTTTTTCTTTTGACTACCACCTCCCTCAGTATTCCCTTATCAGCTCCCCTCCCTTTTCCTCCCTTTCTTCCTTCCTTCTTCCCTCCCTACTAATCACCCCCTCCCCTTTCGTAGCCCTTTCCCCCTCCTACTGCCTGCAGGATATTTTTATACTTAATGAAGTATGTTATTTCCTCTTCGCACCAAGGGTGACAGGAACAAATCTTATGGGAAGCTCCGCTCCCTCCCCTTTCCCTCTAATATGATATGTTTTGCGTCTCTTCTCCATAGAGTGCTATACTCAACTTGTTGTTTTTCCTTCCTTGCACCAGACCAACCCAATGAGGGAAAAGCTCCTATAATACTTATCTCCCTCCCTTCTTTTCCTATGCTATATTGTTTTTATGCCTCTTTGTATGGCATAATTTACCCTTTTCCACTTCATTAATTCCTCTTCTTCTATTGCACTTCCTTTGTAGCCCTTGATAAGATTTTTTTTTAAATCATAATTTTGTGTAATTTATACTCATACTCTCTACCTGTCTATAAACAGTTTCCTCTTATTAAATAACAGTGTGTGTGTGTGTGTGTCTTCCTTGTTTACCTTTCTATGTCATCCTTGCATCTCATAATTGGAGGCTGAATTTTGCATTGAACTCTGGCTTTTTCATCAGGAAAGTCTGGAAATCTGTTATATCATTGAATGACCATCTCTTTGTCTGGAAGAATATGTTCAGTCTGGATGGGTAGGTGATCCTTGGTTGTAACCTGAGCTCTTTTGCCTTGCAGATAATTGAATTCCCTTGCCTCCGACCTTTCAGTGTAGAGGCTGCCAAATCCTGTGCGATCCTCACTGTGGTTCCTTGATATTTGAATTGTTTCTTTCTGGCTGCTCTTTTACCTGGTAATTCTTTTGGCCACAACATTTCAAGGACTTGTCAATTTGGTAGTTCTTTCAGCAGGTGTCCAGTGGATTCTCTGGATTTCTATTTTACCCTCAGGTTCTAGTATCTCAGGGCAGTTTTACTTAATGAGCTCTTAGAGAATGTTGTCCAGGCTCAATTTTTCATCATGATTTTCTGGTAGGTCTATGATTCTCAGGTTATCTCTCCTGGATCTGTTTTCCAGGTCAGTTATTTTTCCATTGAGATATTTTACCTCTTTTTCTAATTTTTCCTTCTTGTTGTTTTGTTTAACTAATTCTTGGTTCCTCATAGAGTTATTTGTTTCAATTTGGTTGATTCTGGTTTTTAGCAAATCATTTTCCTTGGTTAGTTTTTGGAGCTCCTTTTCCGTATTATACACTTTTCTTTTTAAGGAGCTATTTTCTTCATTATAATGTTTTTCTAATTCTGCAATTTTGATTTTAAAAGAATTCTTCATTTTGTCTTCTATCTCTCTCATTTGGTTTTCAAAGTTACTTTTGAGCTTTTCTGGGAGAGCTGTCTGTGCTTGTGAGCCTGTTCCCTGTTGATGTTTCAGCTGTGGGTGTGGAGTCCACCTTGTCTCCCTCTGAGTTTGGTTCCTTCCTCTGAGGATAGTAGGACTCCAGAGTGTTTGTAGTCTGCTTTTTACCCATTTTGAGGCAGGGACCTAGCCATGCCCTTCCTCTAGGGTTCCCAAGCCTTTACTGTTGAGGGTTTTGCCCTGCGGCAATAGTTAATATGTTTTCAGGGTGGGGTGGGGGTTGGAGCTGGCAGGGTTCACTCTGACATCCTGGTCTTGGAGGTCCTGATAAGGGCTTTTTTTTTTTTTTTTATTTCTGGGCTATGGAGTGGTAGTCTCAAGAGTATTTGCTGTCCTGGACAGGGGCCCTGCATTTAGTTCTTACCTTGCTCTTTCCAGTCCCAGCCCTTTGGTGAATGGCCTGGTAGCGGCCCTTGTGGTTGGTGGGAAGACTTACCCCCCTTGTTGGTCAGGCCTCCTCCCTGCCTATCCTGTGCCGTTGCCTCCAGGCATGCCCCTGCTCACAGTGCTGTTGCCTCCTGACCTCTATTGTTGCATTTGCTTGCTTAATCACTATTTGTTCTGTGTCTAAGAGGACAACTTTTATATATTTTGATGGAATAGCTTCATTGATTTAGTCAAATTAACTGATCAGGTCAGGCAAGACAATTAGTCTGATTCCCCTTCCTACTGTGTGTGTGTGTGTGTGTGTGTGTGTGTGTGTGTGTGTGTGTGGTCAGGTAGGAAAAAATAAGCAAACCTATTTATGAATCCTTAAATTTTCTGTCTCTCTCTCTGTATCTCTCTCTCCTGCCCTCTCTTTCTGTCTCTCTCTCTCTCCTCCTCTCTGTCTCTGTCTCTCTTTCTCTCTCTGTCTCACTGTCTCTGTCTCTCTCAGTCTCTCTCTCTCTGTCTCTCTGTTTCTCTCTCTCTCTCTCTCTCTCTCTCTCTCACACACACACACACACACACACACACACACACACTCTCGCGCGCGTGCACTCTTGCTCGCGCTTCCGCACATGCTCCCATGAGCTAAAATTGGTTTCTGTTTGTAGTAATCCTCTTTATAATGTTAATGCCTTTATTATTATAGGTAAGGCCAGAAATTGATCCCCCTGAAGAGTTGGATGGAAATGAAGAAGAAGAGAAGGAGGTAGACCTTTCTGTCCCTGGTTCTTCTTATATCAGACTACTTCCACTCACTGCTCCTTCAGTCTTTCCAGGTGATTTCCTTTTTCAGAAAAGATGTACTTAATTAGTCTGTGATTTTGAATGTTATACTTACTTTTTTATTTTTTTTGCATTTTGGAGGGGGAAGGTAGGGCAATTGGGGTTGAGTGAATTGCCCAAGGTCACATGGCTAGTTTTGTGTTAAGAGTCTGAGTCAGGATTTGAACTCAGGTTCTCCTGACTCCAGGGCCGGTGCTCTGTTCACTGTGCCACCTAACCTCCCCTGTTATACCTACTATCTAAGTGCATATACATTATATTCCAGAGAGTTTCCAATCAAAAAACTAAATCCCGTTCAATGTAAAAAGCACTTTTAAAATGTTTACTTGTAATGTAATGCCAAGGAAAGGCAACGTCCCAAGGTTCAGAATACCAGCATAGGTGCTCTCCATTTTATTCAGTGACAAATTAAGAACAGAGAAGGTCAAAACATGACATCATTCAAAATACAACATTTACTAAGTGTGATTAAATAATCTCCAAGTACTACCCCACCCCAGGACCTTCCATTCATTCAATCAATTACAAAGTCCCTGTTCTAAATACTACTCCACCCTTAGGCTGTACCTTCATGTAGTCCACCACAAAGCCCCTCTTCTCAAATGGAGATTAGTTTCCAATCATAAGTAAACTACATTCATTTGTTCATCCATAGAACACAAAAAGGTCAAAAGTTCCCCACCCCTGGATCACAATTGAATCTACCCCAGAGTTACAACAAGTTTAAGCACAGCACTTAATACCCAAATGGAGGTCTTTTCTTCATCTTGACAGGAGGCAAGTTCTCAGCAATCTTAGTTCCTAGGGAGACAAGGCTTAGCAAGGCCACAAGATACATTTCCAGTCTCTTCATTAATTCATTCTCTGTCTGCAGAACAGTCCTAGAACCCCTGAAAAACATTAGCAAAACCCTTTCCCAGGATTTCTGTAAACATACAACAAGAAAATCCTTCTTCAGGGCTTCTGAACCAACAGAAAGGTTCCCAGACCCCTGCAACAAACAGCACTGTCCTTCACCAGTGGACAGTATTCACTCTCTGTCTGCAGGACAGTCTCAGGAGCTCTTAGCCAACAGCCAGGTTCCAGGACTTCTTCAATAACAGGACTGTCTTTCACCAGTGGACAAATCTGGCAAAACAACATCAAAACAGACAGACAAAGTATCAGCAAAACAGCCATGTCTCCTCAGTCCTTGGCAGCTCCGGGGGCAGGTCTCAAAAGTCCAGGGCAATTCAAAGTGGCCCTCAGCAATCCTCTCAGTCTCTCTCTCTGCCTCCACAAGGGTGCTGCTTCCAAAAAGTTCTTCCGCCTCTCCCTTGTCTCTCCAAATCTACGTCACCAGCTCCTCCCAGTTCAGGACTCTCTTTTCACATGGACAAGTCCATCCCACAGGTGGGATTACTAAGCTCTGGGTTTTAACACAATCAATTTGAAAACCAAGCCAATACAGGGGGATCTTTATATTCCATTACTATCACATTACTGTATGCCAAGCTATTTAATAAATGCCTACTGTATGCTAAGCATTGTGTTTGTTATCAAGAAAAGAAAAATGAAGCAGTTCTTGCCTTCAGGGAGATTATATTATTTTTAATGTGGTAAGGCAGGTGAAATTGAATCTTTAAAAATACATTTGTATTTGTGTATTTAAAAAAAAGCATTGATTACTGTTTCTTAGTAGCAGTAAGTAGTAAGTACTACTAACTGTAGTAACTAACAATAGGAATAAGTATTCGAGTAAATAATTTATTATTGCTACTATTTTTATATCCTTGCCATTCTTCATGTATTATATATATATTTTTTAAAGTAATCGGGGTTGAGTAACTTGCTCAAGGTTACACGGCCAGTTATTTCTGGGTGTGGTGCTAAGTATCTGAGCCTGGATTTGATCCCCAGGTCATCCTGACACTGGAGCTGGTGCTCTTACTCGCTGAGCAACCTGGCTGCCCCTGATGTATTGTATTTTTTGTTTCTGCACTGTACATCACTTCTCAGTCAGGCTTTTATTAAGCACCTATTACATGGAAAGCATGGTACAGTTATCTCTTCTGCATCACAACTTTCCCCATTGTGGTTCTATGTATTATGGGTTGTCATAAGCAACTACATGGGAATTTTTTGGAAGTTTTGTGGCAGCTGCAGATGGCATGTGAATGCCAAAAGACAACACTGAAAAATACTTAACACAAATTTTACAATAAGGTGCTAAAACACCCCATAAAAGAAAAATAAAAAAATCAAACTTTTTCTCTGGTACAAAGTAAGGGCCAAAAAATTTATGTGGATTTTCCAGAACACAGGGTTATCCTTCCCTTTCTTCAGCCCTGCCTCTCCCCCCCCCCCAATAAATGTGGAAGGAATAAATGTACTAGTTGCTGAGGATACACATAAAGGAAAAAACAATCTGTACTGTTAAGGAATTAACATTTTAATTGAGGCATTGGGGTTACCTAAAAGATGGGTACAGAGTAGATGAAAAGTAGAGGGTGCCAGTAACTTGGGGTATAGGGAACAGCCTCTTGAAGGTGGTAGAATTTGAGCTGAGGCTGGATTGAAACCAAGGAAGGTTGAGAGCTGGAGATGAAGAGAGCATTTCACTGGTGGGGGACAGCAGCCACAAAGGCAGGGAAGGAACCCCGGAGAAGAGAGCATTGGCTGAAGAAGAGGAAGGTGGCCAGTATAGTTTACTCATAATTTGTGTAGAGGGGAATCCTGTAGAAAGATTGGAAAGTAGGAAGGAGTGGAGTTAGGAAGAGTTTTGATTTCTAAGCAAAGGAATTTATATTTGATCCTGAAGATAACAGGGGAATGACAGTGTCAGCTTATGCTTTATGACAGTCACTTTGGCAGCTGAGTGCAGAATATATTGAAGTTGGGACAATCTTGATGCTGGGAGACCAGAGTATTGCTCCAGTAATTGGAAACATTTTTTATAATTTTTATTTATGAATAAAGCTTGTTGGAACCTTATTCTGCAAACTTATCTTTCTTCCCTTTCTGTAACAGCTTTAGAATATAGAGGGGTCATTGAACCAAAGGAAATGAACAGGTGTTTTTTTTTTTAAGTTCTTATTTTTTGTATTCTTTTTTCCAAAACAGTTTAACATTTACAACTTTGGCCCACAATTGAATAATATTTCTCTATCTTCAGATTCTGGGAATCATTGAATTTTATGTGCAAAATGTTGAATTTCAGAATTTCTTTAATATGTATTTCTCTCCTCATTAGAAATTTTGGACAGTTTTTCAAGATACAAAACAATTTGTAATTTTTTTTTTATCAAGAACTACCTATTCATATACTTTTAACCATCCATTGGGGTATAAATCTTAATGATTATAAGTCTGTTGATTCTTTTTTTTTTTCTTTTTGGAGGGGGGAAGGCAGGGTAATTAGGGTTAAATGACTTGTCCAAAGTCATACAGCTAGTAAGTGAGTCAAGCGTCTGAAGCCGGATTTGAACTCAGGTTCTCCTGACTCCAGGGCCGGTGCTCTATTCACTGCACCACATAGCCGCCCCAAGCCTGTCAATTCTTTTTTTTTTTTAATGCTTTATTAACTTCTGATTTACATCATTCGTTTCTGCCAGATTTTGAGTTACAAATTTTCTCCCCGTTTTTCCCCTACCCACCACCCCAAAATAGCAGTCCCACAGGATATCCCCTCCTCCAGTCTGCTCTCTCCCATATTTTCTCCCATACCCCTTTCTACTTTTCCAGTGGATCTCTGTGCCTCAATGCCTGTATATCTTATTTCCCAATTACATGTAAGATGGTATTAATAATAGTATATATATATATATATATATATATATACATATACATATATATGTATATTTGAATATTTGATTTTAAAACTTTCAATTCCAGATTCATTCCCTTCCTTCCTTGTCGCCCACCCTTACTGGGAAGATAAGCAGTTCAGTATAGGTTGTATATGTGTGGCTAATGCAAAACAATAATATAGTAGATATATTGTAAAAGACTGACTATATTTCCCTCCCTCCTATCCCACCTCCCACCCATTCTATTCTCTACTTTGATCCTGTCCCTTTTCAAAAGTGGGTGCTTCCAACCTCCCTCACCCCCAGCCTGCCCTCCCTTCCATCATTGCCCCTCTCATCCCCTTCCCCCCCTACTCTCCTAGAGGGTGAGATACCCTGTTTAGTGTGTATTTCATTCCCTCCTTAAGTCAAATTCAATGGGAATAAGGTTGACCCATTCGCTTTTGCCTTCCTATTCTTCCCCTCCATTGTAACCATTTTCCCTTGCCTCTTCTGTATGAGATAGTTTACCCCACTCTGTCTCTCCCCATCTCCTCTCATTATATTCCTCTCACTTCTTAATTTTACCTTTTAGGTATCATCCCTTCCTGTTAAATTGGTCATGTGCCCTCTATGTATGTATACCTGTAAACATATATACACACATTCACATATGTATTCATATGCCAATATACCCTCATATATAGACATATATATATATATGTCTATATATATATTTCTAATCCCTTCAACTACTGAGAACAGTTTCATAAGTTACAATTATTGTTTTTCCATGCAGGAATGTTAATAGTTCAACTTTGATAAGTTCCTTATGATTTCTTTGCCCTGTTTACCTTCTCATGCTTCTCTTGCTTCTTGTATCTGAATGTCAAATTTTCTATTCAACTCTGCTTTTTTCAGCAAGAATGCTTGAAAGTTCTCTATTCCACTGAATGACCATATTTTCCTCTGAAACATGATACTCAGTTTTGCTGGCTAGGTGACTCTTGGTTTTAATCCCAGCTCCTTTGACTGCTGGAATATCATATTCCAAGCCCTTAGATCCCTCAGTGTAGAAGCTGCCAGATCCTGGGTTATCCTGATTGTGTTTCCACAATATTCAAATTGTTTCTTCCTGGCTGCTTGTAATATTCTCTCCTTAATCTGGGAATTCCAGAACCTGGCTATAATATTCCTAGGAGTTTTCTTTTTGGGATCTTTTTCAGGAGGTGATCGATGGATTCCTTCAACCTCTATTTTGCCCTCTGGTTCTAAAACATCAGGGCAGTTTTCTTTGAGAACTTCCTGGAGGATGATTTCTAGGTTCTTACTTTGATCATGGTTTTCAGATAGTCCAATAATTTTTAAATTCTCTCTCCTGGATCTGTTTTCCAGGTCAGTGGTTTTTCCCATGAGATATTTCACATTGCCTTCTATTCTTTCATTTGTTTGGATCTGTTAAATAGCATCTTGATTTCTCAAAAAGTTATTAGCTTCTATTTGCTCCAATCTAATTCTGAAGCAATGATTCTCCTCATTGAACTTTTGAGATTCTTTTTCCATCTGGCAAATTTGGCTTTTTAAGGCATTCTTCTCCTCATTGCCTTTTTTGAGCCTCTTGTGCCATTTGAGATAGTCTTTTTTTTTAAGGTATTATTTTCCTCAGTCAGGCTATTGACTCTCATTTCATAATTTTCTTGCATTGTTCTCATTTCTCTTCCCAATTTTTCCTCCACTTCTCTTATCTGCTTCTTAAGGTCCTCTATGTCCTGTAACCAGCTTGTATTTTCCTTTGAAGCTTTTGGTGCAGGAGTTCTGATTTCACTGTTTTCCTCCTGTTCCATGCTTTGCTCCTTTTTGTCTCCAAAATAGGAGTATAATGTTGGAATCTTCTGTCTTCTTTGTTTCCTTTGCCTGCTCGTTTTGCCACTCAATTACTTGACTTTTGGGCTTTTTGCCACAGTAGGCCTCTGCCACCAGACAGGGGAGCTTTCATCCCAAACGCTGGGGTTTTCTCAGCTGCCAGAGGTTTTGGATGGGTGCCCTCTCTGAGGTCTCCACACGCTCTGGCAAGGTGGACATATACCCCAGGACCTCCACCCTAGACTGCAATCCAGATCCAAGAAGGTTAAAGCAAGAGCGAGTACCCCTCAGACTGGTGCTTGGTCCCCCTACACTCTGCAGGCCAGGAGCTGAAGCTGCCCCTTGGCACTGTCTGGCTGTGCTGGAGTCTCAGCGGCTTCTTGCCCTGGGGGGCAAAAACCAAGCACTCCCACTTACTGGTCCCAAAGTCCAGACTGCACTGACCTCTCACTTTGTCCTTAGCATCTATGTGTTGATAAATCTGGAAATGGCCACAGCTGCTCCTGATCTGGAGTCCCTGGGGCCATGTCTGTTCAGGCCCTCCCTGGGGCTAAAGTGGGGCTGAGCTTGGCTCCCAGAGTGCTGTGCTAGATTCCTGCCAGCCTGCTGGGCTGTCCTCAGTGGGAGGTTAGCTTCTCTGTGTCATTTTGTGGGTTCTGCTGCTCCAAAGTTTGTTTAGAGTCCCCTTTTTCGTGGATTGCGGAAGGTGGAAGCCGGAGCCCTGGTAAGGTCATGCTTCTACTCTGCCATCGTGCCTCTGCCTCCCAAGCCTGTCAATTCTTAACAGCTTTTGGTGTCATTAATTAACAGAAATATTTTTGATAAGGTATTTTTCTCAGTCTGTTTTTGTTCCTATTATTTGTTTAGAAAATTTTACTATTATATGATTACATTAATCTGCTAATTTAATTTGCTATATAATTTAAAAATATTCTTCCTCATTACAATTGTAATAGATAAACATTCCATTTCCTCTCTTTTCCTAATGGCCTTTTCTACATCTTAATCATTGATTGACTTGGAATTGATAATAGTGTATGGTATTGGTGGTGTGGCTTAGGTCTTATGTGTGTTTTTTCACTAGGCTATTGATAGCACATTGATAGTTCTACCCTAAATAGTATTACTCCATTTTTAGTTAACAATAAACAGAAACACAGATTTCTTTAGATTGTTATATCTTACAGTCTTGTTAAAGTCACTAAGCATGATGAATCATTAATATAATGTGTAAAAGAGTGCAAATATTATTTCCCTCCTAAGTTTTTTCAGACAATGTTTTGTTGAGTCTCCTAGAGTTTATTGATAGTTCATCCCACCATTTGGTTTAATTTGTTTTATGTATTTGCTTACTGTCTTAATATTTTTTTCTTGCCCTATTAGTATATATGTAATCTTAAAACTTATATCTTAAAAAACTTAAAACTTATATCAAATAGTGAAGGTGAGAGTAGACATACTTACCATCTACTTATTCTGATTAGGATTCTCCATTACCTGCAATGTTAGCTCTTGATTGATTTTATGTTGAAGAAAAAATTTTTCCATGCCTTCATATTTTTATGTATCTTTTTTTCCTTTTTGGAGGGGGGAAGGCAGGGCAATTGGTGGTAAGTGACTAGCCTAAGGTCACATAGTAAGTGTTAAGGGTCTGAGGTCAAATTTGAACTCAGGTCCTCCTTACTCCAGGGTTGGTGTTCTATTCACTGTGCCACCTCGCCACCCTATGTATCCTCTAAGATCATCTAGTCCAGCTTCACTTTTTGTAGGAGAAGAAACTAGGCTCAAAGGTGCTAAAGAGATTTTCCGAGTTTCAGAGGTAGTGAGTAGGTGACAAAGCCGGTAATGGAAGGAATCCAGTCCTTTTAACTTCAAATCCAGCCTTCGTTCTACCAGGCATTTCATTACAGAACCTTTTTTGGGGGCTAGGGGCTTATGGTTAGGATTTTTCATCTTTATAATTTATCATACTGTTTTCCTTATATTGAGCCAACTTTCTGCTTCTGGTATAAATCTTGCTGTATTATAATGAAATTTTGTATATACTTCTGTATTGTTTTTCCAACATTTTGTTTAATAGTTTACATTTAGATTAGGTAATATCAGCTTATACTTTTCTTTTTTTTCTACCTAATGGTTACCAGGCTTAGAAATTAAAAACTGTATTTCTCTCCCAGAATGAATTAGATTGAATATTATTTATATAGTATAGGTTCCTGGAGCTTTTTAAAGCATTTACTCATATCTCAACTTATAATTGAAATTTTTCCTCCTGAAATTGGCTTATTTAGGTTTTCTATTTTCTGTTTAGTCTACTTGGGCATTTTTCATTTAAAAAAATAACTTTTTTTCTTTTGTGTTCTTAGGTTCAGTTTTGTTTGGGGTTTGGTGTTTGTTTTGTTTTGTTTTGTTTTTGGCATATAGCCAGCTATATGTAACATTTTCTATGTTTTTTTCTTTATTTTTGTGATTGTGATTTCTCTATTTTTTTTCTGATTCTGGTCATTTGATTTTTCTCTTTTTGATTAAGTTTAGTAATGAATTATCAAATTATCTGAATTTTCAAAAAATTATTAAACCTATTTTCAGTATTTTTCAATTAATTGATTTCTTCTAAATTTATTTTGTGCTTCCTTTTTTATTTGTGATTTCTGTAACTGCAGACTCAGCTCATTAAACTTATGTCCTTATGTTTACTTTATTCATTATTTTAATAACACAAAACTCATATGAAAGGTAATCAATCAGATTTAAACTTTATAGGAAAACTAGCTTACCAGGCATTTTATTTCAGCACAGTATTCGCATCAAAATAGAATTTTAGCTTACATGAACTTTCAGCAGAACTGTTTGAAATAATGGGTAGGGCTTATACGTTTAAAATTATATAGGGAAACAATTCTTCACTAAAGGCCTCCTCTGATGCTTATCCTGATAGGATTTTTTTCCTTAAGTTTTGGAAGGTTATGGAGAACAGTGAGAAAGAAGCATTGTAAAATCCTGGGGAACTGGAAGAAAACAAAACAAAACAAAAGCTTCTGTTATTCAACAATTAACCCAACTAAGATACCAGATACCAATGCCAGAAGCCTGATCACCAGGTGATAGGACTGAACTGGTTAGAGCTAAAGTAGTTCTAGAAAATTACCTCCTTAGCCCTAGAGGGGATAGAATCTGCATCACTGGAGTGAATGGATCTGGCAATTAGGACTAAGAGCTTTTGAAATATGGAAAAAGAGATTAAAAAAACCTGTTTTCTTGATGAATTATTAAGTAGGTCATTGCTACTATGATATTTACTCTATAGACTGGCTCTCATATATAGAGTTGATTGTTAAAACAACTATGAACTAGATGCTTTTGTAAGATTAAATTCAAATACCATTCAGTCTCATTGACATCATCTCCTGAAAAAAAATTAATGAGTCTGAAGAGGAAAGGGTTTTTGCAAGTTCGGTGATGACACTTAGGATCCTCACTCATATGAGATTTCATTGATTGTTTTGGCATTTCTGGCTCTTGATGAAGACATAATTCATTATTTGAGGGAAACCTTGAGTGCAGATTCAATTTTTTTTTAATCTTATTTTTCCCTGTGTCAGTAGAGTGTGATAACAAGCACAGGATCTCTTCACTATGCCTGTAGAACCTTATATGATGTTTACTGTATGTTAGTACATGCCCCTCTAGAATATGTATAGATGAACCTATTTGGCTTGAGGTTGTGATTTAGTTACACATAATGATTTACTCTGTAGTCAGATAACAGGCATTTGTTAAGGACTTACTATTTGCCAGGTTCTGTGCTAAGTACTGGGAATACAGATACAAAGAGGAAGAAAGATCCTTAAGATAGAAAGACAGAATGGGATAGGTTGGTGATCATAGAGAATGTTCCAAAGAGTTAGGAGTACAATGTGAAGTGGAGTGAAAATAAGGATAGGCTGGTTGTTCTTGTGGAAATTAATGGAGGAACCAAACAATCAAGAGAGGCTTTGTGGGCAGATGGGTGGAGTGCACTTCCAAGATTAAGAAGTTTCTATAGCATAATAAAGAGTCTGGAAATTCAGAAGCACGTGTTTGAAAGAGATAGGACCCTCTGCTCTAAGATTATGATTTATCAGTTCAGAACTCGATGGGATATACATACCCCTCTACCCCATTAAAACAAAACCAAAAAACGTGTATTTATTAAGGACTGCCAGACATTGTGCTTGGCACTGAGGATGCAGATACAAAGATCGACATAAACCTGTGAACTTTAAAAAAACTCTGTCCTCTAAAAAAACAGTGAAATGAATACACTGCATCAGACAATGTAAGTACTAGAGTAAGGAAACTGGATTCAAGTTAGCATAATTAAATCCAGTTCCTGGCAAAATAATCACAGTAATATTCAGTCTCTCAGCAGGTATTTATTAAGTACTTAATGTGTGTCAGATACTGTGGTAAATGCTGGGAATAGATATACAAACAGAGAGAACTGAACTAATTTCTCTTTCTACTTCACATTCCTATGTTATGGTTATTTTCGTATTCAAACTTGGGTATGAGATATAAGAACATGCTGTAAAAAAAGTGTAGGAAAAACTGTTAATTAAAAAATGGTAAAGGATAAGTTCACCAGCTACATGATGGGATGGTAAGGTTTAGTTTAATTAAGCCAACTCCATCCATTGCTTAGCATGTTGATCTGTTAAGTTATTAATGGGAGAGAAGGTAAAAACTTGACAGATTGAGTATATTCCTATGCTTGGGTCAAATCTTCCCTTTCCCCTTGGCCTATGTGTTCATGGATAAGTGTACTTAGCTTTTGTTCATATCTATCCAGAGCTAAAAGGCATTTTGGAGATCCTGTGGCCTAACCTTATTTTATAGATGAAGGAACCAAGGTCCCAAAGGGCTCAATGTCATGTCCAAAGTTAGAGAAATAGTAAGTGTTGCTTCCAGTATTTGGACACAGGTCTTCTTGACCCAAAACCTAGTCTTATTTATACTGTTGTATAGGAACAGGGCTATTTTTTTTTTTTTACAAAAGCATGTAAACACAATTCCCCACAATCAGTGGGTACATTCAAAAAAGGAGGTAAGTATATGCTAGCCAAACTTGAAATACATTGCACGTGTGAATATATATTCATGTAGAATATTCACACATTCAGTGGAGGATATATAAACTGATTATGTTGGCTGTAGATCAACTTTTTTTTCTTAACTAATCTAAGAGCAATGAATTGGTAACCTTTTGGTTTTTTTGTGTTTTTTGTTTTGTTTTGTTTTTTTGTAGTCTAGTAGGAGTGTGTGGTAGACAGCTAGGCATATAGAAAGTACTCATTGAATACTCATTGAGTCAAATCATTCCCATTCTAAATAAACTCCTAGACCTGGGTTCTTGAGTTTTAGTTCTTGAGTTCTTGAGAATTAGACTTCAACACAGTTAAGAAAACCCCTGCTTTATTACGCCTGCAAAGGTTGCAAACAATGCTTCCCCATTTTAAATGGTATGCTCTGTATTTTCTCCTTTGGCCTGTTAGCTTCTCTTTCTGTGTCTAGCAACCTCTAGTGGTGCTGAAGGAAATGACAGCTATACTCTGCCGGTCATCTTAGATGTTTGGAATCTTAGGGTCATAGGTTTAGGACTAGGAGGAACCCTGGAGGTTTTAGACTTGAACCCCCTCATTTTAGAGATGAAGCAGCTGAGCACTAGAGAGATCAGGCAGCTCCACTCAAGTCTCACATGTGTTAAGTGATGGAGGTGGGAGTCTCAGCTACTTCCTTTGACCCTAAATCCATTTCTTTCCATTCTACAATATCCCTTCCTTTCTCCATCCCCATCTTTCATAGCACCAAAATACCAAATAACAAAGGGTGCAAGGTCTAATTAGAAGTACCACCACAAACAAGGGAGCCAATATTCTCTTTCTTATTGCCCCTCCATGAAGTGTGTTAGCAATCATAAAATAATCAGAACAGTGAATTATTTGTCATCCCATAGGGATTCTAGGTCCTAGGCAAAGCATGTCTACATTCCCTTTATGTGTACACTTTTTGTTCTACTATAAAACAGTTGAGTTATAAATTCTTTTAAATCACTCCTTAATAGATGTGCTAACAGACTCTCTCTCCATCACAGTCCTGTAGGTGTTGCTTTAATATGGGCTGCATGTTGGACTGCAGAAATATGAAGCCTCCTGCCTTCTCCTCCAACTACCACCCACATCTACAGGCCATAAAGATTCCTTCGCTCTGATTTTACAGCCAACTACAATAATAAGACATTAATTCTTTACAATCCAAACACAGCACGAACTTGAAAACCAAGGGCTCCTCAGAGTACCCAAAGCCTTATAAATAATACATACCTCCATGATTCCTAAAATTGAAGATTTAATGACTACCAATCTTAAAGACACTTTAAAAAAAAAGTTCTTTATTGATAAAACTAAATTATGTTTTTCTTCAGAGCAGTCTTATCATAGATCCAGGATTTGTTGCATAATAGTGATATAAAAGAAATATTGATCAACAACTTATATGGTTGAGGGTAGTTTTGTTTTAAACTGAGTTAAAACATCTGACACCACTTATTCAAAGCTTTCTGAGTCAGCCTTTGAGTGTGAATGAACTTGGTATTGGTAATGAGTGCTATGCCCGCAGAATCTATCTGGTGGCTGACTTCAAGAATTTGCCCTATAATTGACTCCAGATTCTACTATGAAACCATTGACCCTTCTTTATAAGTTATTTCTGAACCTAGCCCACAGGACAACTTGGGCCCTGACCCACAATTGACCCCAATTTTCTGCCCTACAACTGATATTTCACCTCTTTTCATAACTGAACTCTGGTCTTAACCTCCAAATGACCACTAGCTACAATCCAAGATTGGTATTTGATATTTATCTATAGCCAGATCTAACAGTCCAAAAATGACCTACATTTCTACCCCATTGATATCCTTTGACACCTTCACAACATCAGTGCTGACCTGCAATTATCCCCAAAACTCCCATCAAAGAACCAAAGTTGATTCTACATGTTGATTCACAATTGTTGTCTAAATCAGCTTCTCTTGGCCTCAGTTTCCTTAACTATAAAAAAAAATGCTACTTTGAATAGAAAGATAGCATGTTGTAAGTCTTAACACGGTATATAAATATGGATTTTTTATTGTTAAGTTAGATGAATTTTTTTGCATCGAAGGCATCTTTGAAATAAAATGTATTGATTCTGCAAGTATTTATTAAATATATTTTATGTTCACTTTAAAAAAAAGTATACATCAAATATAACATGTTATCTCTGCTTTTCTTGTCCTTGCCCCTTCTAATCTTTTTCTCTTTTCTGTGTATTTTTAAATGATTCATTGATAATTTTTTGAGATATGATCTCTGTGGTTTCACTCCCCCCCCCCCCAGTAATAGTCCTTCCACTCAGTTTAAAGCCCTTTTTTGTAACAAATAGGTATAATCGAGAAAATTTATTTTTTATTGGTTATATCTAAGAATATATCTACCTATAATCCATCTATCAAAAGGTAAGAAGCATCCTTTATCTTCGGTCTCCTGGAGCTGTGATTAATTATTGTATTGATCAGAGTTCCTAAATCTTCCCAGTGTTTTATCCTTTATATCCTTTATAATATTATATTCAATGTATAAATCATTCTCTTTCTGCTCACTTCACTTTTTCATTTTATACATGTCTTCCCATTTTCTCTGGATTCCTCCTTTTTATTATTTCTTATGGTATAATAATTAGTTTGAGGTGGAACCTCAGAGTTGTTTGAAGTTTTATTTCTATGACAATTAGTGATTTGGAGCATGTTTTCACATGTTAATAATAGCTTTCATTTCTTCTTTTGAGAATTTCTTGTTCGTATCCTTTGATCATTTGTCTGTTGGGTAATGGCTCTTGTTCTTATATGTATGAATTAGTTCTCTACAAGTCTTGGATTTTAGACCTTTGTCACAGAAATCTGCTGCAAAGTTTCCTTCCTTCTCTATCTCTCAGTTAACCATTTCCCTTCTAATTCTGACTTCATTGATTTAGTTTGTGCAAAAGCATTTCAGTTTTATGTAGTCAAAATTTGATTCCTATGACTCTTTGTATTCTTCTTTTATTAAGAACTCTTCCCAAATCACATATAGTTCCCATGTAATTGTGAATGATATTTCTTTCTAATTTATTTAGTAGAGAGGATAGGGAATAGACATCTGATCTCATTGATATAGGTAATCTTCTGATAAAGAATATATCCCTACCAGTGCAGATTGTCTTTTTCTCTGTAACTTATTGCCTTATAGAGTTACTAGTGTATGGGAGGGTAACTGAATTGCTTAGGACCACAGAGCATGTATGTTTCAGTAGCAGGAATTCAACCTGACTCTGAGGCCAGCCATATTCACTCTGCCATATTGGTCATGTATTCATCTGGACCCTATTGTTTATATTGAGATGTTGGTTTCTTCTAGGTCACTTTTTATTTTTCCTAGCCTTTTTTGTAGAGTAATGTGTCCTTCCCAAAGACCTAGCGTCCTTGTTACAGCAGGCCAGAACACTGCTCTTAGATGGTTCACTTGTGTGTTCTTGTGTACCTGATCTGTTCCACTGATCAACATTTCAATTTTTTTAGCCAGTTCTGAATAGTATTGATGATTTCTGCTTTGTAGTGTATTTTGAGATCTGGCACTTCTTACTTTTTCCCCATTATTTTCCTTAAGAGTTCTTGACTTTTTATTCCAGATGAATTTCAGCACTATTTTTTTCCAGCTCTATAAAGTAATCCTTTGGTTTGGCACAGAATCTATACATTAGGTAGTATTGTCATTTTTGTTATGTTAGCATAGTCTAACCATGAGTAATTAATTCCTCTCCAGTTATTTACATCTTCCTTTATTTCTACAAAGAAATGTTGTAATTATATTCATAGGTTCCTATATGCATCGTAGCAGGTGGGCTTTTAAGATATTTTTATACATTCTAGAATGTGTTACTTTTAGTGAAATTTCTTTTTCTCTCTGGTGGGTTTTATTGGTATGCAGAAAGACTGGTGCTTTTATGGATTTATTTATAGCTTGCTACCTTACTGAAGTTATTGTTTCTTCTAATTTTTTAATTGAAATTCTAGAGTTCTCTAAATAAACCATAATATCATCTGCAAAAAGCAACAATTTTGTTCCTTCCTTGCCTATGCCCTCAGTTTCTTTTTCTTGTCTGTTGCTAAAGCTATGTCAAATAGTAGATGTAACAATGGTTGTTCTGGCTTTGTTCTTGATCTTATTGGAAAAGTCTCTAGCATTTCTCAATTACAAATAATGCTAAGTTTTGGTGTTTTATAGGTATTGTTGACTATGTTAAGGGAATTTATTTATAGCTATCCTTTCTAGTGTTCATGAAAAAGATTATTGCATTTTGTTAAAAAAAATTCTGTTCCTATTGATATGAATCTTGCTGGTTTTGTTTGAAATGGGTATATAGTTTTCTTTTTTAAACTAATTGAACCTACATTACTGACATAAATCCATTCTGATAATACTCTCTAATGTTTTTATTGTATTGCTATACTTTCATTGCTAATATATTAATTCAATACTTTTGAATAAGTACCCATTTAAAATAGTCTTGTGATATTTTTTCTTTGCTTTATTTCTCATTAATCTGAGTATCAGGTCCATTAATTTTATATAAGAAGTTTTATAGAATGCTATATTTCCCTATTTTAACAAACAAATTATGACAAATTGGAATTAGTTCTTTAAATATTTGATAGAGTTTACTTTTAAATCCATCTGGTTCTGTGGCTTTTTACTTCAGAAGCTCATTTATGGCTAATTCAGTTTCTTTTTCTGAACTTGGCTTATTTTAAATTTTTATTTCTTGTCAGTTACTGTGGATTATTTACATTTTTACAAATATTCACTTCTCCATTTAAGATAGCAATTTTGGGGCATATAATTGAATAAAACAGTTTCTGCATAGTGGCTTTTATTGTCTCTTCATCTATTTTTTGTTTTGTTGATTTAGCTTTCCTCTCTTTAAAAAAAATGAAATTAACTAACGCTATTTTATTATTTTTCAAATATAACATTTTTATTTGCCAATTCATATTTTATTTCAAAATTTCCATTTTAGGTGGATTTTTAAAAATGTGTTGCTTTTTTCAAATTCTAATTCTTTCTTCAAAGGCCCTTTATTGAATATAATTTTTATTGCACTGAGTACAGTCAAGAATGTTTCTAGTATTTCTGCTTTTTCAGTATTTGTTTATGAGGTTTTAATACCCTAGTATAGGGTTGACTGTGGCTTGGAGGCCACATGGATGGCCCTTGAGGGCCTCAGGTGGGTCCCTTTGACTGAATCCAAAAGGATTTATTCTGTGAAGTTTGGATTGAGTTAAAGGGCTGCACTTGAGGACCTAGAGGGCCACATGAGACCATGAGACCACAGGTTTCCCAACCCTGCCCTAATAATACATGGTCATTTTTTTTTGGTGAAGGTGCTGTGTACAGCTTAGCAATAAGTATGTTTCTTTTTATTCCCAATAGGTAATTTTCAGAGATTGAGTATATATAATTTTAGAATTATCTTGAGGTTCTTAACCTCTATCTTTTTAAAAATTTCATTAACTTTTTCTAGTTTTGAATGAGCAAATGACCACCTATTATAGATCTCCACCTATTAGAATTTTTCTGTCAGCTTCTCACTGTAATTAGATTAGTTTTTTAAACAATTAATTGCTATGCTATTTGATAAATATATACATACATATGTATTGATATCATTTCATTATCTATGATTCCTTTAAGCAGAATAAAGTTTTTCTACTTATCTTTTCAACCATGTCTATTTTTACTTTTGTCTTTTCTGATATATGGATAGCTATCCCTGCTTTTTAAAATTTTCTCTTCAGGTATAAGTTCTGCTCCAACCCTTCATCTTAATTCTATGTGAATCTTTGTTTCAAGGGTATTTCTTGCAAATAATATTTTTTAAAAATTTTGTTTACTAATCCTTTCTGTAATCCCCTTCCAATTTATGAGTGACTTCATCCTATTTCCATTTATAGTTATGATTATTAATTATATTTTTCCTTCTATCATATCCCTTTTTCTTTCTTTGTTACTGTCCTGTTCCTCTCCTCTCCCGGCCTCTTTTCCAAAGAATAAAGTCAGGAAAGAAAATAACAATAGTTAGCACTTCTATACGAATTTAAGGTTTTCAGAGGGTATTATATATATATATAAAATCTCTTTTGGGACTCGCAACAATCCTGTGAGTTCTGTGCTATTATTAGAAAAGGAATGTGATCAGCATTAGTAATCTGTAACTGAAGTGACCCTATTGCTCTGCTCTTTCTCTCTTCAAACAATCAAGCCTCAGTTACTGGAGCTTGCTTTTTTTGGCTAGTGTCATTATTTTCTCTGAGTTTCTATTTTATCTTATTGTGGAGTTACTCTCTTCTTCATGGTTTACTTCTTGGCTTCTCTCAACCCTCAGTATCTCAGTATTTCTTTATCATGTTTTCATTTTTTTCTACTTACATATCTGTATCTCCAGACTCAGTTTCTTGATTGAAACTTTGTACTAACATCAGGCTTTTCCCTTTCATCCTGCTTTTTTTGGTGGGGATGGTCTGGCCTTACTTGTTTCTATACTCTCCTTAGTATGAATATTGCTACCTATGCTCTTCTGGATGAAGGGGCTTAGACAGGGTCCCACCCTCTTTAGCAGTCCCTAACCTTTGACTTATTCTTCTGGCTAGACTGATATTTTTGCTTCCATGGCTTCTCTTTGTCTCTTTCTCCTTACATAGTCTCCAACTGGACTCTGTCTCTTGCTATGATTCTTGCAATGGGCTTTACCTGGATTGACTCAATTGATTTGGTAGCAAGCCTCTTGCAAGACCCCTGCTATTTTGCTGCTGTGTTTCTAGCAGTGGTTGCCAGGGTGCTGTGGTCTCCACCCATGTCATTCTCATCTTCCCTTCCCTTGGCTTTTCTCTGAGTACATGGTAGCTTCTGACAGTTGTCATGGATTGAGGGAAGAGCTTATAGCCTCTTTTCTTTGGTTTTATCATTCTTCCTTTTGCTATGTTTTTTAAAAGCTGGGCTTCTCTAGGACTTTTTCCATCTCCATCTTAAACTGAAGTCCCCTTGAGCTGAGCTTTCAAGGAAACTAGTGAGTCTGTGATTTGGAGTTGAGGGATTCATTGTAGGCTTGGAATGTTCAGAGTCATGGGGACAGCAAAGGAAACTTTTTGTAGAGAGAATAGGAAGCAAGATAGTTTGACTAGAATTGAGAGTGCATAAAGAATAGTTTGGAAAACTTAAGTCTGGAAATGTAGATTGGAGACAGATTCTTGAGAACTTTGAAAGTCAAACTAAAGAGTTTATGGTTTATTCTAGGGATAAGTAGAAACTGCTAGAACTTAAACAAAGGATTGATACATGGTCAGACCTCTGTGTTAGTAATCTCATTTTGGCAGCCCCATGGAGTGTTTATTGGAGAGAAGAAAGTAGAGGAACTGAGACCACCAATTAAGAGGCTCTATCAAGTAATCAGGTGAAAGGGTGGTGAGGATGAGTCTTTGAACAACTAAAGTCACGGCTCTGTGAGTGAAGAGCGGGTTGCACAAGATATATTATGGAGATAAAATCATCAAGACTTGGCAACCAAGGGAAGAGAGAGAGCAGGGGATAACTTGAGTTTGTGAACCCGAATCATTGGTTGGTAACTTCAACAAAATTTGCTAAGTTAGGAAGAGGAGAAGGTGAGTAGAAATAATTATAATAATTCTTCAATTACCAAAACAAAAAGCAAAACCCCAGCAGTTTTATCTATCATTTCAGTAGTTCATAACACATTAAATATAAAAGAAGACTAGCAATATAGCACCTTGCCCCAGACCATTCCTATATGAACTATGTGAAAAAGGATGCAATTGAAATAATGCCAGCTTTTGTTATTGTTGTTACCTTTGATCTTTGCTTTAAATATGAATTTTCTTATTTGAATAAGTGAAATTTCATTGAAGTACATTTTTGACCCATGTGACTGTTTCTCCTGTAACTAATTATTTCTACAATCATGACCTGTTTTAATCTCTTTATCTTTTTTCAGCACTTGAAGAGTTTTTTGTATCACTCGTGAAACAGGAGATGGTAAATATGCCCCGTGGTATTTATTATTCTGCATTAAAAGGAGGTGCTTCTCGTTCAGACCAAGGAAAGACAATAGCAGGAATTCCCAATTTCATGCTGAAAATGTATGAGAAAAACAAACAACCAGGCCTGAAACCTGGTCTTGCAGGTAAAATATTGATTGTCTTTTAATTTTAGCTTGTGAAATGTAATTATCTTCGTGTACGGGTGATTCCTCCAATCTGAGATCAGTTTCCCTCCCAGACTAATCCTTTTCCATTCCCCTACTCCCAGTGCTCTCATCCTCTCCTACCTATCCAGTTCTGACTATTCAACAGGAACATGTAGACGTCTTCTTTTGCTGTCTAGTTATACACCAGGGTTGCTGTTAGTTCTAGGGTAGTGCTAGTCTTGAGCAGTGAAAAGAATGTGCGTGTAAGAGGTAGAGAAAGGAGAGAGTGTGTACGGGGATGGTGGGGGCTAGAAGGATGGTGTTAAGAATGAATATGTGTATGCCTGTTTAAATGCTAAAAAAAGAATTTTGGGGGTGATTTCCTGGTTTGAATTATCTATGCTTGTATATTCATTGAAAACATTTTATTTCTGTACTGTCATACTGTTCTTGCATTTCGTTCCAGAGACATTATTTTAATTTGTATAGCACGATTCCGTGACAACAGAGATAAAAATGAAACCAGGAAAAAGCCCAAATCATAGTGGTTCTCCACTAATTCAGAAATCACTTTATCTGAAATTTAATTGAAATCCTAGAAGTAAGCAAAGAAGGCCCCCGAACAACCAAGATAATAATGAAGATAGTAATTGTAATGACTAATTTTCACTTAAGCCTTTCTTCCTAATGCAAAAGGCAACTTTATCTCCATCCAGTGTGAATTAGAGAAGAGACTGAATGAGTAAGGTCTTACGGTATTTATGTTTTTTCAATCATTCTTTTCTCCCCCCTTATGTAGCTGGGATGTTACTTTGCTATGATCTTCCAATCCATGTGGGTAAAGATGGCAAACCCATCAACCGTTTTTTGGCCAGTAGAGGGCGGAGTTTCCAGCAGATATTAGTGGCTCTTATACATGAGGTAAGAGCACCCCCATCTATTTTGTGCGTATATGTTACTGGGCTTTTTCATTTTACATTTATTTGACCAGTGGATAGAAGGCATAGTATGAAGAGCACAGGGTTTGGAGCCAAAAGGTTTAGAAGATGCGTTCTCGAATCTTGGCTCTGCAACTTATAGCAGTTTTACCTGGGATGATTAATTTCTTCTCTGTGGATCTTAAGCTTCCTCCCTATAAAATGAGAAGATTGTGCTAAGTTATTTCTAGGGTTATTTTTAGCCCTACCATTGCCCAAACTTGGATTCTACCCTGTAACTATAACTAAGGAAGGCTGCTAGGAAAGGCTGTTGTCAGGATTTCAATTCACGATATTTGCTTTCTAATTCTAATGCCCTAAACTCCTTTGGCCTTAACACCTATAGTGATTTCCTGACTGGTTTACATACTTGCCTGGTTCTTGTCTTTTTCCTCCTCCAATTTATTCTTAGCACGATTAAACAGTGTCATTTATGAAAAGACACTTGACCTGAAGTCAGTGTGTTTGAATCTGTCTTTGAAACTAGTTTATGTGCCCTTGGGCAAGTAATTTCACCTCCTGACTTGAGATTCCTGATCTACAAAAGCAGGATAATAAAACCTCTGGTGTGGAACCTATGTCAAACAATTGTTTGGGGGGCTCAGATTTTGTTTTGTGAAATGCTTTGTGAACTTCAAAACACTATATACATGTCATGTATTATCAAAATATTATCATTACATTGGAGTCACACTAAAAAACTTCCATTGGTTCCCTTTTACCCACCAAATAACATAGAGTCTGCTAATCTTTGATTTGGCATTCAGAGCCTTTTATAACCTGACCCTTCCTCCCTTCTCCCCGCCCCCCCTAGTAAACTTTTTATTCTTTTTTTGTAATTTTAAGAATATCTTTATTTTTATTTTTTAAATTTTATTTATTTTAGTTTTCAACATTCATTTCTATAAGATTTTGAGTTCCAAATTTTCTTCCCATCTCTCCCCTCCTCCCACCCCAACCTGGCAAGTATACTGATAACTGCTTTCCCCAGTCTGCCCTCTCTTATATCCCTCCCATCCTCCTCCCTTACCCTCTTTCCTCTTACTTTCTTGTAGGGCAAGATGGATTGCTATACTCCATTGCCTGTATGTCTTATTTCCTGGTTGCATGTAAAAACAATTTTTTAACATTTATTTTTAAAATTTTGAGTTCCAGATTTCTCTCCCTTCTACCCTTCTCACCCACCCCCACTGGGAATACAAGCAGTTCAGTACAGATTATACATGTGTAGTTAGGCAAAACATTTCCATAGTAGTCATATTGTGAAAGACTAACTATATTTCTCTCCCTCCTATCCCGCCCTCCATTTATTCTATTTTCTCCATTGATCCTGACCCTTTTCTTTTTTT
Organism: Petaurus breviceps papuanus; assembly: GCF_028583685.1. NCBI lineage: Eukaryota > Metazoa > Chordata > Mammalia > Diprotodontia > Petauridae > Petaurus > Petaurus breviceps. The sequence goes on from NW_027185793.1 coordinate 2,116,367, forward strand.
TTTTAAGCAATCGGGATTAAGTAACTTGCTCAAGGTTACACAGTCAGTTATTTCTGGGTGTGGTGCTAAGTATCTGAGCCCAGATTTGATCCCCAGGTCATCCCGACACTGGAACTGGTGATCTTACTCGCTGAGCCACCTGGCCGCCCCTGCCCTGACCCTTTTCAAAAGTGTTTGCTTCTGATTACTCTCTTCCCCAATCTGCCCTCCCTTCTATCATCTCCCACTCCTATACCCTTCCTCCCTACTTTCCTGTAGGGTAAAATACCCAATTCAGTGTGTAAGTTATTCCCCCCTTACACCAAATCCAATGAGAGTAAGGTTGACTCATTCCCTTTTCTCTCCCTGCTCTTCCTCTCCATTGTAACAGTTTTTTTTTCCTTTTCTCCTTTATGTGAGATAATTTACCCTATCCTATCACTCCCTTTCTCCTTCTCCCAATACATACCTATCTCACCTCTTAATTTTATTTTTTTAGATAGCATCCCTTCATATTCAACTCACCCTGTGCCCTCTATGTATACATATACACAGATATATAGATACACATATATGCATACATGTGTGTATATACATGTACATATACATATATATATATATATATATTCCCTTCAACTATCCTAATACGGAAAAAGACTCATGAGTTACAAATACTTTCTTTCCATGTAGGAATGGAAACAGATCAACTTTAATAAGTTTCTTATGATTTCTCTTTCCTGTTTACCTTTTCTTGCTTCTCTTGATTCTTGTATTTGAGAGTCAGATTTTCTGTTTAGCTCTGGGTTTTTCATCAAGAATGCTTGAAATCCATTGACTCGCTGGGGAGCAGAGTCAAGATGGCAGAGTAGAAACAGGACTTCCATGTGGCTCCAGCTCTCATCACCCCCAATCCATGTAAAAGGGGACTCTGAACAAACTTTGGAGCTACAGAACCCACAAAATGACACAGAGAAGCTAACCTCCTGCTGAGGATGGCCCGGCAGGCTGGCAGGAACCTGCCAGCACAGCGCTCTGGGAGCCGAGCACAGCCCCACAACAAGGTTTTAGCCCCAGAACGGGCCTGACCAGCCGCCGGCTGGAGGGACTTCAGATCACCAGCAGCTATGGCGCTCCAGAATTATCAACACATAGGTGCTAAGGACAAAGTGAGAGGTCAGTGCAGTGTGGACTTTGGGATGCAGTAGTTGGGAGTGCGAGGGCTTTTGCCCCCAGGGCAAGAAACCACTGAGGACTGTGGGCACAGCCACTGCCACATGGCAGCATCAGCTCCTGGCCTGCAGAGTGTAGGGGGACCAAGCGACCAATCTGAGGGGTAATCACTCTTGATTTAACCTTTTTAGATCTGGATTGCAGTCTAGGTTGGAGCTTCTGGAGTATGTGACCAGCTTGCCAGAGTGTGTGGAGGCTTCAGAGAGGGCACCCAACTAATACCTCTGGCTGCTGAGGAAACCCCAGCATTTGGGATGAAGCTCCCCTATCTGGTGGCAGAGTCCTACTGTGGCAAAAAGCCTGAAAGTCAAGTAATTGAGTGGCAACATGACCAGGCAAAGGAAGGAAAGCAAACAGAAAAACCCAACATTAGACTCCTATTTTGGGGACAAAAAGGATCAAAGCATGAAACAGGAGGAAGACAGTGACGTCAGAACTCCTGCACCAAAAGCTTCAAAGGAAAATATGAGCTGGTTACAGGATAGAGGACCTTAAGAAGCAGATAAGAGAAGTAGAGGAAAAATTAGGAAGAGAAATAAGAACAATGCAAGAAAATTATGAAATGAGAGTCAACAGCCTGACTGAGGAAAATAATACCTTCAAAAACAGACTAACTCAAATGGCACAAGAGGCTCAAAAAGACAATGAGGAGGAGAATGCCTTAAAAAGCCAAATTTGTCAGATGGAAAAAGAATCTCAAAAGCTCACTGAAGAGAATCATTCCTTCAGAATTAGACTGGAGCAAATAGAAGCTAATGACTTTGTGAGAAATCAAGATGCTGTTAAACAGATCCAAACGAAAGAATAAAAGGCAACGTGAAATATCTCATTGGAAAAACCACTGATCTGGAAAATAGATCCAGGAGAGATCATTTAAAAATTATTGGACTACCTGAAGGCCATGATCAAAAAAAGAACCTAGAAATCACCCTCCAAGAAATTCTCAAGGAAAACTGCCCTGATGTTTTAGAACCAGAGGGCAAAATAGAGGTTGAAAGAATCCACCAATCACCTCCTGAAAATGATCCCAAGAAGAAAACTTATATTATAGCCAGGTTCTGGAGTTCCCAGATCAAGGAGAGAATATTACAAGCAGCCAGGAAGAAACAGTTTGAATATTGTGGAAACACAATCAGGATAACTCAGGATCTGGTAGCTTCTACATTGAGGGATCGAAGGCCTTGGAATGTGATATTCTGGTGGTCAAAGGAGCTGGAATTAAAACCAAGAATCACCTACCCAGCAAGAATGAGTATCATGTTTCAGGGGAAAATATGGTCATTCAGTGGAATAGAGGACTTTCAAGCATTCTTGATGAAAAAACCAGAGTTGAATAGAAAATTTGATGTTCAGATACGAGAAGCAAGAGAAGCATGAGAATGTAAATAGGGAAAAGAAATCATAAGGAACTTATTAAAGTTGAACTATTTACATTACTACATTGAAAAACGATAATTGTAACTGATAAAACTTTTCTCAGTATGAAAATAGTTGGAGGGAATAGAAATATATATATATATGTCTATATAGGAGGGTATATGGGCATATGAATACATATGTGAATGCGTATACAGGTATACATAGATAGAGGGCACGGGACTAATTTAACAGGAAGGGATGATACTTATAAGGTGAAATTAAGAGGTAAGAGGAATATAATGAGAGGAGATGGGGAGAGACAGAATGGTGTAAACTGTCTCATGTAGAAGAAGCAAAGGAAAATGAATACCATGGAGGGAAAGAACAGGAAGGCAAAAAGGCAAAACCTTATTCTCATTGAATTTGGCTTAGGGAGGGAATGACATACACACTAAATAGGGTATCACCCTATAAGAGAGTAGGGGGGATGATGGAAAGGAGGGCAGGCTGGGTGGGAGGGAAATTGGAAGCACCCACTTTTGAAAAAGGACAGGATCAAAGTAGAGAATAGAACAAGTGGGAGGTGGGATAGGAGGGAGGGAAATATAGTCAGTCTTTTACAATATGTCTTCTATGGTAATGTTTTGCATAGCTACACATGTACAACCTATACTGAATTGCTTATCTTCCCAGTAAGGGTGGGTGACAAGGGAGAGAGGGAATGAATCTGGAATTCAAAGTTTTAAAATCAAATATCTAAAAATATATAAATATAATTATTAATACTATTTTTCATGTAATTGAGAAATAAGATATACAGTTATTGGGGCATAGAGATCCACCATGCCCTACTGGAAAAGTCAAAGGGGGTATGGGAGAAGATATGGGAGAGAGCAGATTGGAGGAGGGGATATCCAGTAGGATCGCTATTTTAGTGTGGTGGGTAGGGGAAAAATGGGGAAAAAATTTGTAACTCAAAATCTGGAGGAAATGAATGATGTAAACCAGAAGTTAATAAAACATTTGAAAAATAAATAAATAAATACGGATGCATTCTTTTGAAAGATTTAGAAAAAATACTTTGGTTTCAACAGTTGCAATTGAATATATCTTGTATTCTTATAGGAAACGAAAAACTTGATCATTACAAATTGTAGGCATGGTTGAAAACCTAGGAGACACTTAGAAAGTCGATGTTTTTCATTTGATTATAGTTATTTGCTAATTTATAAATGAAATTATTCAGCACACAGATCAAAATCAAGTAAAAGAAATAGTGAAATTTCCAAAAATACCGAATGGGTTGTTGATCTCTTTGATTTAGAAGTTCCTGTTGTCTGTATTCTCTTATAAATTTGCTATAGGGAGCCTGCCCCAGTGTACAAGGGATTTTACTTCCTGTCTTCTGACATTGTAAGGCTAACAAGCACCCAGATATGTATATATTTCTTTGTAGTGAGTTTTTTTTTTTTGTCTGAGGAAAGCATACCAACACTCTCGCTATTCTGATATGCTCTGATATCAAAGGAAATCTGATAGGTTTGTTCTTGAACAGTCTTAGCAAATCACTAAAATTATAAAAATTCTTTCCCCAATTGATTGACCCCTACTCTAAGTAAAACCATGGAAATTTCCTCTCTCTGTTTTAAACCTTGAATTTATAAACTTAATCATTGTTAATGGCCATGTTATTTATTAATAATATCAAATAACACAGAAACATCTCAACTTGCCATTATAAAGTATTCAGCCTTTGCTTTCTTCAAACATTTCTTAAGGAGGTTAAACATTCATTAGTAACACTGTGGTCCTCTGACTGCAAGTCCTGGTGTTTGAACATTACATTCTGGACTCAGTAGCTGTGTTTTGCCATATTTCATTCCTTCTTTCAAGGCAGGTTTTTTCTCCCCCCTTCTCTAAATAGGCATCTGGTGGCAGGTGATTGATCCAGGAAGAAGCTGTGTAGACACTAAAATGAATTTCTAAAACGCTTGTTTTCATTTTTAAAAAGTCATATTTAGGTTTTGTAGAGAAAAGCATAGAAGACTCCAGTGAGGCTTACAACTAGAATTACCTCTTTCCCCCCTATTCTCATCATATATGAGTTGGGTTGTTAAAAAAAAGAAATTGAGATTTAAATTCTTGGTGTAAATTTTTCCAGCTCTTTTCTGGGCTAAAGTAGATGATTAAAAATTACTGCTGACTGTACTTTACTGTTATCAACCTCCACAATTTCCACAGTCCAACTCTTCTTCCCATTTTCTCTCATCTCACCATCTGTTCTTCAGACGCCATTTTCTCATGTCTCATTCTCATCTGTCTAAAAAAAGTACCATCAGTAAGACTTGATAGCTGGTTAGATATGGAAGCAAGGAGTTGTAGATAAAATAGAGATTATAAACCTGAGTTACTGGGAGCATGGTGGTACTTCTCAACAGAAATATGGTGGTTAGTAATAGGAATGGAATTCTGTTTTGGAAATGTTGAGTCTCAGATCCCTGGGGAACTCTTAAGCTTGTGATGCCTAGTAGGCAGTTGGTGATATTGTCCCAGAGCTCTGCAGAAAGGTTAAGGCTGGGTAGTCATTTGAATTCATCTTCATAGACATTATAGAACCCATGAGTGTGAATGAGATCATTTTGCGGGGGAGGGAGGGAGGGAGGGAGAGAGTATGTATCATATAAGGGAGAAAGCAAGAAATTCAAAGGATTATTATGGCCACTTATAATTTTTTATTAAAAAGTTGCAGAGACATGATGGGTAAGATATGTATATAGAACATCTAAGCTTAAACCTTTCCAAACCCAGATAGCATTATTTTGTTGACATTACCACCCAAACTTCCTCCTACCTTTCCAGTCTTATTTTGTATTTCTCACATTCTTTGTCCCTGTCAAACTAGACTACTATTTCTGTGTATAAGTGCTCTTGTACAGGTCATAGACTCTTCCATAAGAGGCTAGAATGGACTGTAACAACCATCTGCACTCACTCTTCCATTTTACAGATGAGGAGACAAAGGCCCAGGGAGGATAAGTTACTGCTCCGCCTTTCTTCAAGACAGGCCTTTCTCACTCCTGCTTTTTTGAGTCCCTGGTTTCCTTTGAAGGACAACTCCAATACCTCCTTCCACTGGACGCCTGTTCTGATCCTTCCCAATAGAAAATAAGCCCCTCGAGGTCTGGGAATGTTAAATTCTTGTCTTTGTCTGGCCTAATATAATCTTACCTTTAATAGGTACTTAATAAATGTAAGTTGAATTGAATTACTCTTAGTATAATCCTAATTGCTACCAGTTTAACAGGAGTTGTAATTCAGCCCTCTTCTCTTGCCAGCCATTTTTTCCTCATCCTGCCAGAAACTGGGTTGTTTTGTTTGTTTGTTTTTATAGCAATATGGGTTAAGTGACTTGCACAAGGTTACATGGCCAGTTATTTCTGGGTGTGGTGCTAAGTATCTGAGCCCAGATTCGATCCCCAGGTCATCTCGACACTGGAGCCAGTGCTCTTAGACTGGGTTTTAAATTAAACAGATCTCAGTTCAAAAGATTTTCTTTCAAATTCATTGCTTTGTCCCAGGAGGAGAGGAGTAAAGAACTTCCTTATTAGCAGGTGAGGTAAAATTGTATGAATTAGGGGGGGCAGTGGGAGAGGGAGGAGAAGCCCAGTTGATCATTGTATTCTCAGTTGACATAGTAAACAAGAAATCTGGTGCCATTTCATTTTGCATTATTATTTATTTTTTAAAATTTTACTAAGGACTTACCAGTAGAGATTTACAGAGGCAAAACTAAGCACAAAGTATTCAAAAAATTTTTCTCTTCAAGATTTCCTCCTGCCTTGAACTAGGAGACATCTTTAGCTGTGGTTTTTTTTTGGGGGGGGGGGGGAATTCATCTGAAAGAGTTGATTTCACTAATATTCTCAGAATAGGAAAGGAGTCTCTAGGAACCTGTACTCTCCCCCAAAAAAGTCTCCTAAGAAGGCAGCCATGATGCACATATTACAACAGGACTTAGAAAATGCCAAAATGCAGAGAGAATTAGATTTCCAAGGTAGGGGTCCTTATTATTATTGGCAAGTCTGTGACAGGACTGTGTTGTGATTTCCAGCTTTCTCTTACTTCAAACTCCCCTTTTCTTTGCTTCCTTTGTATGGGATGGCTGAGCTCAGGAATTCAACAAGCCAACATTTATTAAGTGCCCTCTGTGTGCAAGACCTTGGGGATACAGGGACAGAAAACAAAGTATTTGCCTCTTCTATGAGAAGGTTACAACATTTGTAAAGATAAGTAAATACAATGAAAACTATTTTAGGATGGAGAGAAAGTATAATTGAGAGATTGGACTTTGAGGAGGAAGTATCTTCAGAACTGAACCTTAAATATGATCAGAAGACTGAGATGTAGAGAGAATTAATGGTATTTGGGGAGGTTTTATCGTGTGAGAGCAACATGATCAGCTATGTACCTTAGAGAGATTATTTTCACTTGTATAGAATATAGATTGGAAACTGGAAGGAGTGGATGGAGGGAACCCAGCTGAGAGGCAGTTGCAATGCTCTAAGTGGTGAGAACTCGAACTAGAGTTTTGGAAATGGTGGCTTAGAGAAGATTGATGTGAGAGGTGTGGTGGAAACAGAATTGACAAGACTTAGCAAGTGATTAGGCGTGGGGGTGGGGAGGTTGGAACAATAGTAGTACCACCTGTAGAAATAAGTGTGGAGAGTGGGTGGCTTTTGGAGGAAAAGATGTTTGGTTTTAGACGTGTTGAATTTGTGGTGCCAGTAATACTCCTTATTTCAAAGAATAGCATACTCAGAGGAGTTAAGTATGCAAACAGCATGAAATAGTGTATAATTAAGAGTTAAATTTAATAGGTCATATGCCAGTGCTAGATAAGGTGAGGCAGAAAGATCCTAGGGGGTTTGGGAGAAGTCAAAGAAAGCATTTTGGAGGTTACCACTTGAGCAGGCCCTCCAAAGACAAGTAGAATTTGAATAGGCAGACAGACTCAGTCAGTCAATCATTTATTAATAGAATACTATATATCAGATACTATGCTAAGCACTGGGGATAGAAGTACAAAGAATGCAGTCTTGGGAGAGGGCAGCTCAAGTAATGGTAGTATTTGAAGATGTGGTATTGATCAAGTTTATTGAGCTAATAAGCATTTATTATGCTGTTACTGTGTACCAGGCACTATGGTACGCACTAGACAATACAAAGAAAAGCAGAAGACAGTCCTTGCTTTCAGTGAGGGGGAGACAGCGATGTGGAAACAAGATATGTATGGGACAGACTGAAGATAATCCACAGTAGGCATCTGCCAGCATCAGTAGGGGATCAGGAAGAGCTTGTGGAAGGCAGAATTTCATCCAAGACTTTAAGGAAGCCAGGGGAGACAGGAGGCAGAGATGACAAGGCAGAGCGTTCCAGGGATGGCGGGCAGCCAACTAAAAGGCTCCATCAGGAGATGGAGCAACAGCAAAGAGGTCCGGATCACTGGATCATAGAGCATGTGGAGGACAGTAAGGTGTAAGGAGATTGGAAAGGTAGGAAGGGGGCAGATCACTCAAGAGCGCTGGTTGCCAAATAGAGGATTTTCTGTCTCCTCCAGAAGGTGATAGAGCTCTACCATAGCTGATTGAATAGAGGGCTAATGTGGTCAGATCATTGCTTCAGGAAGATTGTTTGACCAGCTTGGAGGAGAATGACCAGAAGTGAGTGACTGAGTCAGGCCGACCAACCAAAAGACTATTGCCAGAGTCCAGGTCATGAGCATCTGTACCAGGGTGATGTCAGTGTCAGGAGAGAAGGGGACATGTTAAAAAAAAGTTGCAAAGTTAAAATCAAGATTTAACAGAAAATTGGATGTTAAGGGGTGATGAGGGATCAAGGCTTACACACCTAGGTTGTGAGGCTGAGTGAGATGATGATGGTACTTTGGATACTCACAGGCAGTGGGGGGACAGGAGAAAGTCAGCCTGAGTGGATGGAGAGAGTGGAGTGAGATCTTCAAAAGCCCTTCCCAGGAGTTTGGGCTTTTTCTTGTAAGCAGTAGAGAGCCATATTGGTTTTTTGAACAAGGAAATAGAGTTTTAGGAAGATTATTCTGTCAGCTGGATTGGAGAGGGAGAGACAATAGATAGGTGTCACTTAATGTGGACCTGGAGCCAGGTGAGAATTATGGGGATAATAGGAAATAGTCTGTTGCCAATGGTCTGGGGACCCATGTTGGAGATTCCTACCCTAGGCTGTGTCCAGGACACATGACTCTTCTGGAAATTGGGGATATAACTCTGTTGCTATTTCTGAGCCCAGTGAGCTCTGATTCCTGCTAATGAGTCAACACCATTGAGAGCTTCTGGTGAGATCATGTTGTTGATCTGGATCTCTCCGTGGGGCGAGTCATTCTACTGACCTTTAAGGCCCTTGGTTGGCTGCTGGGTATGGCAGTCTGCTGGGCATTGACACCTGCTCCCATTTTCTGGACGCACCTCTTCAGGGTCAGTAGCCAGACCCTCTTAGCTGTGGTTTACTAGGTTATAGGGGCTGTAAACATGACGTTTTTAAGGCATTCTGAGACCTCTTTATTGTAGCTATCCCACCCAACTATCAAAACCCATGAGGATAGCCAGGAATGGGTCAAAACAAGTTTATAAATAAAGCAACAAAAATGAATTGTAAGCACCTGAAATAACTCAAAAGTACTTTGACTGGATCTCTCTCCTTTGCCCTTAGAATCTTAGATTTAGAGCTAGAAGGGTCACCTTGTCTCACTTTTTCATTTTGTAGATGAGAAAACTGACCCCCAGAGAAGCGATGTAATTTACTCAATGTTACATCAATCAATCATTCCATTAGCAAACAAATATTTCTTAAGTTCTTACTGTGTTGGTATGCTTACTTATAAAGGGCTTACTGTCAAAGGAGATATTTGTCCTATTGCCTGGCAAATAAAAGGTACTTGATAAATGCCTGTTCCCTTTTCCCTCTCTCCCCTCCTGTGTGCCAGGCACCTTGCTAACCATTGGGAATACTCCCCCTAACCCTTATCTCCTCAAAAAAGCAAAATGAGACCCTGCCCTAAAGGACCTGAAAATCAAGTTGGGAGAACTACAAGTATGTAAAGACATAAGAGAGAAAGCAAGGCTCTGACACTTATTATCTGTGTTATCCTCAGAGTTATTCTTGATTTTTCACTCTCACCGTAAGTGTCCACGTCCCACATCTTATAATTTTTTTTTGGCTACAACATCTTTCAACTTGTCCTCTTTGTTCCACTCAGTTATCCCTCTTGTTCAGCCCTTTATCACCTCCTGTCCAGTTTACTTTAATAGCCTCCTTATTGGTTTCTCTGCCTGAAACCTCTCTTTGATCTAGTCCATCCACTAAGCAGTTGCCGAAGTGACTTTCCTAAAGTGCAGGTCTCTAGCCATGTCTTCTACTCAGTCAATTTCAGCAGCTTCTTGTTACTTGTAGGATTTTATGTAAACTCCTCTCTTTGCCTTTTCCTTTTTTTCTTCATGTAAAACATTTCCATAATTAGCCATGTTGGGGGGGGGGGAGGCAAAAAAAAAAGGCACAAGAAAAATAAAGAGTGAAAAAATTCCTACCCTAGGCTGTGTCCATGTTTCATTCTTCATTCAGAATTTATCAGTTCTCTTTCTGGAGGTGGATAACATTTTTTATCATGAATCCTTTGGAAATGCCTTGTATCATTGTCTTGATTGGAGTAGCTAAATCTTCCACAATTGATCATACAGTATTGCTTTTACTGTATACCATATTTTCCCCCTTCTGATCACTTCACTTTACATGAGTTCTCATACGTCTTCCCAGGTTTTTCTGACACCATCCTACTTCTCATTTCTCATAGCACATTAGTATTCCATCACAACCATAAGCCACAATTTGTTTAGCCATTCCTAAATTGATGGGCATCCTCTCAGTTTCCAATTCCTTGCTGTCACAAAAAGCGCTCCTGTAAATATTTTTGTATTTATATAGCTTTTTTCCCCTTTAATTTCTTTGGGATACAGACTGGTGGTACTGCTGGGTCAAAGGATATGCACAGTTTAATAACCTTTTGAGGGTAGTCTCAAATTCTTCTCCAGAATGGTTGTACCAGTTCATAACTCTACTACTTGGATATTAGTGTCACACTTTTTCCACATCCCCTCCAGCTTTTTTTGTCATTTTCCTTTTTTTTGTCATGTTAACCATTATGGTAGATATGAGGTGGTACCTCAGAATTGCTTTTAATTTGCATTTATTTAATCAATAGTGATTTAGAGTATTTTTTCATGTGACTTTTGATAGCTTTTATTTCTTCATGTGAAAACTGCCTGTTCATATACTTTGACCATTTATCAACTGGAGATCCATTTGGCTTTTAAAGTTCTTTACAACCTAACCCTTTAAGAAGACCCTTCCAATCTCTTAAAAATTTTGTTCTAACATATTGCTGTCACCTCCCCTCCTTTTTATTTCTTACCCCCTTTGTTAAGTCAGATAATCATATAACCTTAAAGGTGAAACATCTATCAGTGAGGGAGAAATAATGAAACTTTTCATCCCTTCTCCCTATAGACTTTTGATGAAGAATAGATGCTCCTAAGTAGGATACCCTCCTTACTATTTCTTACCCCCAGCACTCCATCTTCTGTCTCTGTGTCTTTGTCCTGGCTATCCTTTATGTTTAAAATATTCTCCCTCCTAATCTTTGCTTCTTAGAATCCCTAGTTTCCTTTAAGACCCAATTCAAGAGTAACTTCTTTTAGGCAGCATTTTACTAGTTTCTCCCAACTGCTGATTTCTTCCCTTCAAAAGCTATCTTCTGTCAACTTCCACACACCAGGCAGGATATGTTCATGTTTCTCCCTCAATTTTCTTATTTAACTTTTTACTTCTGTTATCTTGTAAAGTACCCTGAACCTCACCAACCAAGTGCTAAAAAATTTGTTAGATTAAAAAAATTAATATATTCATAAAGTTAATTTCTTTTTTTTTTTCCTTTTTGGAGGGGAGAAAGTAAGGCAATTGGGATTAAGTGACTTGCCCAGTCACACAACTAGTTTTTGTGTTAAATGTTAAATGACCATATTTGAACTCAGGTCCTCCCGACTCCAGGGCTGGTGCTCTATTCACTGTGCCACCTAGCCACCCCCACATAAAGTTCATTTCTAAGTGTATTAGTCAAGAGTTAGACAGTTAATTGGACAGCTGTAGTTAAGTTACATGTCAGAATGAAAAGCTGGTATTAAAAATCTTTATGTTTTGCAGATTGACTAAGTATACTTGAGCTATTCAGAAAATGTAGAAATCCAGGTTCCAATTAGATGTGCCTTCAACATGAAGTATCCTACTCAGGAGCATCTATTCTTCAGTAGAAGTCTATAGGGGGAAGGGATGAAAAGTTTCACTATTTCTCCCTCATTGATAGATGTTTCACCTTTAAGGTTATATGATTATCTGACTTAATAATAACCTGTCAAGATATTTTGCCCTGAAATGAATTTAGGTTTTCTACACTATATGTGTGCTCAGTTTTACTCAAGCCATTTATAAGAAAATTATCGAGTTTTAATATACTTAACTAGTGTAAAAAATCCCATTAAGGGAAACTTTTAGCAAAGTTCTTTGATTAAAAAAAAACAAACAAAACAGGAAAAACAAAAGCAGGTCTCCAGAAATGAGAATAGTGTAGTTAGGACAGCAAATATAAATTGGGGTGGGGTGGGGGGGAACGGAGACCAGGAAGAAATCAGAGGTTAACAGTGAAATAAAAATTCACAGGTAAGCAAAGCATTCCCCATTAATTTTAAGCTCACAGCTCATAAAACAAGGCTCCCTTTATATACATATTATTATCCAGAGAGTGAAAGTGCTTGGTTTTAGCTGTGCTACAGAAACAGTATTAAAAAATATTATGAGATTCCACATTTGATTCTCTGATCACCTACCTTCCATCTCCAGAAAATAGAGCAACATGCCTATGGCATTAAACACACTTGATATCTGGTAATTATGTTGAAACAATGCCAAATTTTAAATTTTCCACTACCAATTTTATTTTCAAAACAATTTTTTTCCTATTCTTGTTCTTAGGAAAGTGGGAGTTAGGCACAGGCTAGTGAAGGATAATGATAGGCACAGGATAGTGAAGAGAAAATCATTCCAACATGAAATGGCACCCATTTCCACATAGATGCATATTTGACCATCTGTTTAAATGCTACATTGGCCCCTCTCTCTAGAATAGCATTAGCTTACAAACTAACAATTTAATCATATTTTAAGCAGCCATCTACTATCCTGTTTAATAGAAGAAAAAAAAACAGTTGCCATAGCAACTCACATATCACATAGTAATTATAGGGAGTACCTAAAAATCACCAAACTATGTTTCTGACAGTGTTTTCTTCGGGATATGTGTCATAATAAACATAGATATGGTTCTTCCCCTTATTCAACATTTCCCCTAATTGTTTATTCTTCACTGTTGCCAACTTTCTTCCATCTAGTCATGCAAAAGAAGTTTTTAAATAAAAAAATGTTAAAGAGGAAAAGGGAAAAAGTACTGATTAGATCATAAACAACATACAAAGCCACAAATAAACTTATGAGTTGAGAAAATACCCAGACTGGGTTTAACCAAAATTAAACAAATAGAATAAATAACACAGTTAAAAAACAGTATCAAATATCCTTAAAACACATCTGAAAGGATTTGCTGTGAATTGAAGAATTAAGTAGAAAGATTGCTGAAAAATCTGGGCAAGCTTTTTTCTAACTAATCAGATCCATATGTTCATAGAATATTGGATCTAGAAGTCACCTTAGACCTGTCTGTCTTGTCCACTGCCCACATTTTTCAGATTAGGAAATTGAAGTCTAGTGACTTGCTTTGTATCACACAGAAAGTGACAAAACCAGAATTTGACCTTTTAAACCTGCCCTTCTCCCTTTTCCCCTGGAATTTTATTGATTGCTTAAAGTGAGATACTTTCATAGGTACGTGTTGGGTAATATACACTAACTTGAGGATTTGGTGCTTTTGAATGTTCATTAATTTAAGCAAATATCTCTTATTTAATTTATATAAATAAATATTATATAAATGCCTACAAGGCATTGTTATTATCTGTTAGGGTAAATAAAATGTGTACACAACTGCAGTGGATCATAGAATTTTAATTACATGACCCATGAGTTTACAGAAATAATTCATTTGTTTTCATTCAGTAAGGCAGCCTCAGTCCCTGGAATAAGGAAGATGAGAACTGAAGGGGAGGATCAGGGTTAATCAACTCAATTTTGTAACTCTAGCCCCAGGTCAAATTGTCTTGATTGGTAAGGGACTGAATATACATCTATTTATCTGGCCTGTCATCTCTAACCATCCCTACACTATCAGGCTTCACACCCCAGCCAACTTTCTACCATGGCTATCTTGCCATTCTCACTTACCTGCAAACTTGTGTCCCCTCACCCCCCCCCTTTCTCTTAAAAATTAAATCAACCTTATCATACTGATGATTTCATAGAAAAAGTTTGTTGTTTGACTTCCCTGTGCATCAGCTTACTCTTCTGGGACTCCTCAGACACTCCCTTTCCTTGGCCCTTCCTCCCATGTTTATGCTCTTCCCCCTCCTCCTCCTTCTGTTTGAATGAATGTAAGCTCTTTGAGGTTAGGAACTGTTTCACTTTTTTATTTGTCTTCCTAGTATGTAAAACATGCTTGGCACATAATAAATGCTTTTTAATTCATTTATTAAGTAACAACAATTATGTGCCAACCTCTGTGCTAAGCACTGAAGATGAAGAGAGAAAAATATAATGGCCCTTATCCTCAGGGAGCTTATATTCTGTTGGAAAGAATGGAGGAAAGAAAGAAACAAGTAAAATATTCATCACGATTATGAAATTAAATTTTAAAAAGTCTAGAATATACAATTTGCTTCATCTCTCTATTAGAGGCTAAAATTTATTTGCCAATAATCTCACAGAATTTGAAAGTTAAAGGGATATATGAAATTAATCCTTAATGTAACTCATCTGACAAGTGGTTGTATAGCCTTTGCTTAAAGACCTCCAAAGAGGTCAGTAATAACTCATATTTAGATAATACTTTAAAGTTAACAAAGTATTTTGTCTTCAACAATCCTATAAGAAAAATAGTGCAAATGTTGTTATCCCATTATTAGCGATGTGGAAATTGAAGCACAGAGAGGCTATTAGGGAAGGAAACAAGCACTGTTCAACACTTACTATGTGCCAGACACCAGGGAGATAGATGTTATTATTATCCCCATTTTATAGTTAAAGAAACTGATGCAAACAGTTTTAGTAACTTTCCCAAGGTTACACAGCTAGCAAGTGCCCAGTGTTGTATCCACCTTTATCTATTACAACACTTAGTTTCCTCTAATTAAATAATAGTTAAATATAAATGTATAAATATACAACCTACTTCAAAGTTTGCAAAATGCTTATATAAATTATCTGATGATTTATAGAATTTCTCCCTCATTTTCAAGATGAGATATATACTGGATTCTTTTTTTTTAATTTTATTTCATTATAGAATTACTTCCCTTTAATTTAGAAATTTTTGAGCTTACTTTCTTTTAACCTAAAAACTCCACACTACTTTCATTTAAATATTTCTCAAAAGACTTTGTTGGTTGTCTTTTTCTCCAGATTGGTTTTTTTTTTAGTAAGCTTTAGTGTTCAAGATTTCTATACTTGAAGGGAAGGTTAGATAAAATAATTTTAAAATGATTTTATGACAAGAGTTTTGTATTTAAAATATTTCTATAATTAATATTGTGACTAATTTGTCATCCAGGTGAATATCCAGCCATCAGAGTGGCATCGCTCAATTCTGCTTCCACAGTCTTGGTTCGGATTTATGACTAGAACATACCATGCAGTGTTACAGGTATTTGAATATCTGGGGTGCTTTGTATATAAGGGGAATGATACTTTGTCATTTTTCAAATTCTAGTTCAAATATTTTAAACAGCTCTCATTTGGAAAACTAATTTTGTCAGAAATGTAATGATTCTTTTGAGCCAAGATATATTGGAGATATGTTCATCATATCATAATTTAAGGAGATCTAAAGTAAAGAGCATGGGGAGTATATCTGTGCTCCAACCCTTTTTAGTTGTGTGATTGTTGGGCAAGGCATTCAATCCAAATAAGACTCAGTTTTGTCATCTACAAGATGGAGAACATAATACTCGAGAAAAAGCAGCATGGTATCATAGTGGAGAGGATACTAGCCATTTGGGAAGAGGAAGATGTTGTTTCAAGTCCTGTCTCTGAAGCATAATATCATGACCAAGAGCAAATCACAGTAATTAAGTGCCTTATGCAAATCTTTTAAGACTATGTAAGTTTCGGAGGAGTTGCTGAACTGCATCAGTGGAGGGATTTACCATTCCTGGACTTTTCCACACTGATGAAAAAATAAGTCTGATCTACACATTTCCTCCTAAAAAACTTGTGTCACCTGTATGAGGGTTATTTTGAAGTAATTGCTTTATGAACTGAAATGCACTAATTAAGCAATACCACTACCAGGTCTGTTTCTAAAGATGATTAGGTTAGGGAAAAGAACTTATATACTCTAAAATGTTTGTAGCAACTCTCTTTGTAGTGGCAAAGAAACAGAATTTGCAGGGATGCCCATTAATTGGGGAATGATCGAATAAGTTGTGGTATATGATTATGATGGAATACTATTAAGAAATGGTGAGCTCACTGATCTTAGAAAAACATGGAAAGACTTGCATGAAATAATGAAGAGCAAAATGAAGAGAATATTGTATACCGTAACAGCAGAATTGTTTTAAGAATGACTTTGAGTGAGTAAGTCATTTTGATTATTATAAATTCCCAAATTTACTATAAAGGACATATGAAGAAAGATGCTATCTGCATCCAGAGAAAGAACTAATAAGCAGTATGTATAGAATAGTTTTACATATTCACACCCACACACACATACCTCTATTTGTATCTAATGGTAGCCATTTCTAGAGCAGTGAAGGGGTGAAGGAAGAATAAGAAAGAAATTTACATGGTAATTTTATTATATATTTAAAAGGAATATGAATTTGTATATTGGTAGTTTCATGTGCAATCATCTTTTATTATATGGTGTTATGGAAATACTTGTTTTATTCCATAAATTAAAACTAAATTAAAAAATAGTAAATGTGAGTTATTTTTTTAAGAATAATTTTCAGATTTTTTTAAATTACACCTCTGAGTCAATCTGGGTGGGAAGCTTTTTTTTAACCAGTGCTACAAAGTCAAAAACTCCTCATTAGCAGGATTTGAATATAAGGCTTCTTGACCATCCCTCTATAACTTAGTAGACATTTTTAGTAGAGTTGCAATTTAAAAAACCTTGCCCTCTGGCCAGTCTGAGGATGAGCCTCTCTGAACATATATCAGCTGAATTTTTAGTCATCGAGGCTGCTCTCATGGCCCTCACCTGAATTATCTCCTACTTGGTAGAATGTCTTAGACGTATTCTTCTCTGGTACTGCCCACATGATCCCAAGGGTGTCTTTCACACCTAAGGTGAGACACTGGAATAGGGTTTTAGTGGAGGTCTCAGATGAGGCTTTGAAAAAAAGAACTTGAAATTTTCATTGAATTCAGAACAGGGGATAGTGTGCTAGGCTTTGTAATTTTTATTCGTAAAGGAAGTAATTATTATAAAAGAAATTGGAATACTGTTCATCTAGCTCAAGGGAAAACAAAACAAAACTACTTGATCCTTTCCCCTACTTTAAACTGGAGTGGGAAAGAATTTAAAAGGAGTCTTAGTTGTACTTGTATGGACTACAATTAGTATTATAAAGAGTTCTAGCAAGTAGGGGATAGACAGTAGAAATAAATGCTTTGCTTTGAAATTAGGGAAACAGAGTGACTCCTGAATTTAACTTTTGCAGACATTTCCCAGTCCTCCTTTATCTTAGTGCCTTCCCTTGGAGATTATCTCCACTTGATCTTGTATGTAGCTTGTCAGTATATAGTTGTTTGCATGTTGTCTCCCCTATTAGACTATTAGACTGGGAGCTCTTGAGAGCAGGGACTCTCTTTTATCTTTCCTTGTATCCCAGGGCTTAGCATAGTCCCTGGCACCCAGTAAGATGCCTGATAAATGCTTCTTGAGTGACTAAATGTAAAGAATGGTACTTTCAAGTGAGATTTCACTGGAAAACTCATTATTTCCTGCCTGGAAGTAACCAAGAATTTTTATCACTGGTCTGTGTTAGATCACTCCAAGATCTATTTAAATCCCACTCCCAAGCCCAGTGCCTGTCACAATCCTGTTGAAGAAATGGGTGTCCTGGTAAATATGGAGATAAAAAATAGGTCATGCTTCAGTTAATAATCTGGTGATAGGGAATTGACTGTGTCAGGTTGTGTAGTTTATACCCTTAATCCTCCATTGTTCTTCCCCTCATTCCCCCTTTAGTTATTTGAGGGAAGGATAGTAGATATAGATTGTAGATAGAGACCATCAGTATCTGAGAACATTCTCTCCTGGTACTCAATAAGTGTTTTTTGATTGGGAGTTCTAGAAAGATTACCTTTTAACACTTAGCCGTTTTTGAGGAACTCATTAAAGAAAATAATCTAATGTCAGTTATATAATGTTTTTTCCCCATCCTTGAGTAAGCAATGTTTATTTCCCTATTTGTGAACCTAATTGCTTCTGGGAAAGAGCATTTTGAAATGAATGCCAGAGAAGATTCCTGGCTGTTGATTTTCATTCCCTTGTCACTTAGTGGATGATAGCTTTGGATGATTAGTGAAGTATACTTTATTGTAGCTTTTTTTAAACTCCCAAATAAAGCTTTATTTATGGAGGATCAAAGAGTTTATCAGGGTAATTGGTGATCATCGTCCCGCTGTGCCTTAGATTTAAGGTTTTCATGAGTCCAGTGATTGAAAAATACCAGGATCCATTTGTCACCTTTTGGGTAATGAGCTCCTCTAAATTAATTAGGCTACTCCTTAGGAAACAGAATTATTGCATTGTTAGATTTATGTTTGAAGCTTTTTTTTAATGTTTTCTAGGACTTATGAAGATTTGTATCTTATTGGTTTAGTTTGAGAGCTAAGGGTTGCCTCAGTACTGTGATCGGGCATCAGAGGAGGATTTTTAGTGGATAAAGGACTTATTCAATTAAAAAATATGAAACAGTAATAACATATGATCTTAACAAATAATAAATGCTTCTTGATTGACCGAAGGAAATCTTTTATTCTCTAGTAAAACACAGCCTGCTAGCAGTTAGATTCTGTCATTACCCTAGAACAGCTGTGTCACAGTGAAGTAGAAAGGGGGACATTAAACCATGCATGAAGACCTCTGCAGACCACACATTGACTTAGGAAGACCGCATTTAGCGTTATCTATGTTCTAAAGTATTTTAATTTATTTCATTTAATGTTTCCCAGTTATATTTTAACCTGGTTAGGCTGCACTCCATGCTTGACACTATGCCCTAGACTATTTTCGTGTCATGACTACATGTTGTGCCTTGTCATATTGCCCTAGACGTCTTATTTATCAAGCATGTATTAAGTATTAAATGTTAAAAATAATAATAATGTTGATGTTAATAAAATTACAAGCTGAAACTAAATATTAATTTTTGTCTTCCTTAATCTCTTTGTTTTAATAGCTTCTGTCATGGATTATTAAATGCTTATTGATTGGTTGTTTGATACTTGGTTACTCTTTTTGGGGGGGGCAGGGAGGCAAGGAAGTTGGGGTTAAGTGACTTGCCCAAGGTCACACAGCTAGTAATTTTAGTCTGTAAACTATCCATTCATGATCTAATCAGCTTCCTTTGGTTTAATTATCATTGACAGATGACTCTCACATCTATATAGCTAGTTTTATTCTCTCTCCCTGAACTCTAACTCCACATCATGAGCTCTGTGCTGGACATTTCCACCTGAAAGTTGGCTCCAAATGGAAGTCATTGTCTCTCCTGTTAACCCTACTGCTCTTTCCAAATTCCCTTATTCCTATTGATGACATTACAGTGCTAAAGTCTTTGAAGTTGCAGCTTCAGAATCACTTTTGCCTCTTTCCTCTCTACCTCTCTGTTACTCCCCAGCTAAGTGGCTCAGTGAATCAGACATTGAGCCTGGGGTCAGGAAATCCGGAATTCAGATCTGCCCTCAGACAGTTACTAGCTTTGTGGCGTTGGGCCAGTCCGTACACCTCTGCCTGCCTCAGTTTCCTCATTGTAAAATGAGAACAGTAACACCTATTCCTCAGTATTGTTATGAGGATCAAATGAAATATTTGTAAAGTACTTAGCTTAGTACATGGCAGATAGTAAACGCTCAGTAAATTCTTATTTCCTTCTCATTTCCCCTTCTTTCTCCCACATGTCTGTCAGTTACTAGACCTTTTAAATCCTACCTTCTCAGCTTCCCTTGCCTCTGTCTCTTCTCCTTCACTTGGCCATCATCTTAGTCTACCTCTCACCTCAACTACTGAAGTAGCTTAATTGATCTTACTGCATCTAGTCTTTTTACTTTATGATTCATCCTCCACATGCCTGCTAAGATAATATTCTTATGACCCAAATCTGGCTGTTTCCCTACTCAACAATCCGTAGTGAATTCCTGTAATTCAGGCTGGCATTGAAGATTTGTCACAGTCTCACTCACATGTACCTTTGCTGGATTTTTTTATATTGTACACTTTTGTGCGCTCTCTATTCTAGTTAACCTGGACTTTTTGTTGTCTCCCAGGCTTCCTATTTCATCTCCTCCCTCTGTGTCTTTGCACTTTAACATACCTAGAATGTCCTCATCACTAGCCAGCTTCTTTCAGGTCTTGTTCATTTTCTGATCTCCACCCTTCTCTCAGGTTGTTGTTTCTTTCTCCCACCTCAAATTCTTTGGATTTTTATACCTGTGTATATTATACAAAAAAAAATATATATATATATAAGCTTCTTGAGAGCAAATGACTTCTTTTTTATGTTTGTATCTCCATTGACTTACACTTGTTGTTCAATCATTTAAAAGTCATGTCCAACTCTTCATTATCCTGTTTGGGGTTTTCTTGGCAGAGATACAGGAGTGATTTTCTATTTCCCTCTCTATCTCATCTAACAAATGAGAAATCGAGGCAGACAGGGTTAAGTGACTTGCCCAGGTTCAAGTGTCTGAGGCTGGATCTGCATTCAGGAAAACGATCTTTTTGATTCCAGACCTACCACTCTTGCCGCTATACCACACAGATGCCCCTACCTTATACTTAGTAGTAAGGTATTTAGTGTCTTTAATTAAAATGAATTAAAAGCCGAATCACCAAAATCAAAGAAAGAGAGGTGTGGTGGGCAGAAATGTGCTATAGCATATTATCAAGATAAAATAATTCTCCAAAAGTATTTTAAACATTTTTTATCAAATTGGTGTAAGAAAAGCAGATTGTTTGGTCCTGTACCTAGTCTGAAGTTTAACATATTGACAGTGTATATATTGTATTGACAATCTGCATAATACAAACTTACATGGACCCCCAATATTTTGGGTAAATCCTTTGTGGAGGAGTTATAAGCAGAGGTAGACAGAAGTTTGAAAGGATGAGAAGGCAGAATGGTCTATGATCTGTATTATTAGACAGTATCCATGTTGATAAAACTATATATCCATTCAGATATTTTCTCCCTCAGTTGTGAATATCATTTCTGATTTAGCTGCCAACTGCATAACTCACCATTCTTTGTTATTCTTTAACCTTATCTAACCCATTTTTCACTGTTCCCATCCAGATGGGTTGAGATAGCAACTGACAGGTTTCTGTGTGTTTCCCAAATACTCTTAAATAATTTGTTGGCATTATCATTTATAAACACCTTTATTATCTTTTTATCAATTCTCTGTTTCTCTTTTAGCCTCCATTTGGATTATATGTCTATATAGTTCAGCACAACAGAAAAATAAAAAACCTGAGGTTATTGGCTTTGCATTTGCAGTTGTACAACAGCTATTAAAATTTTCTCATTTTTCAACATTAGATTATATGTTTTATTGAGGAGCACAGAGCTCTGCAAATAATAGGGAGTTCATAAATACTTGTTGAATGAATGAGTGGCTTTCTCATCCTTGACACCGAGTGCATTTTTAAAAAAGATATCCACTAATATTCAGTTTTAATGTCATAGTAATAGCTTAAAATAAATTCTTGAAGGGGATTGATATTTATATACATTGTGCCCTCCATTTGAAAGTTTTATTGACATTTTGTTATTATAGAATTTTGATTTCCCATTATGTATATACACACACACACTCTCTCTCTCTCTCTCTCTCACACACTCTACTCTCTAACCCAGTGATACTTCCCTTTTTTTTTTTTAAGCAATTGGGGTTAAGTAATTTGCTCAAGGTTACACGGCCAGTTATTTCTAGGTGTGGTGCTAAGTATCTGAGCCCGGATTCGATCCCCAGGTCATCCCGACACTGGGGCCAGTGCTCTTACTCGCTGAGCCACCTGGCCGCCCCTAAGCAATTGGGGTTAAGTAACTTGCTCAAGGTTATACGGCCAGGTGTTTCTGAGTAGATGCTAAGTGTCTGAGCCCAGATTTGATCTCCAGATCATCCCGACACTGGAGCCTGTGCTCTTACTCACTGTGCTACCTGGCCGATACTTCCCTTCTAACAAAGAATTTATAAAGAGAAAAAAAAAATCTCTGTAAGACTAACTAATAAATACATCAAGTAAGCCTGACAACATATACAGTGTTCCATACCCCTGATCTCCTATCTCTGCAATGGAGGAATGGAGGTTCATTTTCTCACCTCTTTTGGGGCAAGAAGTTTATGCATTATAATCAAGCAAGCAAGCCACAGGCAGTTATTAAATATCTACTATTTTCCAGCCAGGACCTGAGGGTATAAGCAAAAAGAAGGAAATAATCCCTACTCAGAAGGCTCTTGCATTCTAATGGGAGAAACAAGTACATACTTAAACATATACAGAACAAGTATAAAGTGAATAATTACAAATAAATATAACATAGTTAAATGAAAGGTAGTAAAGGAAGGCAGACCCTAGCGGTTATGGGGATCAGGATCAGCTTAATATAAAAGATGTCCCTGAGCTGTGTCCCAAAGGAAAAATAGGGCATTATAAGGTAGAGGTAAGGAATAAATTCATTCCAGGGATACTGAACAGTTAGTACAAGGCATGGCGTTTGGAAGTAGAATATCATGTATGAGGAGGAAAGAGAAAACCAATTTGACTCCATTGCAGAGTATAGAAGGGAGTGTAATTCCCAAATGCAGCTGGAAGGATACATTGGAGTCAGGTTGTAAGGGACTTTAACAACTAAATAGAAGAGTTTCTATTTTAACCTAGAAGCAAGAGGAAACCCACTGGAGTTGACTTAGTAGAGGAATCTCCATCATTAGCTCCACAATAAAGGGAAGAGGTGATGGGGACCTGAGCCAAAGTGGTTAGCTGTGTGAGTAATGCAAAGGGGTCATATGCAAAAGATGCCACGAAGTCAGAAATGATAAGATATGGTCACTGGTTGGAAATGTGAGGTTAAGGAGATTGAGTAGGACAAAAGTTACCAATGTGGGAGTCTGAAAGGATGGTGAACAGAGAAGTTTGGGAGAGGATGACATTTGACAGGAGGTGGTAGTGGAGAGGGTACAATAATGATTTACATTTTCGTCAACTTAAGTGTGAACTGTCTCTAGAACAACCAATTTCAAATGTCTAATAAGTGATGTAAGACTCAGGGTAGCGGCTTGCGCTGGATAGAAATGCCTGTATTTTTAATCTATCTCTATGGAAAAGATAGACATTTTCATATTCAATTATCATGTCTATGCAGATAACTCACAAATTGTAATGGGAATTTGAAACTCTTCCCTGCCCCTTAATAGGCCAAATGTCATCACATGGAGCCCGTGGTAGGAGGAGCTTGCTGAAGGGATTGAATATGAAGGTTGTGCAGGAAGGAGCAGGAGAGAGCCAGAACAGAGCTGGAAGCAGGCAACATGAAGGCAGAGCACCTAGTGGGAGTGAGAGGGGGACATTTTTGCTTAAGGAAGCCTATTTTGTTTCAAAGGCTTGACAGAGGGAAGACTTGGGGATGTTGGTGCTCACTGCAGTGGTTATGTGTACCAACTTCTTGGTTGCTATGATGGATTTGGCTTTCTGGTATTTGAATAAATGTGTTGGTTCTGTCTTCGATGTGGAGAGTCTGTTACATTTTTGTGATTCAGAACTACACCAGAATTTTCATAGCTGCTATGGGTACTGTGAATATCGCATTGGCGTAATACAAATAAATAGATAAATATAAGCTATATATTCTATTTATCTGTCAGTCATCTGCATAGACATGATAGCTGAACCCATGTGAGCTAATCAGTTTTCCCAGAGAGATTGTAGAGGAAGAAGAGAAGGTGTAATACAGAAACTTGGGGAATGCTCACTTTAAGGAGCAAGGAGCATGATACAGATGATGGCTCAGCAACACAGGCTGAGAAGGAGTTGTCATATAGGCAGGAGACAAACCAAGAAAACCCTGATTGAGAAGAATATCCAAGAGGAGAGGATGGTCAATAGTGTCAGATGCAGCAGATTGGTCAAGAAGGATGAGGATAGAAAAAATTGAAAAATTTAAGAGATCAGCAAGGAGAAAGCAGTTTTAGTTGAGTGATGAGGTTCGAAAGCCAGATTGCAAAAGCTAGAGGAATGAGTGAGAGGGGAAGGGAGGGGAAGTGGAGACAGTAACTATAGACTGCATTTTTCAAGGAGGTTGACTGAGATGGAGAGTAGGTAAAGGCTAATAATAATAATAGCTAGCATTTATATAGCACTTTAAGGTTTTCTAAGCATGCCTACCTGATCCTAGCTGATAACTCGAGACCTTGTAGGGTCTAGTGAAGGTTTTTTTAAGGATGGGACATGTTTAAAGATTGTGGGGAAGGAACTATTAGAAAGAAGTTAGGATGCGGCAGAGAAATTAAGACAGGAAAATTGATTGAAGATGCTATCTGCTGGAGAAAATTGAGGGAGTGAGAGTGGGGGAGGAGAGGGCAGAAGAACATCAAGTGCACATAGTGGTTAACCTAAGCAAGGAGAAGAACCATCCCTTTGCCAAACTAGGGAAAGACAGGAAAGGGTGGAAGATAGTGGCAAAGGGATTTGAGATGGAGAAAATATTTCAGTTATGTTTTGTTCTTTCCATTTAGATTGTTATTGTTTTATATATTGTTTTGCTTTTTTCTGCTTTGGTTTATATAAGTTTTCCTGTGCTTCTACAAAGTCTTCATAATCATTATTTTTATGGTATAATAATATATTACATTATATCCATGTACTGCTACATTTATTTATCCATTCCCCAGTTTGATGACAATCTATTTTCCCCCAGTTATTTACTACCACAAAAGCATGTATATATTGGGACTTTTCACTCTTTAAAATCTTCTGGATATATTCCTAATGGTGGGATTTCTCAAAGAGTACAGACATTTTAGGGAAAACCTAGTTGAATGTTTTTATCAGTACTCATCAATATTTCTGTATCCCTGTGGTTGTGAGTGATACGGTAATAGGACATGCACAGGATTTAATTGAGAAGGTGAACTATCTCTTACTACTCTTTTTTTTAAAGAATACCTTTTTGCTATTTTCAACAGATTGAATCTGGCCATAGTATTTGTGACAATGGAAGTATTATTCAGAAGATGAAAGGAATCTAACAGCAACCACAGTTGTTTAGAAGTACAAAGTGAATTTTAAATGAAAGTAACATGTAGAAATTATTGTTATTTAGTAGAGCTGAGGCAAAAGTCTAGACTCCCTGTCTCCAAGTACCAAAGACTTCTGTCCTAGAGGACACTCCCTCCTTAGGGGCATTACAATCATTTTGCAAGCTTGTGTCAGGCATACTTTGTGGTGTTAGACTAGGAGATTATTTAGGCAAACATCTTTTGATACATTTAGCCTAGGAGATAGTGTTTCCTTGTACTCTGTTTTCTAGAGCTTGAGTGCTGTGTACTCTAGGCTGAACTCTTTACAAAACCAGTGTTCTCTGCTTTTCGACATGAGTGCCAAAAATAGCAATACCGACACCCCACCCATTCACCCAGTGTGTCATTAGCTCTGCCTCCAGCCTGAGCCAGGGCTACTGCTGTCCAAGGGAGCAACCCTTGGGTATATTTGATCAGTCCTTATAGAGATTCTGGTGCCAGCCAGTACTAGCCACTGACCAGCTGCCAGCAGAAAGTGCCATAGGACAGAAGAGAGGTCCAAGGACTAGGCCATCCAAACCATTATGACAATCATGACTACTTTTTCCAGACCCCATTGAAGGCTGCCCCGGGACTCTCTATCCAGGGATTTAAGTATCAATGCCTGCCAAGACCTTCATTCCTACTTCTAGACCAGATTTCTATCATAGTCATTCAGGGGAGTGTCCCTTGTGGCAACCCTGTCCAGCAACAATATTTGTCTGTCCTTTGGTTCCTGCCTCCTCAGTAACCATAGCTATTGAAGACCCATAAATGAAAGTTCTCATCACAAAAAAAAATCCTTGCCATTATCAGATGGTTCAATGACAGAAACAAATATGGTTTTATCAGTTAAAATGCCATGCTTGTGCATCAGCCTTATCTCTCCTCTACACTGTAACCAGACTGGACTATTTGCCACCTGCACCATCAGGCCTTACCATGAAGATGGACCCTCCTATATGCGTTATCTTCCTCTACTAGAATGTGAATTTCTTGAGAATAGCATTGTCTTGCTTTTCTCTTTGGGTCACTGTGCACTTAATTAGTATTTTTTCTTTGACTCTTTCATTCCAGCAATGGTTATCTGTTTCATGCATGTCAACTTGGTGTTTTGATCAATAGGTTTTTAGAGTTTATAGAATACTTTTTTCAGAACAAACTTTTTGAGATGTGGTTAATGGAAATATCAATTTTATAAATGAGGAAACTGAGGATTGGTGAGGTCAAGTGACTTGCCCATGTCCTTGTGTCATTAAGTACTGGACTTAAGACTAAAACTTAGATCTTCTACCATTGCAGAACTAGCTTACATTGATTTAGATAACATTTACTGAATTCTTCATATCCTTTATATGATTTTATTGAATATGTATGTTACATTATGTTCTTTTATTGAATGGTTTGTAATTCTCCATCAATAGTCAGTAAACATTTATTAAGTGCATTCTGTATGCCTGGCACTGTGCTAAGCAGCATAACTCCTTTCATTCACTGTTTCTGGACCAGTTCCCCAGTCGTTCATAATCTCTTACCACCACCCCCTACTCTTGTAATAATGAGTCTGTGATTTACAAATAGAACACCCCCATCTCTAGCTCCTGTTGCCTGTTGTCTCATTCCTATTAACCTTACTACTGACAGCCACCGGCAAACCGCCTCGTCCTCTCAAGCATTTTCTTCTTCTTCCTGCCTCCTCAGCTATATCTCTGGAACTTCTGATGCAATTAAGAAATATCCCCTCACACTTTAGAACTTTTCCTCTCATACACCTTCCATTTTTCTGTCCTTCATTGAGACTTGGCTCCTCCTGCAGGGCACTGCATCCCAGCCTTTACTTTCCAATGCTAGTTGTACCCTCTCTCATACCCCCCACTCACCGTTTTCATTGGGAGCTTGCATACTCCTTGCTCAATTCCCATTGCCACTTCTAGATCTTCTCTGTACTACAGTAACTCAATGACTTCTCTTAGGTCCACTCTTTCCAAATGTGTTACCCAGTGTGACATCTAACACAAACTCTAATCTTCCTTCTTAATGTATTAGTTTAACTTTATTGTTAACTCTTATCATCCTTCTCAATGTATTAGTACCAGCTCTCTGCACAGAAGCATCTGCCTGCACCGTGGAGAACTTCAATCTACATATTTATGTTCCCTCAAATCCCTGGACCCCATGGCCTTCTTCACTCCCCCTCATCTACAGGAAGATGGTCATACCCTTGAAATTGCTGGCACTTACAAATGCTCTACTTTCATGATCAAGAATTTGTAAGTTCGGGGGTGGCTAGGTTGCTTAGTGAATAGAGCACCAAGCCCTAGGGTCAGAAGGACCTGAGTTCAAATATGACTTCAGACATTTAACACTTACTAGCTGTGTGACCTTGGGCAAGTCACTTAACCCCAATTGCCCTGCCTTCTCCCCTCCAAAAAGCAAAAAAAAAAAAAAAGAATTTGTAAGTTCTTTATCTGATCACAGCCTATTATTATTCTATCTCTCAGCTACACCTACATCCCCACCACAACCCTCAGATAGCCTCAGTATTTTTCAGGGCATCACTCTTGCTCTGTCTTGATTCTCCTCGGGACTCTTTCCTGGTTCTCTTCCTTTCTCTCTGATCAGTCTTCAGTCTCCTTTGCTTATTCATCATCTGTATCATTACCAATAATGGGATATCCTCTAAGGCTCTTTCCTAGAGACTTTTGAATTCTAGCTAGCTTTGAATGTGAGGATAGACATGGCAACTTGAATATCCAGCTTCTCTTTGTTGCTGAGTTATTTCTGTGCCAGATCCACAGGTGTGAGTTGTGTTTGCATGAACCAAAATCTAAAAAATTACAGGAACTTTCTTAAAGTGTATTGCATTATTCAATTTGTGGCATTTATCTGCCAAGAATTGAAACAGCAAATAGATGTAGAAACTTTACCTGAATATTCGTCTTATCATAGAATTGACTTGAGCTTTTCTTAAATGCTAAGTCAGCAGGCAGAAACTGGCAGATAAGTGTTATTTATTACAATACCAGAAGGCCAATACCAGGGGATGGATTCATTGTGTGATGACAATACATTGGATTAAAGCTGGCCAAAATGTTTCTTGTTTTTTTTATCATTCCCAAAGTGACTTTAATCTTTTAAAGGTGATTTTACTTAGTTTTTCCCCCTCTCACTTCTATGAATGAGATAATAAACTATTTTTATAGAAAATTATTAATATATTCTGTTTTTTCATTGCTTTAATTTCCCCCTGCATGCTTTTCCCTCACAGAGTCATCCCATTTAACAAAGGATGTTTTCAAAAGAAAGAAGAGGAAAAAAAAACAAGTAGAAATGATTAGTATATGAAAAAAAATCTGAAAATATATTCAATGGTTTGCTTATATGGACCTATGCAAAGGAGTTGGGGTAGATGCCCCCTTATCTTACTTTTTGGGGGTAGAGAGAATGAACTACTAAAGGATATATATAAAATAGAAAACTAATATTTGTGAGAGTTCATTTTTCCCATCTTTGATTGCCTGTTCCAAGGGATAGAGGAATTATTTTATGATACCAGATGAGAAAGATTATAGTTTTTAATATTGTAGGGATGAAGACTAAAAGATGATATTCATGGAAATATATAAAATTATGAAGGACATAGGTAGAATATTCGGTAAATCACAAAATCTTAGAAATTGAGGGCATCCTTGAAAATTAATAGAAATAATTTAAGGGAAATAAGAATTACTACTACCTTACTAAGTCAGGTAATATGCTTTTGGAACATACTACCCGCAGTAATAGTGCAGAAATAGTTTCAGGGAAGGATTAGATATATTAATGCATGATACTTTCACAGTGCTCTCTAAAAGGAAAGTATGGATATTTGGGGAATGCTCTTAACCTTTTGACATTGATTTCATGTTGAGGAAACTACTTTCTTTCTGAGTGTCTCTCGAGGCACTGTCATCACAAATATTGAACAGCAACTATTCTGGAAGACAAAGGTTCCCTGTGAATACCCTGTAACTCAGCAATACCGCTAGCAAGTCTGTATCCCAAAGGGGTCACAGAACAGAGGAAAGAACTTATTTGTATAAAAGCATTTATTGCTGCTCTTTTTATTGCGACAAAGAATTGGAAACTGAGGGGCTACCCATCAATTGAGAAAAGGCTCAACCTCACAATATGATTGTGATGGAATACTATTGTGCTATAAGAAAGGAGCATAATAGTTTCAGAGAAACCTTGGAAGACTTATATGAACTCATGTCAAGTGAAGTGAGCAGAACCAGAAGAACATTGTACACCATAATAGCAGTGTTGTAAAGATGATCAACTGTGAAAAACTTAGCATACTCTGATCAAGATAATGTTCCAACACAGTTCCAAAGGATCCATTATGAAAAATGCTATCCATCTCCAGAGAGGGAACTGATGAACTCCAAGTGCAGATTGAAGTATACTTTTTTTCACTTCCTTTGTTTTTCTTGGGGTTTTGTCTGTGTGTTTTCTTTTTCAATACGTCTAATATGGAAATATATTTTGCATGACTTCACATATATCATCAATATCATATTACTTGTCTTCTTAAAGGGGAGGAGAAGGAGCAGGAGGGAGGGAGAGAATTTACACCTCAATTTTTTTTTATTACAAATTTTTTCAGTGTCATTGTGAAATATTTGACAAAAGTAATAGAAATATATTATTAAAGAAAGAATACTAAACCGAATCAACCATTGATTTGATCCATTCATTCTTGTGGTTTTCCGTATTCTTGAAAGAGCGTTGAAGTCACTAGTGCCCATATTATTTATGGCTCAAGCCAAGACACAGTTTTCAGTATCTTACCATACTTCTCTAAAGAAGTTCACATCTGTTAAGAAAAAGGAAAACAAAAAAAAACTGAGGCTTTGCTCAACTGACTCAGCATTTTAATTTTGCCTTCATCAAGTTGGGCATTATCTGCCCAAAATAAACATCAGTTTTAAAAGAAACTAGCAAATCAGAAAAAAGATTTAGCTTGCAAAGTGTTGGTAATATCATTTAATGTTCAGTATAGTTTCTCTTGTCATAAGTAAATTTAATGTATGAAAAATTATTGAGGAATGTATAGAAAAAAGAGTTGTTTCATTACCCAACCTTGATCATAACACATTTTCCAGATACTTATTATACTGTTTTGTAGAATTTGCAGAATATCCCTGGCAGAATATTTCTTTTTGTAACATGTTACTTCAAAATAGCAGCTAGAAAGAAGCAGTTTGAAAATCTTTTGTGCATATATATTTGTGTGGTGATGATAGCTATGTGGGATGGAGAAGAGGGATGGAAGAAATAAGGGGTAGCCAGGATGATAATGTAAGCTTTAACTGAGATCCCAAAGTAAACTCTTAGATAAAACTTTTTTCTTTACACACTGTTTCAAGACTGCACCCATTACATAAATTAAGGAAATACTATATAGTACTATATAGTAATGTAATTCTATTTCCTTAATACACAATCTCTCAAAGTAAAATATCTTATCAAGAACAGTGAGATCCACTTATGAAGTTGCCCTCAAGGAAAGGGTTACATCTGTTACTCAAGTGTTTCCCACAGAAATTTAAACTTATTTCAACTGTAATGATTTACAAGTTTATTTACAAGTTTACCTATGTCCTTCATGATTTTATATATTTCCATGAATATCATCTTTTAGTCTTCATCCCTACAAATTTAAACTTATTTCAACTGCATGATTTATCCTGTGATTTTTCAGGGAAGACAGGCAGAGTTGGACATGCAATTAAAACATGGAAAAGATGCTCCCGAGGAGATACAGTACAAGAAATTTACAGCATGGCTCTGGTAAGGGAGTGACTTCCTTCTCATCATTTGTAGGGAGAAGTGAAACTTAGGGGAAAGATAGCTACTTAAGAGGTTTTAATGTTGTGGGATATAACTTCTGCTTGAGTGTTATGGAGAAAAATCCAGATGACCTGCTAGGTGATGCTTATTAAAAAAAAAAAACTACCCACACCCCCCAAGCGCGCGCACGCACACACACACAAATTACAAATGGAGATTCATTCATTGTTTATATTTTTCTAAGAAACCTTGAACAAGATCTCAAAGGAGACTTTTTTTTTAATGACTGAGGTTATTTTATGTACTCTTCGATGAAGACTACCCTTTCTGCTTACACCATTGCCTCCCACTCCATATTTAGTCAAGTTTTTTTCCCCCTTGAAGTGAAACATTGTCTAGTAGGCACAACTGTACCACATCAAGACTTCCATTTCTTTGGGGAGATCTGGAAGAACTGAACTGAATTTGTACTGTTCTGTTTGTGGGACTGTTTCAGCACTGGAACATAAAAAGCAGTTAGAATTGTTAACCTGTATTGGAAAAAGTAGCCGATCAAATTTATGCACTTCTACCAGGTACAACCCAAATGTCCTCCCTCACCCCCCCAAAAAAAGTTATATGAGGCTTAGAAACTTTGTTTATAACCAGTGGTCACTTTTAGTTAAAGGTATATATAGAAGTTAATTTTGATTAATTGTGATTTCCACATTTACTAAAAATCTGTAGATTAAAAAAAGTATATAGAAGGTTCTAGTATAGTTCTGGTTTTAAAGTACGGTTCTATGACAGAGCATCTCTGTTCACAATAATATGCTTCTTCCATATTTTATTACAGAAATACTAAATGCACTTCTAATTTTGGTGAGCTTTACCCTAAATAAGAGCTGACATAGATACAGTGTTTTAAGATTTACAGAGTACTTTGTATATTTTTCATTTGAACTACATAACAGTCCTTTGAGGTCGGTGCTACTTGTGTTATTATTCATGTTTTACAAATGGAGAAACTGAGGCTCAGAGAGTTTAGATGATTTGCCTTTGATAACATAGCTACTAAGTATTAGAGACAGGATCTGAACCCTTGTCTTCCTTCCAAGTCTGTTATTATATTAACTACATAACTGTTCTTTCTCAAAAAGAAGAAATATAAGAAATAAGTAAATAGCTCATTATTTTTTAGGAGAATTCCACAAAAACCCCTTCAGGTTCTAAAATTCTGTATGAAAGACTGATGACTTAACTAATAAAACCCTAATATATACCTTTCAAAACATCCCCACACTCTATCCCCATACCTCCTTGAGGTTGCTTACATTTATCTTTCTAATAGTATGGAGAAGGCAATAAGTTATGCATCACTTAATTTTAAAATATAAAAGCATTTATTCTGCATTTATTTTTAGTTCAGGGCAACAGGCATTTATTAATCACCTATTATGTGCTAGGAACCAGGGATGCAGAAATGAAAAATGACAACATCCCTCTCTTTAAAGAGAATATACTCTGGCCAAGTCTTTAAATTAGATATAAAATTCACACTGAATGAAAGGTGGCTATTTTTTTAAACTCTTAACCCTAATATTTATTTTTATTGACATATGGACTGAGTGTTAAATTCTATCCTTAAGAAATTTGGCCTAAAACATGAGTATCATTTTGATTAGAATAGTAGTTACGTTTTAATATAATAATGTGACTGTTCTTTCCTGTTGCTATCTTGGGGGCATATGGCAGTATAAGAAGCAAGTCTTGAATCAGATGAGAAGTTGTACAAATGCAGGTCTGCAGTGTACTAAAAAGTGATTACTCAAATGTTTTAAGAGATGTGAGCACTTCAGTGGCCCTTGTTCCAATAAATTCAGATGATTATAGCACATGATAGCTTAGCCAGTTGTTTTCTGAAGTATAATAAATGTTACATCAATTTGCACATTATCCATTTTATTCTTGGACACTAAATTTTAGTATATTTATTGCTTTGGAAAGCAATAAATGTAAATGCAGGAGGATCAGATTTATACAAACTGTTTTGGATTTCATTTCCCAGCACACATTAGAAAGGTCATGACAGAGCTTTTTGAAGATAACTCTCGGTGTAATTAAGCCAGAGACGGATATTAAAAATGAAACCCTTCTTAATGGCATCACTGTAACCATCTCACAGTATACTAATATTAATAATTTTAAGAATCAAGGATAAGACCAGCAAATTCTTATTGGTTGAAGAACAAGATAAGAAAAAGATTTTTAACTGCAGTATGAGGTGTTAACTGTTTTCTTTTTAATACAGGGTTAGAGACATGCTGACTGACCAGATTATCAAATCAGCTGCAAAGTAAGATTTATGATTAATTGATAAATTGAGATTGTAAAACGATCATTTTATCTTTAATCTTTTGTCCTCTTTCTTATTTATATTGTTCACTTGTATGCACATCCTATTTCTCTTTTAGGCAGTTTAAAAACTATTATTATTGGGGCAGCCAGGTAGCACAGCGAGTAAGAGCACCGGCTCCAGTGTCGGGAAGACCTGGGGATCGAATCCAGGCTCAGACACTTAGCACCCACCCAGAAACACCTGGCCATGTAAGCTTGAGCAAATTATTTAAACCCAGTTGCTTAGGGGCGGCCAGGTGGCTCAGCAAGTAAAGAGCACCAGCTCCAGTGTCGGGATGACCTGGGGATCGAATCCGGGCTCAGATACTTGGCACCACACCCAGAAATAACTGGCCATGTAACCTTGAGCAAGTTACTTGACCCCGATTGCTAAAAAAAAAAAAAACAAACTATTATTATTTTAATTTTCAGTCAAGTAAATTCTCACCATATACTTATCACATATAGATATTGAAAGTTGGGTTTTGTGAGTAGAGTATTTCAGGGTGATAGAGAAAATTTAAATGTTTAACACAGTAGTTCTCAAACTTTTTGGCCACAGGACCCTGTTAAAAATTATTGAGAAACCCCACAAAGAGCTTTTGTTTTTATTGGTTATATCTATCATTATTTACCACATTAAAGTTAAATCTGATGGTGATGTCTCTGACCATGACGATAGTGATGATGATTTAACTTTGTGGATTCCTCAAAATTGTTTCAAGGACCTTCATGGGTTCCCAGACCATGCTTTCAGAACTACTCATTTAACATAAGTTTACATGATCAGTAGGAGAATAAAAAAGTGAGCTTGGTTTCTTACTATGATACACGCACACATACATCTGTGTATTATGGGCCCATGGGTCAGTGAAGAAATGCTTTCGTGTTGGATTGGGATAAGAGCAAATCAATCCAGGCATTTAATTAAATGTGTACATCTAGAGGGAGCTGGCTTCACATCTGCTGTTACTCCCACCCCAGCCATCTGTATTACCTACTGTCCAACCTGTATTTGTTTGCATATAAGGATTCATAAACTGTGAGGAAGCTTACACTCCCACCCTGCCCCCCTCCTCCCCCCCAATAAAGGAGAGGAAATGGGAAAAAATATTCATCTGCTAATATGGTTGTAGGTCAAGGGAACCTAATGTTCCTGTTGTTGATTGGGTACAATTGAAGAGGACTGACACATTGACTGAGTGTTAAAATTGCTACAATGACATAATCTTCACATTGTCATAGACTTTTTCATTTGAGTTTTGAAACCAGAGACTGGCTTTCTATCACAGAGTCATTTACAATCTACTGTGTCTCTTTCCTAACTTATGATACACTGTCTTCTACAAGAAGAAAATAATATATTTTACATTAGAAGGAGGAAATCACTGGTTTTAAGGTATTTTGTAGGTTGTTCGCTTATTCACTGCATGTTTATATGTATATATGAGAAGAAAAATTCACAGAATTGTTTTGCCTTGAGCAATTTACCAAGATTTTCTTCATAGCAATATTAGTAATATGATCCTAATAGGACCAAAGTAAGAGTCAAGGTTTGAGGGAAAGGATGCATGAAAAATTAAGAACTTTTTTGAATTCTTTGTTTTTATTGTTTCTTATGGCACAATAATATTTCCATTTCATTAGTTTAGCACAATTTATTTGACTACCAAAAAAGAACAATGGAGAAGCTTGCAAGAATAATTACTATAACCATATTTTTCTTCAAATACAGAATGATGCTTTTGATTCATTTGTTTGTTTGATTTGTCATGGCGATAATTTTTTATTATTCCATTCATAGTTGTTAACCTGGTCCCTATTGTTAGCAATGACACGTATTGGGGAAGGACACAGCTAGGGTTAGCAACACACTGCAAGGATCCTCAGCAGATTTACATTTATTGAAGCTAAGTGGACCAAATGGGGATCACATTTACAATCTTGCCCTCGTTGGCAATATGTTTTTGCCAGTTGAGCTAAGTATTGTCTTGGAAGATTGGGTTAGAAAGAGCCAACTTTTAAGATCTCTGCTAGATTTCTGTACTGTGATTTTGCTTCATCATCAAAAGAAAAGTTGGGAACTTACTTGAAAATTCCCAAGCCCTACCCAGTATGGCCAGTGATCGTCAGAAGCAATGTAGAGTCATGTTTTAGTTTTTAAAATGTTTATGACCTAGCCTATGGATCACTGACCTTACTGGAGTGGAACAGGCAAATAGCTGAGTTCTCAGAGTATTTCTTGCCTGAAGGAGACTGACTTTGTTGTAGGACTGCATGGTAGTATAGGATGGCACAGTTGGACCTTATATCTGTAGGTTAGGCCCAATGTTTCATTTCAATCTAGAGTTCAAACCAAACAGTAATTATAGAACTGGTTATATCTCCCATTTACTAAACTGATTTTGATTCATAATCCTAGAGGGGACTCAAAACTAGACTCCCATCTCTTGTTTTGGGAATATTTGGGTGAATATTTTCTAGACAACGTCAGACCACCCCCAAAATAATTATTTTAAGGCCAAGGACATCTCAGCAGTATTAAAGATCAGTGTGAGCATTTCTTCTCTGTGATAACTATGGGATTCTAAGAAAAATGCTTTTCTGAGCCTTGGATAGCTTACAAAAGACTTTTTCTATGACATTAACTTTACAAGTCAAATCCAAGACTTTATGGCTAAAAAAAAATTTACCATTTGAATGATTTGAGGCACAGCCTTTCACTTCCTAATAGTCCAGAAGTGAGACATTTATACATCCAAAGTCCCCAAATTGTGGGCTGTATTGACAGGAAAGGAGAGGAGCATAATTACTGGGGAAAGTGTCAAGTTGCAAGTGTGTTTTTGTGCCTGAAGTGGCCCAATATACAATAGTTCAACACAGCAGTGTACTAATAAAAGGTCATCTTGTTCTGACTAGCTCTTTATTGGTAAACATTAGTTTGGTCAGATTAAAAGAAACAAAACAAAATAAAAAAGGCAATGACTAGAAAATGTGCACTCTAAGTTTTTGTTTCAATTTTTTCTCTCAGGAAAAATCACAAAAACCCAGGCTTCTGTTGAAAGGCATAGAAAAAATCATCAAGCATGATAGAGAAAAGGGCAAAGGTAGAAAAGAGAAGGAAAGCAAAGAATAGGCAGTGGGGAGAAAATAAATCTATTCATTGGGATATATAAAAGAATATAAAAGGACTTCCTTGATTTCTTCACACTTCCTATTCTTCGGTCCTCAGGAGGACCTTCTCTGACTCTTAATGTCTTAGAATCATCATTAGAATCTTCTTGTCATCAACAGGGAAAGCCCAGTCGTCAAAGGGAATGCACTCCTGGCATTAACCAGTCTTGCTGTTGTCGTATCTAAACACGAAAACAGCCTGTCCTCAGAAACTGATGGGGCACCAGAGGTGAGTCACGGGACACTGAAAACATTTTCTTTTTTGTGACCATGGCATTTTGAAAGTTAAAAACTCAATAAATATTCATTAAGTGACTGCTGTGTTCCAGGTATGGTACTAAGGGGTAGAGATAAAAATAGGAAAAAAGAAAGCTTGCAGTCTAAGGGAGGAAGATAAATGCACAAAAGGAAACTGAAAAGTACGGGGGAGAGGGAAAGGTACCTGTCACATGCAGGGGGTGGAGAAATTCAGAGTAAGTGCAGCCAGATGGAAAATGAAGAGATGGCTATGTGAGTCTGACTGTCGCTGTACTACTTAACCCTGAAGTGTCATGACTTAAATTCTGGCACCTCACTGTCCAGGCCCTGTATCTGACATTTTCAAACTTCTAATATGTTTTTATCTAGTCAAGATATAACTCAAATGAGAATCCCTCTTACATAATTTAGGGGAGAAAAATGATCATGTAGACTTTGCTTGAAGAACTCATGTGATGGGAGAATCTTCAAACCACTGTTGACTGACATAGCCCATTCTGTTTTTTAATTGTTTTCCCTTATGTCAAGGCTAAATTTGACTCTCCATGTCTCTTCCTCCTGCCAGTTGTTATTGCTCTCTCACTTTTGAAAATATTTTGTCTATGTTTTTTTTTAATTTACTTTTCAGTGAATGAGTTTTTCCTAGTAGAATGTGACATCCTCAGGGATAGGGGCCATTTCATCTTATGTCATCATCTTATGTCATCATCTGTAGCACCAACGTGATATTCACAATGCCTACAGCGGCTATAAATTTGGGAACATAATTCCGAATCTCAAAATATAAAAGACTCTCCACATGGAAGACAAACCAAAACATTTATTCAAAAACCAGAAAGCCAAATCCATCTGCTCCACCCTTCCTGCTCTACCCCCTCCATCCACCACAGACTTAATGTGACTTAAGTGGGTCACGTGCGTCTATTAATGAATGAGAAAGATCTTCCCATTTACATTTACCATTATACTGCCACAGTGCCTTTTAATTAGTAGGTTCTTAATAACTTTTTGAATTGAATTGAATCCACATACCTCTTTACCACATTTTTTGAGCTCATAGGTACTCCATATATATAGAAGATTCATAACTTCTTTTTCCCACAAAACACAGACACTTTTGTATGTGAACCAAATCATTTTCCTGATGGAGACTACTGAGGGCATCTGGTAACCAATGATTCACTTCACTTTCTTCTTAATTTTAGACCTCCAACATGGTTTAGCTTTTAGCCGTTAAACTTAAAATAATGCTCAAGCCGTCACCTGCTTCTAGAATTTGTAAAAGTTAATAATTGGGTTTGTTTCTTCTTTCCCATTCTTATTTTAATTTTTCTTTTTTTTCTTCCCTTTGTTTCTAGATTGAACCTGACTTCCTTCCCATGAAACAGTGGATTTCTATGGTGCTCAATACCCTCCTAGTAATTGTGG
Source organism: Petaurus breviceps papuanus (assembly GCF_028583685.1). NCBI lineage: Eukaryota > Metazoa > Chordata > Mammalia > Diprotodontia > Petauridae > Petaurus > Petaurus breviceps. The sequence goes on from NW_027185793.1 coordinate 2,154,827, forward strand.
ATAGCCATTACCAACCCAAGGGACAAGTCTTCTCCTGGTTCTATCAAGTATGTGTGAAAGCAAGAAAACAAAATTTAAAGCAAGCTTGGGGGCCTTGAGATTCAAGCTTTGTTACTTATTATCATTACCTGTTAGTTATCAAGAGTCACAAAATGAAACATTCTCCATAACCTTTTAATTCCTCATCTTTTTCTTTTGTTGAAACCTAAGCATTTATGCAAGTTGGTAGTGTGTTGCTTTCTGTATAACCTCATTTGAGTCTCAGCTCATCCCCGTTCATTTATTAGAGAATTATCTTAGTCATGGGACAAACAGCTGAGCCGAGAGAATTACAGCTGGTTGGGATAAAAATAAAGACCAGATTCTGAATTGTTGCTAAGATCATGTATTTAACCTGAAGTCCTGTTACCTTCTGTGTTCTTTTTATAATTTTTCATATTTCTATACCTCCTGCCTTCATTTGGTCAGATATGTACTTGTGTTCAGAGTTGGATCTAGAGCTGGACTTTAAAATTTAAAGGGGAAATTGAATTATTTGTTAGTGCTGGATGAAGTTAGTAGGCCATTTTTATTCAGAAGGAACATTCCTTCCTAATAACTTGTTTTCTATTACAAATGTTCCCATTAGTGCTTTAATTAATGATGAGAGAAAGGTTTAGAAGCTTATGTGGATTTCTTTGATGTAGCTATCAGGTTCACATTCTTGCAAGGACAGGATATTGTACAAAGTTTTTAATGCATACAAAATTGTGAATGCTTATAGGCTTTTTGAGAATAAATAAAATGCATTCTTATTCACCAGCCCCTAGGTGTTTCTCAAATTTAAAACTTTTTCTTCTTCTTTCATTCTCCTACCCCAAGCCCTATTTCAAAAGTCACCCTTTTCCATTCCCAACGTCTTGGAACTGGGCATTTTGACTAATTCTCTCTCTCTTTTTTTTTTTTAAGCAATCAGGGTTAAGTAACTTGCTCAAGGTTACACGGCCAGTTATTTCTGGGTGTGGTGCTGAGTATCTGAGCCTGGATTTGATCCCCAGGTCATCCCTACACTGGAGCCTGGTGCTCTTACTCGCTGTGCTACTTGGCTGCGCCTAAGTAATTCTCTCTTGAGTAGCCATGTAAACTTCTCTTTCTAAATCTTCATTCTCTCACCTATCTACTGACTTAATCCCTTTTGCTTCCAAACATGCCCAGGTTTTCTCTATTCTTAAAAAAAATCTTGACTTGACCCTGCCATCCCCTCTGGCTCCTGTCTTATATCTGTAATCCTTTTCACAATACCTGTATTCCTTTTCATTTTCTAATAGGAAAAAGCTGTCTGTACTAATTTCTTTTACTTCTTCCCATTATCTTACCACTCACCTGAAACAGCTGTCTTCAGTTACTAATGAAACTTTGCCCTATCCCTAGGCCTTTTCTCAAACTTCATCTTTTTTTTTTTAAACTTATATAGTATTTGACATTGTTTACCATCCTCTCCTCCTGGATGTTTTCTCTTCACAACTCTTCTCTCTTTGCTCCCCTTCTACTTGTCATTAATAGCCTAACCCCTACCAGTGAGTGTTCTGTAGTGCTCAATTCTGGGCCCCCATCTATCTTCTTATACCTCTCTGTCTGTCTGTCTGTCTGTCTGTCTGTCTCTCTCTCTCTGTCTCTCACTCTCTTTGTCTTTGTCTCTCTATCTGTCTCTCTCAGTCTCTCTGTTTCTCTCTCTGTCTCTGTCTCTCTCTCCGTCTCTCTCATCAACACCCATGGGTTTAATTATCCTCTGCAAGCAGATAGCTCCCAGATCTATTTATTCAGTTTCTCTCCTGAGGTCCTGTCCCACATCAGCATCTTCATGCTGGCATTTCCTCATCTCAAACTCTTCTTCCTCACATTTGCCTCTCTTCCTCATTCCCTTATTTTCTATTAATTGCACCAATCACACAATTCATTTCTAATCACACAGATTCACAGTCTCTTGAGTCACTGTGGTCTCCTCACCCTCCCTCATCTACCCTCCTATCTAATCACTTGCCAAGTCTTCTACCTTTGTGTCATCTCTCACCTCTTTCCTTCTCCCTACTCACAGAGCCACTACTCGAATCCAGTGTATCCTCTGTATGCCTTCCAAATTAATATTCCTAGAGCACAAGCCTGATCTGTTTAAAAAAAAAAAACCTATAGTATATCCCTTTTATCTCTGAAATAAAATACAAACTCCTCAACTTTCCATGCAAATCATTTCACAATCTGGTTTCCAGCCTACCTACCTTTCTAAACTCATTAATATTACTCCCCTTGGCCAAGCTGATTTTCTTACTGTACCTCCCCTGTGGCATTCCATGGACCATCTTTGTTCTTTTGTACTATCTGAACTCTGTCCCTGGTCACATTCATTCTCCCCCCCCCCCTCTACCATTTAAAACTCTCATTCTTTTTCAAAATTCAGCTCCTACTTGAGGTCTGCCTTTGCCTTCCTTCATGGTCCTCCTTACTATCCCTTCCATCTTTCCAATTCATTATGTTGCATTCACTTTGAGTACTATTCATATTTACTTACGCGTAAATGCTGTTTCTCTCCTTACCCCTTGCCCCCATAGGATATCAGTTGCCTGAGAACAAAGAGTGTTAATTTTTTGTTTTTGTATTCCTAGGGCCTAGCCCAGTAATGGGTACATATAGGAGGTACTTGATTAATGCTTATTGCAGAATTTTTATCCTTTATATAAAGCACTGCAAGTTTACAGGTTAAATAGCATTGGATAGAAAACATTTCTTACGGGAAGCTGGGTGGCGCAGTGAATAGAGCACTGGCCCTGGAGTCAGGAGGACCTGAGTTCAAATCCAGCCTCAGACACTTAACACAAAAACTAGCTGTGTTACCCAGGGCAAGTCACTTAACCCCAATGCCCTCCAAAAAGCAAATATATATTTCTTAGTATTCTATAACTGCAGGTGGTATATTGACTTTGAGTTGTATCTGAAAACGTAGAGTATAAAATCACAGAAAATGACAAGCCTATTTTCCCTCCCACTTGAAACATATTTATAAATGTATGTAATTTCATAAACCCCATTATCTTAGACTTCTTGTAGTTCTCATGTAGCTGTTCCACCATTTTATTTACATTATTATCAATTTCTTTCTCCATAATTACATATATCATGTAGTGTACATATATCTAAATTCCATTTAGAATATCTAGTTGTTCCTTTGTAACTAGAGGCTTTTAGGATTTCTGTTTTCTTTTTAATTAAAAAGAATTGAATCTTTATAAGAAATAATCCATCTACTTACTGGGAATCATTCCCACCAAAATTTTGGGAGATCTGTCAATAGTTTTCCATCTAAACATGAACTCTTCCTACTATTACTGTAGTATTTTTTTTTTGCTCCCAGTAAATGTCTCACTTGATAGATTCCCTTTTATTATATGGCTTAGTAGTCTGCTTCAAGCATGGGTTATTTAGCTGCTCTTCCTCTTTAGTTTTTCTACAGAGACCCTTTTAAAACTATGAAATATGATGCAAGCTGTCCTCAGATTGAATAGAAAGTGAATTCACATCTTTAAAGGATAAGAAAGTTACTTTCTCTTGTTTGCCTTTCAAATTAATAAAACAGTTGCTCATTTACTGGGGAACAAAACTGACCCCAAATCTCCTCTCAAATAAGTATTAAATTCTATGTTTTAATTTTCTGTAGCTGTGATTGAGTACATAAACTATTCCACACATTGGCACTTTTGTAGGAGTCCTATTGGTTAAAGGTTTGTCATGACATATAGTCCTTTCATGAGGAAAATGTTCTTTCACCTAAAGACCTAAAGATAACTAATCTAAATTCTTTTTTCTTTTTTCTTTCATTCTTTCCTCCCTCTCTTCCCCCTCTCTCCTTTCCTTGCTTCCTTCCTTCCTTCTTCCATCCCTCCATTCCTCCCTCCCTCCCTTCCTTTTTTTCTCCATCCCTTCCTTCATTCCCTTCTTTCTTTCTCCATCACTCCTTCCTTCTTTCATTTCTTCTTTCCTCTTTCTTTTTCACCCTAGAAATCCTACTCAGGTGAAAACACAGCGAGTGCCATTGCTCGTTCCTGTGCTGCCATGGCTTTGTCCCTCCTCGTGCCAGTTTTCATTCTGTCTTGCAAGGAGAAGGTGGAGGAAGTCTTGAGTATGCTGACTGCTAAGTTACCTGGGAAACCAAGTGCAGATGAATCTCAAGCTGTTCAAATCCACATAGGCCTTGCTTTGGGGATGTTTATTTCTCGTTTGTGTGAGGAGAAAGTCAGGTATGGTTGATTCAAGCGCTGCTGGTTCCCCCTCTGTGACTTAGTATTTGTGTATATTTTGTTGGTTGGGATGGAGGAGGGCAGGCAGTGGTTGGTCTGGTTCTGTGATTTCATCAGAATAGAAAATGTCTGTGTTTAGAAACTCCCTTCCCTAATGCCAATCAGTGGTTTACCTGTAAGTGATAAATCTTAGAATTACCAGGTGCACTGAGAGGTAATGAGTTGCCCTTTGGTCTCACAGCTAGTGTGTGTCAGAAACTGGCATTGAACGCCTGTCTTGTGGACCTGGAGTTTAGTAAAAAAACAACAACAACAATTTTTTGTTTACTATATCATGCTGCCTCTTATCCATCCATCCACATAGACATGCTTATGTTGTATGTATTAAAACTAATTGTTCATCTTTGCTTTGCTTTCCTCAGACCCTCTAATCTTCAGCAAGGAAGAAGCTAACACCCTTCATCTCCCAACGTTTTGGTTTTACTATCTTATAAATTGAGATATCCTGAAATATGCAGATGTCAAAATAATTTAACATTTTAAAATCACTTTGTATGTTTAGACATAAGCCCAATGCATATTAATTTGATGATCACAACAGAGTCTCCAATTTAAAGAGACTTCTCAGTAAAGTTCTCATAGCTTTGCTTGGCAACTGTGCCTGTATCCTAAATATCATTGTCAGTTCATAGGGAGGGGCACAGTTACTGACTGAAACTACATAGTGTACTATCAAAAAAGTACATAGTGTACTACAAATAGTGTACTATTTCCACTGTACCCCAATTGCTACAGTGTTTTGTGTTACAGTGAGTCACAAAGATTTTTTTAAACCATTGATTCCATATAAATTTTTGTAATCCTTAGGTAAAGTGTTTCTATGCCTTATTCAGCTTAATCTTTTTGACAGTCAGTTCAGCTCTTAAATAGAGGAGGTCCACCAAGTGGGAAAATTTTCCTAGGAATACAGTCATTTCTGATTTCACATTAATATAACCAGATTCTCAGTTTTTAGGCAAACACTAGTGTAGTACACCTTCATATATCAAGATTAATTGTTCTCAAACTTTTTGATCTCAGGATTCCTTCGTATGCTTAAAAACTATTTACCCCAAATATCTTTTTATTTATGTGGGTTAATCTCTATCCGTATTTACAGTATTAGAAATTAGAACTGATAAATATTTTAAGCATTTTAATTCCTTTAAGACAACAGTAATAAATCTATTACATTTTAATATAATTTTTTATGAAAAATAGTTTTATTTTCCAAAACAAATTATAAGAGGCATTGTTTTATATAGTTTTGCAAAAAAAAAAAAAATCACGTATACCTTAATAGAAGACAGCTAGATTCTTATTTGCTTCTGCATTGAATCTGTTGTGATGTTGTTTTGATTGGAGTATATGAAGAAAATCCAGCCTCACATAGAAGTTGGAAAGGGATAAGTATTTATAATAGATAGTCTTTGTATTATTGTGAATACAGTTTTGACATCATGGACCCATGAAAGGGTTTCAGGGACCCCTAGGCTCTGCAGATTATACCCTGAGACCTACTAGTCTAGGTTACTTTGAACCAATTACTCAGAATATATGAAAATTTTGATGATTGAGAAAGATAATTTAGGACACTTTCCTTGAACAAGATAAGGATTAAGGGCATCTAATAGAACACAAGATTTACTTATTGTATAAATCATCAGGCTTGGTTTTGTTTTATATCTGAATGTATTAGACAGATGATGTTAATGCTAACTTGAATTTTCTGTTTGAAATAAATAATTAACTTTTTGTACCCAATTTACATATATACTAACAGAAATATCAAGGAACAAATGAATTTAGGAAAGCATTTCAAGTTTTTTAATAATAAATTTGAGCTTTTAGAAAAGCTAGTTTAGAAAAAGGGGAAAAAGCTGAATTAAACAATTAAGGCCACCCTTCTGACTGTGGTTGAAATATTGGTAGAAAATTTTATTGGTTTAGTTCACCAAGGGATATTTTTTAATTACATACAAACACCAGGTTAAGTTTTAAAGTCTATTAAGTATGGCTGGAACAGCTGGAGTGAGTTACATTATTTCTTTTCTGTGGTTCAATTCTCCTTAGGAGTTAACATTCACCCAATAGCAAAGTGATAAAGTTGCCTTTACAAGTGAATTGGGAGATTTAGATAGTTACTGTATATGAGAGAAGACATTTTTTAAGCATTAATTTTAGAGGCAGTGTAACATAGTGAATAGTGTTGCACATGGAATCAGCAGGACCAGGCTTCAAATTCATCTCAGACACTTGTTAACTAACTGTGTGATCCTCGGCAAGTCACTTAATGTCTGTGAGAGCTAGCTCTCCAGGGACTATCTTCAGTATTAAGCAGATTGTGGTCTGTGTTGCTGGAGGATTTACTATGTGCTGATATCACAGATTTTAAAAATTTCAAAGTGATATCATTTTATAGCCATGAAATTAATAGCAACAGTCATCATCATTTTTATGGCTTCTTTCTTTCCTTTTTTCCTTCCTTCCTCTCTTTCTTTCCTTTCTCCCCCTCCCCCCCTTTCCCTCTTTTTTTTCAAATTGGACCTGTGATTTCTTTTATGTAAAGAGCTCTTGGTGAGAAATATTCTGTACTCTGAAGATCAGCACCTTCTCTTCAACTTAAACTTTTTAGGTGGTTCCTTGACAATGCTGCTGAAAAGTTCCATGACTTCTCCAAGACCATTTGGCTAGAGTGTGTTCAAGGCATAATTGAAAGTCAGGTGTTCTGGGTTCCTTTGAAGCCAACTCCCTATCCACTGTGCCATGCTGCCTCTCTCCCTCGTTGTTGCTGTTTAGTTGTTCTGTCATGTCTGACTCTTTGTGACCCCATTTGGGGTTTTCTTGGTAAAGATCCTGGAGGGGTTTGCCATTTTCTTCTCCTGCTCATTTTCCTGAAGAGCTGAGTCAAACAGTGTGAAGTGATTTGCCCAGGGTCACACAGTTACTAAGTGTCTGAGGCCAGATTTGAACTCAAGAAGATGAGTCTTCCAGACTCCAGGCCTGGTGCTCTCTCCACTGTGCCACCTAGTTCCCCTCTCCTTCAGGTCCTTTAAAACAACATATCTTAAAGTTAAAACTATAACTTATCTCTGGGCAGCCAGTGTTACTCTGGTGGCTTCTACTTTAAGATGAGATTCTCAATGACTTATTACTAAAGAGGATTACGTTCTTATTGCTTTATGCATATAACCTGCTCACAACTAATCTTCTTAGACTAGACCCTGGTTCATAAAGTACCTTCTGCTTCTTTATAAGCTTGCTTCGCTTGTATTTGTAGGATGTCTTGGGAAAGGTTACCAGGAATCAGCCTTCCAGAGGCAAAATGTAATAATAATATCCAGCACTTGTTTAGTATATTAATGTTTGCAAAACACTTTACAAATATTTTTCATTTTGTCCTCATCACAAGTCAGGGGATGTGGGTAGGGGTATAAATGCTATTATTATCCCTATTTTACAGATGGGAAAACGGAGGCAAACAGGTTACATGACTTGTGTAGAGTCACACAACTGCTAAGTATCTAAGGCAGTATTTGAACTCTGGTCTTCCATGCTCAAGGTCCAGTGTTCTGTCCTGCATCATCTTTGACTTCTCATTTTTAGAATAATCACAGATTGTATACAGCATTGGCTCCACTGTTCGTGTGTTTTCCTTGTTTAATACATTCTTCCTTTTCATTCCGAGTTTCTCTGCATTAGTACTAATACTGTAGCTGGAAATGTGATTTTTAATTCAACTTATCCAATTTCTGGAAGCAAACTAATCTAAAGGACCTACATTTTGGTTCGAATACATCTTTTTTACCTTCTTGCTCCATAAAGATGAATGAAATGATTTGGACTATGTAGTTAGCTATATAGCAGAATAATACCATTTTTCTAATGGCAAAAAATCTTTGAAGGCTGTTGTCTGCATATAAACTCAGTAATATCAAATCAGTTGCATGAAATCCAGGGTTGCCTCTTGAGGGAACAGGGTTAGAGCAAAATGTTAGCTATAAGGGACAAAAGTCAATTTCATATAAAGATAGTTTTGTCAATAGAGCAGCTTTTGCTCTGAATGCTGAGCATTGTCTCTATGAAAGAAGGCCTCTTAAAATTTAAGTACTGTTCTGGAATTTATTTAGAAAAGTATCCAAGTTGGACTCTGAAATGTTCCACCAAAATCTCCTGAGGCTATCAGGTGATTGCAAATAGGCTCTGCAGGTTGGGCCCCTTGAGAATTCATTTAGGATGCTTAACAGTGTCTTATTTAATTAAAAAAAAAAAAACAATGTAAGATTTATTTAATTCTTAATTAGGGGTATTGAAAGTGAGGAGAAATAGAATGTGAGTCTTTTGCTGAAAAATGAAATACTTTTGCCTCAAGCAAAATCACCTGTTTCTTAGCCTGTGAATAAATTATTAAGAATGCATCCTGGTTAGCTTTGTGGGTGATAAATTACAGTGAGGGTTGTAGGCAGGCATGAGAGTAAAGCTGAAAGGACCCCTTGACAATACAGGTGTTGATGAAAATCCAAATCCCTGCCTAGAAGAAGGCAGTAAAAAATTAATTTTAGTTTTTGAGTTACCAGGGATGATAATACTCACCAATACTGTTCTTGGAACCATATTATTTAAGTTGCAAGAAGCTGAAAAGCAGAGAGTTAGGTTATTTCCATTTTCGTTTTTTCCCCACTTTTCAAAGGCTTGACTGCTATATTAAAAGTTGAAATTTGTATTAGTATGTTTTATAGGGAAGGGAAGGCATGGGGTGGACTTGGGGAATGGCAACCTAGGGAGGTTGGTAGATTTCCAATAGCATTTCACTTAGAGGTTATTAGTCGACTTATAGGTTGACTTCTACTTTCATCTTCAGATTTCAATGATTTGAAACTGAATAAACAGCCACCCTCCCCTCAAAATGGAGAAGTAGAACAAGAGTAAAAGGTTGAGGGTTTGTGGGACTATGTAAAACAAAAAGATAAAGCATGACAAAGTGGAGAGAAGACTGATGTCATAGTCAGAAAGACCTAGATTTGAGTCCTGCTTCTGGCACATACTGGTTGTGTGACCTTGGAGAAGTCCCTCATCAGTTGTACCCAGAAACTGAAGAAATCACAGGCCCAGTTTGAAAGTAAGAAAGAAGAGAGAGAGGAACAAAGGAAGGCAAGAAGGAATCATAAAAGCAAGTTATGATGACTTATTATTCATTTCATGGTTGTAAAAATAAAACAATTTTGAAATTTTTAAGATCTATGTTTTCATTAGCTTGGCATAACCTTCTGCCAACACATAAACCTGTCTGTTTGTTAGGAGAGAAGTCCTGGAGAGTTAGTTGCCTCTGAGTGACTTACCCAAAATCACACAACTCACAAATCCTATAAAATTCAGATGCACTAAGTCCCCCTATATGATTTTCTCTTTACAAAAAAGACTAGATTTGATTCTATAGGAAAAAAATGTTTTTATAGCCATTTTAGCTCTTCTAGCAGAGCACTGACAGTAAATTGTAATATTGTAATATATAAGGAATATTTAGATAGTTGAATGATTTTCAGTGATTCTCTCTTTTTTGCTACCCCTTTTCAGTGATGTATCTGGCCAACAGTTGAACCTTCTTCTGATGACATCTTTGGATGCTCTGGAAAATTGCTGTTTTGATACCAGTCTTGAATACAAGTATGTTATTTCTATTACCTCTATACCATGAATTCCATTCTAAAGATTTCCCATGTTGCTGCAAGTCTTGCATGTTACAGTAAAAACTTTTTTAGGGGTCTGTCATTGTTAGGAAATTATAATATTTTCCTTTTATCAATTTTTGACTATAATAGCTACCATATGGGATCTACTTGTATAAAAAGATTTGTACTTTGTGGGGGAGAACACAGAAGTTTGTTTTAACTAAATTTTCTCTACTCATATAATCTCTTTCCACTCTTTTCACTCAAAAGCACTTACTTCCTCTTTGTACTTCAGTATGACTTCTTGAAAACTGTTTCCTGGGGAATATGTGCATAGGATCTCATCTTTTCAAGGTCTGGGCTCTTGAGTATGAGAATTCTACAGAGTCCTTCAGTTTGTAGAAGGACACATATTGCAGATAATAGGACCAACCCTACATGATCACAGGTTTTCAGCAAACCCCCAAGATCACCATTAAAAATTTATTAAATTCTAATCCAGATGGGGTGATATAGAAATGAAGATAAATCAATGTGATTCCTTCCCCTTCTGAGTCTTTCAATCTAGATAACTATCCTGTGGACTGATACATTAAAATCAGACAGAAGAAGGAGCAATGGGCAAAATAGATAAATTCAGTATCTCATTTGGTAGGAAAGTAACTGAGTACGTTGCGTGAGTGGTAATTATAGGAGCTGCTTAGATGGGGTTAAAATTGGGGAAACTGTCATTACTCTTCTGGTTTGATAGAAATATTCAGTGGAAGAACTGGAATTTTAGGGATAGTTTGAGAAAGTATAGAGAGTAGAAGCTTCATGAACTAGGCAGGTAAGGTTATTCAAATTATATTCTTTGGCATGAGAGAAATCTCTTAAGAATTTAGGAAGTAGGATTTGAGAGCATAAGATTTAGATCAAAAAGAATGCTTAATGCAGCATCTCTTTCATTACACCACACTGAAGATCATTGAGTAAATATACTTGAGTATAGTGCAAAGCTAAGGATTATGGTTTTCATAAGGAATGCTTTTTAGGAATTTATTTGTAGATCCAGATCATCAGGATGTTAAGTCTTGTTACTCAGACAGAGTACTTGGTTCATTGTTACATTTCACTTTTGTCATCTTCTAAATTGAGTTACTTGGGGAATATGTGCATAGCATTTGACCTTTCCAAAGGTCTACTCATTTTGTTTAACCTGCATAGAAGTCATTATAGTGTCACATCTATAATTCATTGATTTCTAAAATTGAAACTCTCTTCTTCATTTCAGAATGTGAATAACTTAGCCCTTGACAAACTTCCAGTATGGTATATATCTTCTGAAATTTTGAGTTCAAATTCAACAAAACATCCTTTAATTAGTCAGTCATCAAAAATCTATCAAGGGCTTCCTATGTACCAGGCACTGTGCTAAAGAGTCAGGACACAAAGAAAGGCAAAAATGGTCTCTGGCCTCAGGGAACTCATATTCCAATAGGGAAGACTTTGATGCAAATAACCATGTACATGCAAGATAGATGCAAGGCAGGTGGAAGGCAGGGCATTTTCACGTCCAGAACACCACACTGAATGCTAGTGAATAGGCAAAGAGAAATAAGATATGATCTTTGACTTTACAATCTGGCAGGGAAAAAAACGTGTACAGATAATTCTAGTGCAAAAGAGAACATTAGTGCACAACAGAGGCGCAAAGAAAGCTCTGTGAAAGTTCTGAGGAAAGGTGATAATTTCCAGATAGTAAGACTTCATGCAGGTTTCAGGTAGCATCAGAAATGTTTCCTGGTGGGTGTGTAGGATTTTCGCCATCTCAGACGGGGGTGGTGGCAATATGATGACATCTGAAGCAGTCTACATGGCCTGTGAGGGAGAGCCAGGAAAAGGTTCAGATCCATGAAGAAGAAAGAGAAAGCTAAAATTTCATGTTTGCAGATGACATAGGGTGTCCCAAAAGACTTTGTACAGATTTAAGAGCTTTAAAACCACATGAGGACTTTTAAGGACTACATAATGCATAACAGTTATGAAATGCTTTACATTCATTATCTCATTTGACCTTCATGATTAACCTCTTAGGTAGTACAAAATATTATTATCCCTTTTTACAGATGAAGAAATTCAATCTCAAAAAAGCCCAGTGATCCGGTCAAAATCATATAGTTGGTCATTGGCATTCTGGATATAAACGCAAGTCTCCTTACTCAAAACCCAATGTTTTTTTATACCACACACCATGCCTTAGTGAAATGATTCATATAGGGTGTGGTTATATCTCATAGATCATAATAATAATAAAAATAGTATTTATGTAGTGCTTTAAAGTCTGAAAAGAGCTCCTCACAGCTACTCTAAGGATAGGTGATGTCATTATTTACATTTTGCACATGAGGAAACTGAGGCACATTCAATAAAATTAGATACCTACTGTATACCAGTCATAGTGCCTGGCTCAGAGGAAGCACTTAATAAATGCTTTTTGTGGTAGTGTTTTTGTCTGTTTGTTTTGCCTTGTCTATGCCAATGAAATTAATAAAATAAGATTGTGTTGTTTAGCAGTTTCAGTCGTGTCCAACTCTTTGTGACTCCCTTTAGGGTTTTCTTGGCAAAGATACATTTTACAGATGAGAAAGTGAGGCAGACAGGGTTACATGACTTGCCCAATTTCCCTTAGCTAGTGAGTGTCTGAGGCTAGATTTGAACTCACTGACTCTATCCATTGTACCACCTGGCTGCCCAACTAAATAAAGATGATACAATCATATTATTTGGCACTTTTCAGATTAAAATCTTGTTGCCACCCTTAAGATTATTGACTATGTCTCTTTGTGGCTTTTTGTTGCTTTCTTAATTCCTCCTCATCTTTGTCCTGGATTAGTAGATCTCCTAGAACTATGTGGAAGAGAGAAAAGAGGTTCTTGGAAGTTTATCAGAAAACTTCCACTGGTCCATTTATCCAAATCCTGCTCATCCCCAAAGACCTGGGATATATCTTATCCTCTCCACAAAACCTTCCCTGCTTATTTCCAGCCACACCAGTCTTTTTCCTTCTGAATTCCTGTCACAGTCAGCACCATTCAGTTTAACCCTTAGTTCTTGAGTTTTTAGGGGGGTGTGTGTGTATTTTTCCTATGCATATTTACAAACACATATATGTATATTATAATATATAATAATATATTGTGTAGAGGTGTGTTTAGGGAAAACATGATTAATCAGAAAAGCAATTTAAAACTTGATACTATGAAATTTTATTGTTTTCCATTGAAAAAGTATGGTTTACCACAAAAGATATCTCTTCCTCCCCTTTGGGCCATTGTGGTTCTAGTCAGCTTCAGAGGACGCAGCTCTTGATAAGTTCATGGTAACTAAGCATGCTATCCCTGATTTGAATGAAATTGTATGAATCCAGGAAGATCTTCTCTTTAGTGTGACTGCAGGAAGGTTTCTATGGAGTGTTAAATAGACTTGAGGGAGAGAAGGAGAGTGATTTCAGAACTCACCCAGAGCAAATTTGGCATGCTTCAAGAGACATGCTCTTGCTGACATTACTGAGCGCCTGGGCTTTTAGCAAGTGTAGTTATATGGCTTATAGCTTACTGCCATCTACTGGAAACTTAATATGATACTGTTGGTACAGTTATACCAGTTGATTCTAAATGAAAAGAGGAATTTTACTACCAGGTCCACACTGTGTTCCTTAATTGAAGTTATGCTATTCTAACGATAATAACCACAGCTGGGCCCAGTGGGGGCAGGACAGTCTCCCTGTCTATACTAAGGAGACCCTCTGCTCTGGACCAGGCTCAGTTCTGGAGGAACTCTGGCTTCTCATGAACTGAGCTAGCCTCCTTTTTCTTATACTTTTTGGCTCCCTAAACCCCTACCCCAGTACCTGGGGACTGATTTAGTTACATAGGTTTTGTTCGTAGCTAGGATCTGCCCAAAGTGAGGGATTAGAGAGGCACCTGGTATATATTGTAAATCAGGTATAGAGCTGGTATTTAATCCGTACACAGAAAAGAAATACAAAACACTTAGAAGCACCCATTGATAGAAAGATTTAAAGATTTCTGTAACTTGTTATAATTACCATGCAATTTTCTTTTTTAGACTGTGAGCTCCTTGAGGGCAGGGACTGTCTATTGCCTGTCTTTATATTACCAGTGGACAATGCCTGCCTACTTAGGTGCTTAATGAAGGTTCATTGCTTGACTGACCAAACCCATATAGAGCTTATTTTATATACTTTGTTGCATGTTTTCTACCCCATTAGATCATGAGCTCCTCATGGAAAGGGACTAGATTTTGCCTTCTTTTTTATCCCCAACTCTTAACACAAGGCCTAGCACATAGTAGGTGCTTAATAAATGCCAACTGATAGACTGACGTCATGGCTTTCCTAGGACACTAAGGCTCTGACCTCTTCAAAACATACAGTAGTTTTCTTTTTTTTTCTTTTTGGAGGGCAATCAGGGTTAAGTGACTTGGCCAAAGTCACACAGCTAGTAATTGTGTCAAGTGTCTGAGGTCACATTTGAACTCAGGTCCTCCTGACTCCAGGGCCAGTGCTCTATTCACTACGCCACCTAGCCTCCCCCATACAGTAGGTTTCAAAACTGCTAATTGGGCTCTTTATGTTTCACCTAAGTTCTGAACTGTTTCCTTCGAAGTCTATGTCTTCTGGCAAACCAAACCAGAATTGTGTTTATGCTCTTTTTGATGTTTATCTGCTCTGAAGTAGGTTCTGGGAATTCCTCCACTTAGCGCAAGTCAGTTACTGCAAAAGGACCCAGGACCACCAGACTTCCCGGACCCAGGTCTCTCAGCCTGGACATGTCCATTTCAGCCATGATACCTACTCATTTAAGGTCAGGAAGCATCAAGCACAAAAGTATCAGCCCCAAACCTAGGATCAGGCTCACTGAGACAGGAAATGAGCTTTGGCCATTATGTGTTCGGCAGTTTAATGTTTTCGAGTTACTTGCCAAAAGAAAAAAATGTTAGGGAAAAAATAGCACCAGTGGGGGTCACTTCCTTTTTCAGGGTGCATTCAGTCTGCTTTTCTAGCTCAGTGGCCAATAGAGGATTACTTCATCATCTCCTAAGTACCAAGCCTTGCTCAACTCTGAGTCACACGCCTAGCCAAATGGAAACATCTGGGGGGTTAGGTCATCCCCCCAAACACCCATAACTGACTAACACATGTGCTGTGCCAGATTTGGGAAGGATGCTTTTGTGCATGCTCTGTTCTGTCTCTGTCTACTGAATTGAGTACATTTTGATTAATTCCTTATTGAGCCTTTACATAGATACTTTGTTGGCTTATTTGCCAAGTTAATCAAAGAGTTAGATTGAGTTCAGATTCTTGCCTTGGTCATTTTGGGAAAAGTTTTGTTATTGTGTCATATGATATTAACTGTGCATGTATAAAAGGGTTGCATAGCATTGTCAGCCCTTAGAATTCTTTTGTAGAGATGATGTTTTAACTGACTAAACTGACCGTTTAAATGGTTACTGTTATATTATCTGGTACAGTTTGAGACCTGGATCCTTTTTATTGCTAATTAGTATTTTTATAGAATGCTCAAGTTAACAGTCATAAGGTCTGATATTGTCTATTTACTGTACTTTCTCTGACCATATTTTATCCTTCCTAAAATACTCATCAACACATAGCTGCTCTTTGTTCTTGTGGGACAGAGATATCTGTGAACAAAAATCAATCCAAGTTGTGTGTGGTCTAGCAAAAATAGGAAACTGAGGATGGAAGCAGACAATTTAGTATTAATGTTAAACTGAATGCCTTAAGATAAAAATAAAGGCTTTAAAGTATCAGGGAACTTGAAATTTGATTATATTAATTCAGAAATCAAGATCTGAGGCTATTCTCCTGTCATACCTTATGAAAACTAGTACAAGCATAAAGGCACAACTCAGGAGGTCTAGATAAACATAACAATAACCCATTCATTACAGTTGTAGTAATGAATGAATGATTTCATTGAAGGAGATTGACTAAGAGAAAAACATAATTTGTTGAATTTTAGGTAAATAAGTAGAAAAAAACATTTATAGAAGCAGGTCCTAGGCCATATGTACTCATTTCATATAGAAATAATGTGAATTTCAACATAAATTTCAGATTTTTCTGTAGCAGAGAACACATCTTAGACATTTAGTAGTTTGTAGGGAGGTATAGCACTAAAAATATTTTTCTAGAATAGTGTTTCTGAAATTGTTCTTTGGAACCTCTGAGATTCTGCAGAGTAATACAAGTAGTTCCAGGAAGAAAGATACTTTAATGTTAATCAGACATATCCTTTGACTATTGAAGGAATAGCACTTGGTGTTAATATGTTTGGATCAATTCCCTGTACCTTTTGGAAATCATACTTTTATTGGTGATATTTGATATAAACATTTTCCCATTCCATTTTTCTCTTCTAATGCTGTGTTCTATTGATTTTATTTGCAAAAAGCTTTTAAATTTTATATAGTCTAAATTGCCTATTTTATGTTTTATGACTTCTTTTGATCAGTCCATGATTCTTCCCTTAGCCATAGTTTTACATTTGATCTCATTCACTTACATTTTTTTAAAAATGTGAACTTTCTGATTCAGGCTTCATACCCATTTTGAGCATATTGTAGTATATGGTGCAAGATATTGGACTAAACAGCATTTTTGCCAAGTTGCTTTCTAGTAGTTCTTATCAGAGAAGTCCTTCATGCTCATGGATTTATCAAAATTTGAACTGTTTTCACTTGTTTCTCTTTCTTGTTTATTCTGTTTCATTGACTTACTTTTCTATTTGAGGTATGCATATGTGTACATGTGTGGCATATCATTTGTATATGGGTCTCTGAGGGAGGAAATTCCATCTACCAGTACCTTTTACCTATTTCTACTTGCTCTGCAAACTATAGTCTTACAGAGTTGCTCTGTACCACTACAAGGTCATATGACTTGTCCAAGTTCACACATAATATATGTCAGACAGAGAGAGATTTTGAACTCAGGTCTTCTGAAACCCCAAGGTTGGCTGACTCTCCACTACTCCTCTTAATTAGCTTTGTACATTTTAAAAAATTAGATACTTTTATTTTCTTCTCTTTTTCTCAATCAGGTCAAGTGATAATTTATCAATTTCAGTTATTTTTTAAAATGATAACTTTGTTTTATTTACCCTGTTATGCAATAATAATCTCAATGAAGGAATATATAATATCATTATAAAATTTGAAGAAGACTGCATGGTAGGAGGGATAGATTGAATTTCAGTTTTAGGATCCCAGATGATCTTTCTAGCCTTCAGTAATGAAGCAAGTGTAATAAGGTAACATTTATTAGCATCAATATGAAGCTCCACAGCTATGTTCAGAAAATTAACCGAAGAAGTTCTGGATTTTGAAGAAATATCTAACCTACAATGTGTGCTCCTTGTTGATGTCAAGCTGAGTCATTTAGTGAACAAGCATTTATTCAGCCCTTACGGGGGGGGCACAGGCGCACTGTGCTAAGCCCTGAGGATATGAAAAAGGCTACAAAACTCAGTATATCAACACAATAAGCCAATTAAGAGAGTTCGCATGAGTTTAGGCAATGGAGGTGACATAATCTGCCATGATCAGACCACATGTAGAAGATTTATGTTTCCTTTTAGGAGCCTCTATTTAAGAAAACATTGACAAATAGAAGCCTCCCCAAAGAAGATTAGTGAAAGTATGAGGAACCATGCCATTTGAGGATTGGTTGAAACAATTGAAACTTTTTTTAGCCTGAAGAAGAGAAAACATAGACAGAAAACA
This sequence comes from Petaurus breviceps papuanus, assembly GCF_028583685.1. NCBI lineage: Eukaryota > Metazoa > Chordata > Mammalia > Diprotodontia > Petauridae > Petaurus > Petaurus breviceps. The sequence goes on from NW_027185793.1 coordinate 2,172,612, forward strand.
TTATAACTCTGCTATCATTCCATAAGAGAGATTAAGTTTATTCTACTTATTTTCAAATATCAAAACTAGTAAGAGGGGTAGAAACTTGAAAGAAGCAGATTTTGGTTGATTGAAAGAAAATCCTACAAATAGTTTGAGCCATCCAAAAGTACAGTATGCTACCTGAGGTAGCAGTGAGTTTCTCCTCTTTGAATGTTTGGATAACTACTTGTTGGAGATTGTATCATAATATCACAGATTTATAGAAAAATAAAATTTTTGTATAGGAAAAGTTGGAGATTGTATTTCATTTGTCTATAAATCTGTGATATTATGATACAATCTCCAACAAGTGGTTATCCAAACATTCAAAGAGAAAATGCAACTTTAACATTCCGTTGCAATGTACTTTTGATAATTTGATTAGTGTAGCACTAAAAATTTATTTTATTGTCATAGTCCAGTCATGGACACTGACTTTCCTTCCAGTTATTTAAATTGCTCTTTATTTCTTTAAGGAACAATTTATAATTGAATCTACATATTAATTGTGCTTTGTTAAATTGTCTCCCAAATATTTTATGCAGTTTATACTTATTTCCCATCCCATTATTGAGTTTTGTATTTTTTAATTATGTAGAAATACTGTTGATTTTTGAGGGTTTATTTTGTAGTCTGCAATTTTGCTGAAGTTGATAATGGTCCTATTTAGTTTCTCTATTGATTCTTTAGAATTTTCTAAACAAACCATCATCTTATCAGTAAAAAGGGATAATTTAATCTCCTCACAGTTTATTTTTATGTCTTTGATTTCTTTCTCTCATCTTGCTGGGATTTTTAGAACTTTATAAAATAACTAGAACAGAGTCCATCCTTGCTTTCCTCCTGTGTTTATTTGGAAAACTCCTAGTGTATCCTCATTGTATATAATGTTTGCTTTCGGTTTTAAAAGAGGTTGTGTTTTTGTGATATTAAAAAAGATTCCTTTGTACATATGCTTTGTAGAAGGGTTTTCTTTTTTAAAACATTAATGAGGGTTGTACTTTGTCAGAAGCTTTTTTTGCTTCTATTGAAGTGATCATGCAGTTTTGGGTGTTTCTAGTTTTAAGATGATTAATTATGCTGATTTCCTAATGTTAAATCATACTTATATGCGTGTTAACAAATCCAGCTTGGTCAAAGCAAATTATTTCTTGGATAAATTGCTATAGTCTTTTTGAGATGATTTTATTTAAAATTTTTTGTTTGATATTTATTAATGATACTGGTCTGTAGTTCTCTTTTCTTGCTTTAGCACTCCCTGCTTTAGATGTAGTAGGACTGCATTTGTTTCATAAGAGGAGTTTGGTAGAGTGCTTTCTTTCAGGATTTTATAGAATAACTTTTGTGTGGTAGTTATTAATTGTGCTTTAAAAACTTGATAGAATTCTCTGAGCCCATTAGGACCAGGAGTTGCATCCTCCCTTCCCTCACCATTAACCTTTTACTCTTCGGTGTTCTTTTATAGCTCTAGTTCTTTTTTGAGACTAGATTTTTTTTTAATTTTAAATAATTCTGTTCTTCTTTTATGTTCTCAGTTATGTTGGCATATAACTGCATAGCAGATTCTGATCATTCTTTTTATTTCTCCTAGTTTTGCTGTAATTTCATCTTATTCTTTTGCTTTTTTGTCAATTTGATTTTGTCCTTTTTTAATCAGATTGGCTAAATGTTTATTAATTTTGTTAATCTTTTCAAAGAACCAGGTTTGTTTGTTATTTGTTTTATTACTGCCATTGACTTTTACCTGGTTAAAAGGTTCGAAGTAGGAGAGACCTTTTTTTCTATAAATTCTGTACTGTTTACTCTTTCTTACATCAGGAAGGAAATAGGAAAAAAAGGTTTCTCACTTGAGCCCTTTGAATAGTGAAATTCTCTCTTAAAGATCTGCCTCTATTTCTGAACAAGTATAAGAACTAATGCTTAGCTGTCTACCTTCTTTCCTTCCCTTATTCTCATCTTGAAATTATATACTAGCCCATCCCAATTATTTTTTATTCATTTTATCAATAGGGTTCAGCCCGAGAGAACATGTCTTAATCATGTTTTTTGTAATGTCTGAGTAGTTGGGTTAATAATAATAAAAATAGCTAGTACTTACATAGCATTTAAAAGTTAGGAAAACAGTGTGTGTGTGTGTGTGTGTGTGTGTGTGTGTGTGTGTGTGTGTGTGTTATCTCACTTGATCCTCTAAACAGTCCTGTGAGGTTAGAAGCTATTATTATACCCATTTTACAGATGATGAAACTGAGACATGCACCAGTTAAATGACTTGCCTAGGGCCATACGTCTAGTATATGCCTGAGGCAGAAATTTTAATTTCTTCTTGACTCCAAGTTCAGCTTTATCCTATGTGTCACCTCGCTGCTTAAGAATGCTTAAACAATTGGAAGCAATGGGAGTTACAGCCCAAAATTTTATTTAACTATTCTCTTGTTTCTTTTACAGTCTGTCAAAGTATAAGTACACTTTTATTTTTAACTGGTTTAGTTCACCATGCCACTAGGTATAGTTTGTTATAGTGGGCAGAGAATTAACCTCAGAGTCAGAAAGGATTAGGTCCAAATTTTGGCCCAGACACATTCTGGCTTTGTGACCCTGAGCAAGCCATTTAAACTCTAGATGCCCTGGCCACTCTCTGCAGGGGCTTTCTACCCTTCAAATTATCTACACCAATAAAATCACAGGTTTAGACCCTACCTTTACCTCCCACCCCCAACCTCTCAAAAAATGTTCATCAATTCAGCTTTACCAAATAAAATTTTGCATAATCCTTCCGTGCTGATCAGATAGTGGGAAATTCCAGCGACTAGAATCAGACTTTATTTTTCCAATTTTTTTCTTCAAAAATCTGCAAATGATTTAACAAGGTAATGTTAAATACAAGTAATTATGAAATGAGTGTGTGTAATATTTGTCAAATTCTGCATGACAGTTAATTTCATAGGACTGGGGGTACTTTTCTCAATTCTTATGCTTTTAGCTGCATTGGTATGGAATATTTTTTATTTTTTCTTTCTAGATCTCAGAATAAAGCAAAGGGAGTTTTTGCAATCCATATTAAACAAGAGCTCTTAGCTCTTGTTTTTCTCTGCAAAATGTAATTTGCCTCAAAAGTACGCAGTATTCAATTGTTAGATGGTGATTAAACCGCTTGCAAAAACATTATCTTAGTTGGGCTTGTTGTTTAATTCATGTAAATTCCAACAACAGTTGTGCTTGAGTATTGATGAACTGATGCATTGGCTTGTTTTTGAAGGATTTTTTGATTGCCAGATTGTTCTGAAATTGACGCACTAAATTGAAACAAGAACATTACATTTTGGAATGGTCCTTTTTCTTAAGTATTCCAATAAAGAACCATGGCAGGCACCAAGAGGGTGCCTTGGTCTGATATATGGAGCATAAGCCCGGGAATCAGAGGCTCATTTGTTCTAGTACTCACTGTGCTATAAATGCAGTGCATGACTTTGGGTGAGCTGCATTTCTGGGCCATCAGACCCTCCTACCTTGGGTTTTCTTTCACAAGGTATTTAAGACTTTGCTCTTCAGAGATATCATGGGAAGTAACTAGTAAATACATAAAATGATTTTTTTTAAAGTATATCAGCACTTAGGTAATAGATATTATTCTAGTGTAAAATTATATAATACATAAGTATTTTAAAGTAGGCTGTTGGAGAAATGCCTTGGAAAATGTCCTCAAGCAGATCAGTAAAGGGAAAATTGAGTCTTGTGAATGAAGAAGATTTCCATTGGGCTCAATTTATTTTTTTAACATTCAACACTACCAACGGTTACTTCATCCCCTTCACAGACTTATGATCATACTAGTATGGTATCTAGGTGACATATTGGATAGAATGATGGACTTGAACCTAAGTTTAAGTTCTGCCTCAGACATTGAATAACTGTCGTCTTTGGTAAGTCACTTAACCTCGTTCAGCCTCGTGCTCCTCATCTGAAAAATGGGCATAATAATAGCACCTACTTCATGGACTTGTTATAAGTATCAAATGAGATAACATGTAAAGTGCTTTGTTAACCTTAAAAACAGCAAGTAAATGCTAATTATTTCTCTTAAGAGGACAGCTCAAGACTCTAAATGTGTATTTGTGATTTCAGGAGAATTGCATATAGTACAAACTACCAACAGAATCACCATGTGGACTGACTTGTGATAAACCCATGTATTCTGTTCAGTTGCCTTTTTGACTCAGTGATAGCCAGAGAAGGCAATGGACTGATACATGCGTGTGTGCAGAGAAACATGTAGCTTCTTCCAATTACCCCTCAGTTTCTAGCTGTTTCATAAATATAAAATGTCTTGTTTTTTTCTGTTGTGTTACTCTTCCTCTCCTTCTTTGCCTCTTGAATTCCTACCCACCTTTTAAGTCCAACTCAAATTTGATACTCTTCCATGAAAGCTTCCTTAAACCCTACACCCTCCCCACTTGAACCTTGCAAATTTTTTTTAACTTACAACTCTCTAATGACCATGTCATATAATACTTTATATTACACAATTATCTGTGTCTGTGTCGCATTCCCTGATAAATCTGTAAGCTCTGTGAAGGGAGGAAACATATCTTTTCTAAGTTTTATTTGTCCCTGCAGTATATATTTGTTTAGCACACAGCAGGAGCTTCATAAACAGAATTAGTTGAAAGAAACATCAGTTTTTCTGTGCCTTTTGAGGAACAAAGCATGTGAACATGAGAGGAGCAAGAGATAATGGATAGATATAAAACTATGTCCTTATAAATACTTCTTTACTTTAAAAGATTTGATTCTAGTGATTCTCTACTAATGCAGACGGCAGGTCTTCTATCCTGAGGTCGATAGTTTAATGAGTTGCTGTGGCAAAAGCATATTCCTCAGTCTCTCATCTCATTGTGAGGAGTCTCTCTTGACCTTCGGTTATTCGTCCAATGATACATCTTCAAGTTCATACTCAAAGCCTTTCTTAACTCAAGTACAACCTACTAGAGCATATACATTGTTTTTATAACCACTACAAATAGCAGAATTAGAATCCCGTCTACTTCCCAGTATTCTCAGCATTAGGAACTTCCCTAATGAGAATTCCTTGAATTCCTGTGTTTGGTATATGTTTTCTTCTTTTCTCCAAGCACTGGTTGCATCCTGGGAGTAGGACTTGTCCTTTCCCTCATGAGCCACAGCAGTCAAACTGAATCCCGGGTCCACATTGCTACCTCTCTTCGAAAGCTGTCTGCATACCTGGATGACAGTGGGGACCAAAGCAGAGCATTTCAAGAGGTAAGAGGCCTGGATTAAATTTTCCATCTGACTTTGAAATTTTGTCTTTTTTTTTTTTACTGCTAATGTTTTGATTTTCTTACTTCATCTTCTTGCTGTCTATATTGTAAGAGAACATGGATTGGTCACCAGGTTATGTTTAGGCAATGGTTTTTGATTTAGTGGTTGTTGGGGTTTTTTAAGCTCTTAAGATCAACTTAGCTATAAATGTGGCAGTTAAGATGAGAGTCTTTGTTAAAAGCAAAAACCTAAGTTAGCTTTACCAGGATGCCTTCTCTAAGAAGAGATACAATCCTGACTGAAAGTCAAATGTAACTTTTCAGAACTGTGCTAAAGCAAAATATAACTACCACCCCTGAAAAAAAAAATTAAGGCTGTGCATGACAGATCAAATAATTACTAATTTTATGAAACTAATGTGAGAAATAACATGGGAATTCCTTTGCCACCCAACAAACAATGGATTCTCTATTGCATTGTGAAAACATTGCTTTTGGCCTCCCCTGTACATAACTTAGGTATAGGGATTGCAATCCATGGGGGCATACAGCCTGCATATGTTGACCACGAGTAGACGGAAAGCTAATAGTGGGATCCCCTAATGCCTGCCTCTGTTACACCCAGGTGGAACTAAAGAGCCTGTGCCATTCTCTTAGAGGAATAGGGGATGACCTCATGACCAGCCAGATTCCCCCCTCATTAAAGCAGGTTCTCTTTTATCCCAGGCTGCCCCATGAGCTATTGATGAGTACATAATGGCTTCTGTGTTTCCCTGGGTAGCTCCTATGCTTTCAGCAATGGGGCTCTGTTGAATTGGTGAATTTCTTTGGGATACACAGGGTTGAAGTTTTGTTCTAGGACATGCACTCTATTTCCATTTTTAAAAGAGTGTAGGGGGTGATTTAATAATATTGTTTTTTAAGTGAAAGGAGACATTTTTCAGATAGAGGAGCAATTTAACTAATAAATGAAAACAAGGTTTTCACAATTAAAGCAGCTGTCTTTCTATTAATTTCTTTGTTTCTTTAGATCATTTCATTTATGAAGCCGCAAGTGAATTGTTAATTTTTTTCCCCTAGAACGATGTCCAGTTTTTAGCTTTAGAAATCAGGAAACTTTGTAGCACTGGAAAAATTTGCAAGCTGTAGCAAGTTTTCCATTTTATTTTGGACAGACACAGAAAGGGTATTAAAATAGAAACAGAATTTTGACTATAGTAAATGTGATACCTACAGATATTTATATGTATATTTACATATTTGGTTGTAAGAAATTATTGAGCAAAAGCACAATCATTTTTCGTCCTTAGCCTTACCTTGTAATTTCCTCATTCTCTGTTGGCTTTAGATCATTTACCATGACCATTCCATGATTTAATTATACTTTTTTTTTTAGATTTAGTATCTCACTATTAAGATTATATGACTGGTTTTAGGCCTCATGTGTGTATCCATACAGCTTCATAGTACTGACCAAGTGTATTTATTTCTTTTACAACATACATATAACATTGAATGGATCTTGCAGAGGATTCATGGGAGGACTCGAACAACAGTGGTATAGGTTGGGCCGGGATGAATGTGTAGTGATCAGTATCATTGGAGGGAATGCCTACATTGATGAAATCAGCTGCACTGAAGCATGAAGTGCATATTTATATATTAACCCAACCATGAAGAAAGATATTACGTGCCTAGGGCATAAAGGAAATCATACAGCAAAGCAAAAAAGGAAATGTAATATACCATGTTCTGTCTTCTATTTCCCCACCCGTTGCTTTTTTTTTCTTTGAGGGGTTCATAAAGTTCTCTATTTGTGAGGGAGCTCCATCATGGTAGATGCTTATGTTCCCTTAACCTATTGAGTTATTTGGCAGAATGTTTGTGAGGATTAAATTATGTTCTTTTTCACTCTTCTAGGTTTCTTTATCATTCTCTCCTCCCTTGTGCTCTCTTCAGGTTCTTGCCTACTCTCTCAGTTGTGTGTGCACCTCAGCTTTCAGCGCTGGAATTATTGAGGCAGTGGAGGCTGAAGATATTATGAATAAACTTCGGACGTTAGTTGAAAATAACCAACAGGTCATTGGATATATCCTTGATTCCTTCAGAATTATTCATCTCTTTGGGTGTCTGCCTTCATGCATATTTTGAGCTCCCCTAGGTGCTAGTTACAATGGAGATCTCCTTAAATTCAGAAAATAGTTGAGGAAGTTCAATTGCATTATCAAACTCCTGTTACTGGGTGTTTTCCAGTGTATTACTCCAAAGCAGGGATTCTTAGCCTTTTTTGTGTGTCATGGACCCTTTTGGTCATCTGGTAAAGTGTATGGATCCCTTCTCACAATACTATTTTAAAATTCATTAAATAAAGTACATAGGATTCCAAAGAAAATCAATTTGAGAGAAATACAGATAGAAAAATTAAAAAAAAAAAATTCACAGACCCTACCCTGAAATTTAACAATACATCCTAAGGTGTCCATGGAGCCCAGGTTAAGAACCAGCATACTATACCCTCTAATTGTGGTTCTCTCTACCTTTTAGGCTGGTACTTCATCACTGAAGATTTTGCCTTCCTGATGCCTTCCTAGTAATGTTTCTCCCAAAGTTTCTCTTTATGTGGGAGAAAATGAAAGGCTTCATGTTCTCAGTCATTGCTGAAGAATTAAAAAAAAAAAATTCAGATTAAAATTTCTAAAATCTTAAATTCTTTGGTTGCAGAATGTAAGAATTCTATAAAAAATTAGATTAATCTTACAAACCAAAGCCAGAAGGGACCTGAATTATGAGTGCAATCTACCTCATTTCCTAGATGAGGATATGGACAAAGTGACTAAGTATTCTTAGGGCCCCCACAAATGTCAGCGGCAGCATTCAAACTCAGATCTCCATTGCTATTTTGCCTGCACAACACTGCAAGATTCTGTTAAAGCTGAGAAAGGTACCAGAATGGTTACATGAATGATTTTAAGTGTAAATAGCTTCAGTAGCTAATGATTAGTTCATGATCAGATTATTTCAGAAGTAGTAGCTTTTGCCTTCCTCCTGTTCATAGATTTAGTCCTTCTTTACTGCACAGTGTCACTGGATTTGGAATTAGAAGGGACCTCAGAAGTCGCCTGGTACAACTTTTGTATTTTGCATATAGCAAAACTGAGACCTAAAGAGATTAAGACTTACTTCTGGTCACTCATTTACCGAGTGATACAACAGAGACTTATACCTAGGACCTTATTCTCCAAATCCAGAACCCTGTCCAATGCACCTTATTTAGATGTTTTCTTCTTAAAGGCAGAAGATTATATATAGTCTTAATATTTAAAGACTTCTGAAGTATTTCAGTACTTTGTATTATTAGACATAAAAATAAGATCCATTCTGGTTCTTTTATACATTATTTCTAAGTTCCTGATCAGGACCACAGGGGTTATTGAAAGGGTTGCTGGTTTGCAGCTTGCATTGGGTGAAGTCACCTTCCTCCTTTTGTAACTGCGACCATTCTTTACATCCATGTGCCCATTCACCCACATACTCCGATACTTGCAGCAAAATGTTGAAATATGCATGCAGACTCACCCTGTGACTGCTGTGGTCGCCTTTCTTAATCATGTGTAGGAATAAGCCTGCCTAGCAGACCACACCCTAGTAGTTCTGTTCTGACGCTTTGAAGACTGAGCTATTTAAAGCTGTTTGGTTCAGGCTTCTCTGACATTGCAGTGCTACTTCCTGAAAACAAAATACTCAGTACAGCTGAATTCCTCGTGCTTAAGCTGTGTGGTTTCTGTTACAAAGCAAAGTCCACCGGCCTATAACATCTGTGAACTGCTAATTTTCTCACCATTGTTCAATTGAATTGAACAAACATTTATTAAGAACATAGGAATGAATGATACATTTGTTGAGTGCTCCCTATGTACAAAAGCCAAGGATACAAATAGAAAAGTAAGATTCAACGACCTTACATTCTAATGGGGGGAAAATACATGTGCAAGGTTTCTGCTGAAAGTCAGATGAAGAGGCTCTATGTTCTTCAAGGTGCTATAGCAAAGAAAGCATCAATGTGCTGGGTACCAGATGTACAAAAATGACAATAACAGAAACTCTCACTCCAGTCAGTTTACCATTACCTGTCTGCAGGGAATAGGGAGATGATAATTACACAGGTAAGTAGAATACAAGGTAGAGTTTCAAAGGAGCACCAAACAAGATGTAAGAAAATTTGAGGATTCAGAGAAAACTCTCATTTTGGAAGATCAAGGAAATCTTCATGACATGAATATTTATTTATTTGTTTGTTTATGAAGTAGATTTCAACAGATTGGGATGGGTAGTGAGTACACTCTAGGCAGATGAAACCATCTACATGAATATGTTGAGGTAGGAGATAACAGGATGAGATTTGGGGACGGCCAGTGATCCAGTTTAGCTGGAGTTGTAAGAAATAATCATGGAAAGATAGGAAGTTCAGGCCCTGGAAGATATCTCTGTTACTATATATGGTCATTCCTAATCTATGTCATTTTCCTTCTCCTATTCCTTTCCCTCCCTGGCCTTTTTTTTAAACCCAACAGAATTCAGGCTTTTCCTTGGCGTTAGGGAACATTGTTCATGGTTTATCAGTCTGTGGACATGGAAAAGCAGAAGACTTAATCAGCAGACTACTTCCTGCATGGATAAAAATTGTTCTTACAGAGGTACGAGTAATTTCTTACGTAGTATTTTTTAAAAACACAGAATATGAATGTCTTAAAACATGGAGTAGATACTGAGTTATACAATACTGTAGTAAAGTGGCATCTTCAAACTTTAATAAGAATTAAAGAAACAAATTTAATCTCCAAATCTACTTATGCCTCCTGATCTTATTAATGCATCTACTTCTTTCATAGGTACAGATTGAAACTTATCTGCTCTTTCTTATACTGTGTAATTTTTATTGGTCTTCCTGTAAGTCTTCTATAGAAGATCCATTCAGCATGCTAGAAGCCTTTAATCTGATTCTTTCGATAATTCATGGATATCAAAGTAGTTACTCTAACCCTGTTTTCCATTATCTGTGTAACACCATGCTAATTCACTGGACCAGCCATCCAACTTCTTCATATTACTTGGGAAATATGCAGTATTTGTTCCTTAAACTTTTTCTATGTTGATGCCTTGGCCCACTTCTTTTGAGTGATTATGGATCACTTTATAGAATGATAGAATCCTTAGAGTTAAAAGAGATCTCAAAAAGAGAAAAGAAAGATCTCACATTCACCCTTTCTACACTATTCTTATAAGTGATCATTTAGCCTTTGCTTGAAGACCTCCAGTGAGGAGGAACTGACCACAGCTAGGCCAGCTTATCACATTCTTCATTAGTGCTTATTTTTATAGCATTTTTAAGGTAGCCATTTAAGAAATGGCTTCTCTGAAACTTATTCCTCTTTTTAGTCTCTAGGACTAAGCAGAACAAATTTTCTTCCATATAACCTCCATTTCAATACTTGAAGATAGCTATTATGGTCCACAGAAGAGGCCCTGTAGTGTGGTAAGGCTCAGTGCAGAGTGTTACCTACCCATAGGATAATCTATTGATAATCCAATCTCCTATGACCTTGTTAACACCTTTAGTTAACCTCACCTGATTTTGATGGAATGAGAATCATTTCATAGTTATCTCTGTGATCACATCTATCATGTAATTTTATATGATCTTAACAAACCCAAAGGCAATGGATTACTCCACTAAGTCAGTCATTTTTTTATAATTAACAAACCCAGTGAGTTCTTTATTCACACTCCTTAGCCAGCTATGTAATTGTGATAATGTGCTGTGTTACTGGAAAATCATCTATAAAAGTGTGCCTGTTTCTTTCTTGTGCTATTGTTAAGGATGCCTGTTTGGCATACATAGATCATTCTCATTAAGTTTTTGGGGAGATGAAGAAACAGACAATTAGGGAAATAATTGATAGTGTCTTAACTTCCTTGCCTTTTTAATGAATATTTATATTATCTAGTATTTTTTACATTATTATAAGAATTTTTCCCTTTTTGAAATATCTTGAAAAATTGATCTTGGAATGCCAATAAAAGTGGGTTAGCCTCACATGGATATGTGCGTTTGATAGGGTTAGTTATTTTCCTGAATTATTCTTCTTAAGTGACATTGCCTTTTCCTCGTAGCAAATCATATATAAAGTTGGCAAAATACAAATATGACAGTTCTGTGACTGTCTGATTGACCACGAGCATAGCTCATTATAAAAACGGTAAGTCTATTGTCATTCCACATCTATTTATTATCTCCTATCTTGCTTGATCTACAAATATTCTTGTGATGAACAGGCTTAACTGACCTCACACCAAAGTTTCAACAGCTTCCTTCCCCTTTCCTCTACATTTTTACTCTTTATGAAGTAATACAGCTTATGATTTCCCATCAAACTCTTGTGGTATATTTTACATGTGAACTTATGTTCTTAACTCATATTTTTTTTAGCTATCATGGCTCTGCTTGTAAAGAGTGAGTGCTTGCTTGTTCCTTGAATGCATCACATAGAAGATAATATCTCTGACCAGTCCCAGCTATGTTTTATATTCCATTATGTTACCTTCTTGCTGCCTGTCCTAGATGCACACCATTAACACACATTTCCTTCCCCCACCTCCCCATCTTAGCACTAGAACAGTAATCAAATAGCTTTGCCTTTGCTGCCAGAAACAGTGTTAATCATCTCCCTATGGCTTTGCTCACCATTTTGGTGACTTGCTAAACTAAAACACTGCTCCCCTGTATGTGTTGTCTCCTATTAGAATATAAGTGCCTTGAGCCCAGGGGCTTTATAACATTTGTATCACCAGTGCTTAGCACAGTACTTAATAAATACTTTTCCATTAATTTATTCATTATTGATCAAACTTCTAAGAAAGCGCAATAATTTCAGTGTCTTTGCTTTTATCTATTTTCCATTTTTAGAGACAATATTTTGTTGTAAACATGTTGGGTTGGAGCTGTTGTGATTACATGCAGTTTCTTTTCTTCTCCTTTTAAATTGCTATTGAATATGACCCTCTCAATGGCCAATGATATGACTTTATCTAGACAAGTAATTCTGAAATAACTTTGTAGTTAACTCTTTTATATCATAGCAAGTTTTGATTTTGTGATGTTGCATGTTCGCTATGTCTGGATATTTCCAAATATTTTCTTGAAGCCACTCTTTTTTTTTTTTTTTTGCCTTTTGGAGGGCAGTTGGGGTTAAGTAACTTGCCCAAGGTTACACGGCTAGTTTTGTGTGTGTGTTTGTGGGTGTGGGTGTGTGTGTGTGGGTGTTAAGTGTCTGACGCCAGAACCAAACTTGGGTCCTCCTGACTACGGGGCTGGCACTTTACTCACTGCGCCACCTAGCCGCCCCCTTTGAATCCATTCTTTTTTTTTTCTTTTAAAGCAATTGGGGTTAAGTAACTTGCTCAAGGTTACATGGCCAGGTGTTTCTGGGTGGATGCTAACTGTCTGAGCCCGGATTCGATCCCCAGGTCATCCTGACACTGGAGCCGGTGCTCTTACTCGCTGTGCTACCTGGCCGCCCCTGAAGCCACTCTTTTTGACATACACTTGTGAGACTTCTTAGTCTGAAAAACCTTCAGCATCTTTTATTTCTTTTTTGAGGGGGAAGGCAGGGTAGTTGGGATTAAGTGACTTGCCCAAAGTCACATGGCTAGTAAGTGTTAAGTGTCTGAGGTCCGATTTGAACTCAGGTCCTCCTGACTCCAGGGCTAGTGCTCTATTCACTGTGTCACCTAGCCATCCTATCTTTTATTTCTTAATCTGAACCATACTTTGTAGCATGTGTGTGTATATGCTATGTGCATACATAGATAGATGCTGTTCTTCCTTGTGTTTATCTTTGTATTGCAGTCACCAAATTTCAAGATATATTCTAAAAAATCTTTATCACTTTCAGATTTTATCAGATTCTTCATAAGATTTTTCTACTTCATCAACTGTGACTCTGAAATTAATATATTCAAAGTCTTCTATTTTCTTACACTTATCATAATGTATTGAACATATTCTTATTATTTTAGAAAGGTTCATACATGATTGATGTTAACATTTCTTGATTTGTCACTTGTGTTAACCCTGATACTTTTTTCATTAAATGCTTATTTGTACAGTAAGGCAAGATAATGAGCTCAAACAATTGGGATGAAGTGACTTTCTAAAAGGATGAGTACGTCAGGTTTTAACAAATTTCAATTGTTTGACTTTTCATTCTTTGAAGTTTTTTATTATTTGATTTTTAGGGTTCTCCCACAATGCAATGCCTAGCAGCTGTTAATGGTCTGGTTGCCTTGGTTGGTTCTGAAGGTGCAGTCATGCAGGTAAAACAAACAAAAAAAAGAGACACATACACATGCATCACCCATATGTTTATCAAGGAGATAATAAATGTCATCTTTCATTTTTGAGACAGGAGGAAGATCTCTTTTTGAACTTCTAACTTTTAAAGGAGACCTATCAATTGTTTCTCAAGGCCATTAAGGACACAGGAAGAATGACATAGTAAACAGGGTCAGCCTCCTAGTCTGGAAAGCCTGGTTCAGGGCTAGCCTCTGACGTATATAATTAGCTCTGTGACTCTCTGGGAAGGTTCCTCAGCCTCACAGGGCCCTTGGCAACTCTAGACTTATGTGTTCCCCAGCAGTTACTAATGTCCATTGAAAGAGAAAATTTCCTCACTGGAAGTGCTCTACACTGATGAAATCATATGTTTAACAAAATAATAAAAATAAATACAACTTTATGATGATATGTGAAGAAGATTCTTTTTAATTCAGTTTATGGATCAGATGAGCCTAGCTTTCCAGAAGGGTACCAAGTGCAATGTTGCCTTGCATGCCAAATTCTTACTTAGAATTGATTGATTCAAGGATCTAATGGGGAAAAAAATGTAAAATGATTTGTCATTTGGGTTTGTAAAGCTGAAATCTGGTAAACTTAGGGCTGGCCTGTTGACCTAAGAGAAGGTCGTTGAATGCAAAGAATTGATGCACCTTAAGATCCATCAATAGAAAACTCCATTTCATCCCAATACTTTTACTTTTTTATTGGCCTCTTGTATTTATACTTGATGTTTCTCCCTGATAACTTTTCTGAGATGTTATGCTGTGTTTGGAAGCAAGAACATAAACAGAAAGTGTCTGCCAACTTGTCAGATAATAGTAAATGCATCTGGAATGCCACTGTTTACTCTAACCGTGCTTTAATTTGTTTTTTCATTTGCAGCTGAAATCAGAAGCAATTCAGGCTTCTCACATTCAAAGTCAGCTTAATGAAGTAATCAGAACCATAACTCAGGTGAGAATGGGAGCTTTCTCCTTGGACTTGAGTCCTCTGGGCAAGAATGGTTTTCCTCTCAGTCTATATCCTATTACCTACAAATTGATTTTCCCTTTTTATTTTTGATGAAAATGTGAACCTCTTGATGTGATTGATGCACACTTTAGAGGATGTTTCAAGATATGTCTGTGAATTTTCACTTGTTATTAGACAGTCCTTTATGATGTTTGCCTGCTCAAGTTTCAAGCTAATGGATTTTCATTGAGAGAATTCCAAAAGAACGGACTGGAGTTTGGGGGAAAAAACAAAAAAACAAAACAAACCAAGGGCCCTCAGTGGGCATGGTATGAGGGATAGATTATCTAATGTTGTCTCCCACATGCGTAGTTTTCTTGTAGACCTAACATTGGAAGCAATCCCAGGAGCTCGAGGAAAAGATAACTGCATAAACAAAGAATTAAAAACCAATTAAGATCAGGAGGGACTAGTAGTTGGTAAATAGATGGGCAAATCAGTTTTGATATTTTCTTAACATAGATTAATAATTTGATAATCCCTCATTAGTGTTTGAAGGAATTTTTTAATCACAGGGATTACAATCCTATGTGGATTTCTGTTTATTGTTTTTTTTATTAATAATTGGGGGGAGTATGAGAAGGAATTCCTTTAAGGCTAACTCATACATTGGCACAGAGTTCCTTCTCTGATGTTGCAATTTATTGTCTTTATGTTCTCCATCATGGTCAAGGTAGGGCCATGATTATCAGCAGTGGCATTTTTGTGAGTCTTTTTATTAGGCATGAGTTTGTAATTTGTCTTGTTAGTGAACTCCTGCAGTTTTGTCTATAGGTCATCAGTTTCTCTGGAGTGATTGGACTTCAAACAAATGCAGCTTGGCTTCTTGGACATCTTCATCTATCCAGCTTGTCCTCAAGTCAGAGTAGAACATCTGGTAAGAATAGTTCAGATTTCATAGTGTCCCCAGGTTTCATAAACTATCTACATATGGCCCTGTTTTGTGTGGGATTTTTTTGTTCCACTAAGAAAAATAATGGGATAGATTTATTTAAAAAGTTGGCTTCTCTGCCTTTGAGATAAAATTATGGACCTTAATTTGACAAGTCTTTTTTCTATTGCTAGCTTTTTTACTAAAACTTTACAGTTCTCATGCATTTATTTAGGCTCATGGTAGGTAGTTTTAGGTGAAGGGCTTCACCATTAATACACTAGGGAGTCATAAACCAACCTATTATTTATGGATTCTGGTACTGATACATCCTCAGACTCAACCCTAAATGAGTTTTGTTACTAGAAGTTATTCTTTTAACCTAGTTTCACTTCTAACATAGTAGCATGTGTCCTAATCAATTAATCACTAAATCTTTATTAAGCCAGGCACCATGCTAGGCCATCAGGATCCAAGGGCAAGGAAGAAACAACAATCAGGGATAACTAATGAATGCCTTTAAAATGAGAGTTCACTGTAATAAGTTTCTCCCTCTTTCATCCATTCTGCTTTGCACTAAGGTTCTTTCCTTATTAACAGGAAAACATATCTTTCTCAGAATAGTTAACTTCAGTTAACTGTAAGACTGTCAGAAAATTTGTATAAGATTAGTGATAGCAAATGGGTCTAACACTATCCACATAAAACATGTAGCCTATATCAAGCCTTTACTTTAGGCTTCTTTTTGTTTATATTCTAGAGAACACATTTGACCTATAGCAAATTCAATCCTGTACAGTGATTAATGGTAATAGGATTTACTGTTATACCAGAGGAGGTTAGAATAGATGATTTCTAAGTTCCCTTCCAGCTCTAAATCTTGTAATCCATCTATAAAATAAAGCTACTAATGCCTTCTTTTAATGGAACTTTCCAAATGAGTCATTTATGGCAAGGAGAGAACCATTAGATAAAACAATTATGGGGGACTGAGGAAAAAAGAGATTAGGAGACTCCTAGGACTTAATCAGCATAGATGTTAGTGACTTCCTGTTCCAGATCAGTAGCTAGTATTGGTCACTTACTTGTCTATACCTTATGAAATGTGTTGTTGGCATTGATACAAATTTTGCATATCTATGTATTATATGTACAATTCAGTATGTCTTAGAGTGGCCTTCTTGACAGTACTTTCAACAAAGCAGCTTAGCAATTTCCTTCCATCCCCTAGAAGGTCACCCTGTTGATTTCATTGGTGGAGCATTAAGGAGGTGTTTACTCCAGTACACACCCTCCTCAGTGGGTTACCAAAACGATCTAGTCTCTGTGATTGGCAGCCTCACAACTTCTGCCATTGTTTTAATTTGCTAGCAAAGCCTAAATGATTACTTGGACATCAGTCACTTAACGTAATAGAATTAGTTGCAGCCACGGAGTATTGTGCAGAGATTAATGGCATAAACATCTCAGCTTTGTCTCTAGGTTGAAATGGCAGCAGGAGATCATTATCTTTCCTTCATTAGTCCCGCCAAGTTCACTGGCTAATTTGATGGTTTTCTGTCCCTGCAGTTCCTGCTGACTTTAGCTATTTGCCTGAGAACAGCTTTATTAGGGCAGCTGTTGACTTTATCATTGAAGGAGGGAAGAAAGGTAAGTGAGCAAATTCCTTGGTTTTTAATCTTTCTTTCTACTTATGTACTACTTATGTAAGTAATTGTGTTCAAAAGTGTGTCACTTCAGAGCTAAACAGCATAGAGTTTCTGGGGGGTACGATGAGTGGGGGATGGGAGGGAGGCACAGAAAGGTTTTCTCTTGCCTTAAATCCTAGACTGCTCCAGCAAATCCTACCAAGAATCTTTCTATATAAAAGCTTACACACACACACACACACACACACACACACACACACACGGGTTTAGCATTTCCTTTCGAACAAAATAGTGTCTGGGGCTTGGTGGACCTGTTGTAGATGTTAATCTTTTACTTAAATTCTCAACAGAGATTTTTTTTTCTTGCTAGCTTAATCTTGGGTGCCATTTAATTGGAGATTATATATCAGGTACATTTTGTTTTGCTGGGCCTCCCTTTCATCCCCCACACATAATCTGTCAGTCAGCATGTATTTAGTGTCAATTGTCAATGTTTATTACATTGAAACCATGTGTTTTAATGTTTATCTATATGTAAATAGTTTGTTAAATTCACATTTCTATCCTCTGTACTTTTTTTCTGTCTGTTTTTTGTTTCTTGTCTATTCCATCATAAGCTGGTTGATGTCAGAAATTGGTTCTGTTACTTTATAGAGCAGCTGGAATAATGCCATGTAGGCACTTAATAAATGCTTTTTTAAAAATATAATAATGTTCCATTATGGGCTTTTAGAATAAGTTGAATACCAACCTAGATGAAGGATGAATTTCATTGAGGAGGATTGCTGTCTGGACTTGACTGCTCTAGGTGAAAAAACAGCTCTGAATATTTTTTTAAAGAAGTTGAAAAAGACGCAGGCTTACAGGAAAATAATGTCATTTTCATATTAGATGAAGTTTGAAGAAATCTGTCCAGCCAAGGATGTGGCTTCCAGATATCATACCATCTTAGAGTTGAGCAGGGACCCTTAGAGGTCAGCTCTCCCAGTCTTCACAGCCAGCATAGGAATCCCTTAAAGCCTTGTTTGTCTAATGATACAAGTGACTTCCCAAATTGTAGACTACTTTAACACGCTTAAGAAAAAAATCACTTCAAGTATATGGAGATCTAGAAAACATACTATTGTCCTTTTACAATGATTTGTATGGTTTGTTTTTATGTTTGTTTTAATGTTTCCCAGATTAAAAAAAAAAACTTTTCATCACTAATGGCAGCAATGCTTAACACCCTGAGTAAAACATTATCAAAGAACTAATTTAATTATTAAGAATCTGAAGCCTAGCCAGAGTAGCTTATGAATTTTGTGACAGAAACAAAGCTAGGAGCATGGGATGTTTTCACATCTATCTTTTTAAATAAAGCAAATGTGCATTTGCTTCTGCTTTAAGTATAATGATGTTGATGTGAAGAATTTATTTGTAGAAGGGGGCAAAAAATTTGTAAGAGCAAAAGAAGGATAAATTATTATCCTGAATAGATGGAATTTACTTGTTTGGGCTGCCCAAATTTCTTTTTGCTTTGCAGGAGGGGATTTGTTTTCTGGATCCATTTGTGAATTCTTAGGAACTTCATAAGCCTTTGTGAACAGCCAAAGCACAATCTAGCACCTTTGCTCTTCCTTATACATATAAGTCAGGTACAGCTGAACTGGTAGCTGTCTTGTACTGTCAGTTTGCAACCCATTTGAAAATAGGTACAATAAATACTCTTTTAAAAAAAATCAGACATTTCACACTTATGGCTTGTGAGAGAGAGAGCTGCCTCCTTGTCGAAGTTGCTGACGATTCAGTAGAAAATCCATTCATCCTTCCAAATTACTAATGATGACCCTAGAGGAGTGGGGGCCGTGGGAGGCTGACCTCAGCCTCAGAAGCCCATTTAAAACAAACAAAACAAAACCCTGTTCTGTGGGACTAAATGGGATGGCCAAATACAGAGGTGTGCATGCAAACCAGTGTTTTCTTCTTCAATATGCTCAGCTCATTTGAATTTTAATAACTCCCTTCTGTAGCAGCCTTTGAATTAAAATGTCTGGATGTCACTCACTACAGCCTAGTGGGGCTGTAGTGGGGAGGATGACAACTTTGGTGAGCTGTCTTGAAAAAGAAACTCTTTTAGAGGATAAAAAAAATCATTCTTGCCATGAGTAGAATAGAAGAAACTATTAGATGACCTCCCAAGTCTGTCTGATAGAAGGCTATCTACTTTTAATGTTAGTAATTTAAAGACTGAAAAGCATATAGTGAATTAATTGCACTGTGCCAGCAGCAGATGGGTTAACAAACATTTTGTTCTTTGGACAGCCAAGTTTTGGTCAATTAGTCTTTATTTTTGAATAGGGGAGCCTCTTGTGAAAGACTCAGGTTTTTATCTAGATGACCCCATCAGGACTTGAAAGCCATTTAAAGTACCTGAGGTGGTGAGGAGGCCTGTTGTTTTTACATAGAACCACATTTGAACACCCCAAGCACAACAAAACTGTTTCTAAGGACCTCCATTCAAGATTCTGAATGTTTACATGTTTTGTCTTAACCAACGTGACTTTTTCTTTTCCTGTCTCAATGTTAAAAGGCTGTTCTTTCTACATTTTTTTAATCACTTAGATGAGGTATCATCATATTTCCTCAAGGACATCATTTGGCCATGCTACATATATCTGACAGTTTTATTGGGAACTGGCTTAGAATTTTTTGATCATTTTATTCGTACCCAGAGGGTACTCAGTCTGTCTGTTCATGGTTATCTATTCATTCTTGCTATGTGACTAACTCACCTCTTTTTCTAGCTGCATATTAGAAAGACATGAAAGGAAAAGCATTTATTAAGCACTTACCATATACAAACATGGAGAAAAATAGCTCATGTATTATTTGCCAGTATTACCTTTTTATGCCAATAATTGTTTCTTTAAAGGTATTCAATGTCTGGTTGGGTCATAAATCCCCATTTGCATGAAGTAGATTTATCTTCTATGCTAAAGAAGTGATAGATCAAATATAGTATAGTAGAAAGAGCTCTGGACTAGGAGGCTTCTGTTTTAACCCTGGGGGGAGTGAGGGAGAAGGTAGAAGGGAATAAGCCTTGATTATGTACCTATTACACAGTACCAGGTACTGTGCTAAGTGACAAGTCTGGGAGATAGTTGCTATTCTTACCCATTTTATAGTGGAGGAAATTGAGGCAGGTGGCTGTTAAGTCACTTGTCCAGGGTCATCTAGCTAGGGGGAGTATGTGAAACCAAATTTGAACTCATGTGTTCTTTGCTGTAGGTCCAGGGCTCTGTCTACTGTACCAACTAGCTGCCTGCAATTAACTCAGTATAACCAGAGATAAGTAATTTCATCTCCTCAGGCCTAATTTTCTTCATTTGGAAAATGACAGGCCTGTACTAGATAATGCCTAAGGTATTTCCTTACTATTTTATTATTCTATTCAAGGTCAAATATTTTAAGTAGTGTTCAGTAGGATTCTGGTTCCTGCGGGTACTTACCTCTTCACACTCCTAACCAGCCCTCTTTTCTCACCTCTTTTATTTCTCTTTCTCAATCAAAATTTCATTGAGATTAATTCCAGCAAGGTGTAATGTGACTTAGGCTGCCATATATGTTGTAATCATTGCCAAGTTATATAAATTTAATATTTTGGGTCCAAATGCCATCCCTTTCAGGGTTGTTCAGTGGCTAGTTCCATGATAACATTCCTAAAATCTCCAGAGTTCCCACTTAAAATGGAGGGGTGATAAATTTCATTTATTTCAGGTGCATAGTTTGATTGGCAGCTGTGCTTTTGCCTTGAAATTTTACAGGCAACAATAACTTATTCACCCAGGCCATTTCTTTTATAGGGGTGAAATTAGATATACGTTGATGAGGAAGGAGGAGAAACAGGAAGTCCCACTTCTGACCAGTTCTACCTTAACTAAAGTTGCTATAGGACCTGAAACATAGAACTTTTCAGAGAAAAGTATGTAGTGATATGTACCCAGATACAAAAATGTGCAGTCTAGACTGTACTGACCTGTACTATATTGTGCCCTTAGGTAAATAAACAAAACCTAAACTTTTGGAGAGTTGAGTAGTTAAATGGCACAGTATATATAGCACTATACTTGGTGTGAGGAAGACCTGAGTTGAACTCTTGCCTCAAAAACTTACTAGCAGTGTGGCCATGGACTAGTCACTTAACTTCTGTCTATTTAGAGGACTGTGTATCAGGAGAATGTCAGGAATATGCATTTTGTCTGGTACTGCTGCAGCTGCCTGTCACTCACCACCTTCTTTACTTTGGATATTATTTCTCTGTTCCAAATTGTCATAAGAGTTAGGGTTGGGAGTGAAGGCAAGTATTGCTCAGCACAATAAAGAAACTTACAGAAGAGGTATTCTCTTCTACTACTATTTTCTCATAGATCTATTTGGTCATCGTTGCTTTTCTTTGAGGAAGTGCTTTTGTGGTAGTGATTCATTTGTTTCTTCTCTGTTTTAGGTCCCGAGTCTGTTCCTCCTTCCCTTGTGAAAGTAGCGATGAAACCCATAGCAACTGTTGGAGAAAATCACCAATACCCTCCTGTGAATTGGGCTTCCCTTCTATCCCCTCTTATGAGACTGAACTTTGGTAAATATGTGTTCAGAGTACCATAGTCTACATTGCATCCAGTATGACCTAACTAGTGAAATGTGTGCTAGGCTGCTTTGAGGGTCATTGGTGGTTTTTTAGAGGTATCAAACTCATTCCTTTCCATTCCAGAATAGTGCTAACATGATTGTTATTATTATTTAAGGAATTTCACTAATGTACAGAAGTAATGTAATATATTGATCCTCAAAGTGTAGTCTAAGCACCCCTAGTGATTCCACTTTTGGAGGTCTATGAGATTATAATAACACTAACACATTTTAATTTCTTTTTGGAGGGGGGAGGGCAGGGCAATTGGGGTTAAGCGACTTGTCCAATGTCACATGGCTAATAAATGTTATGTGTCTGAGGCCAGATTTGAAGTCAGGTCCTCCTGACTCCAGGGCCAGTACTCTATTCACTGTGCCACTAGCTGCCCCCAACATTTTAATTTTCTAATGTAGTCAACATTGATAGATACAACCCACATAAACAAAAACTTTTTGAGGGAGAATCCTCAATAGTTTTCAAGAGAGTAAAGTTTGAGAACTGCTGCCCTAATGGAACCAAGACATGCTGATTGAGAGGAGACATGAAAACCCAGGCCTAGTCTGTTCTATCCAAACCAGGGGCTCTTAACCCTTTTCTGTGTCTTGAGAGCCTGTTTTGATAGAGAATTTGAGAATGCTAGGCAGAATGTTGGGAACTGGAGAGAAATTTTGCCCAAGGATGGCCTCAAGGGACTTTCCAGGTCCATGCCTCCAAGTAAAACAAAAATAAAGTAAATTATCCATGGAAGATGTTCTCTACCTGAACCATATGGGTTTATGAGCATTCCATTAAAAACAATGTTCTGTTCCTACAGAAAGCTTTTGAGGGAGGCAAACTCATGCCTAGCAACCTTATAGTGTCAATTCTCTGGGCCTTCTCTACATGTTCTAATAGAGTAGGGGGTAGTAGCTAGGTGGTGCAGTGAATAGAGCACCGGCCCTGGAGTCAGGAGGACCTGAGTTCAAATGTGACCTCAGACACTTAACACATACTAGCTGTGTGACCTTGGGCAAGTCACTTAATCCCAATTGCCCTGCCTTCCCTGCTCCAAAAAGCAAAAAAACAAAACAGAAACAAACAGACTAGTAGTGTCAAACTCAAGCAGAAATGGATCCCTACAGGCTACATATTGCCTTAGAAAACCAAATTTACATTGACTACGTTGTATTTTTATTTAGTTTATTAAATATTTCACAGTTAGATTTTAATCTGGTTCTGGTAGGAGTTTTGTGAAGGGCAGAAAATTTGACACCTCTGTAATCTAGACCTTACTGTTCTTAACCATTTTTGTGTCATAAATGGACCTCTTTGGCAATCTAGTGAAGTCTATTACCCCTTTCTCTACCCCTTTCTCAACATTTTAAAAAATCCATAAAATAAAATACACAGGATTATTAAAAAAAATTATTTTGAAATATGGTTACCAGTTTAAAAAAAGTTTCACAGACCCTAGGTTAATAGCCCCTAAATTACTCAATAATCTTTTGAAGACAGTGTTAGAATATGTCTGTTATTAGATTATTCAATTTGAGTCCTCAAATCCTGAATGAGAGTTGTTACATCTTTAGTTTAAAACAAAATTCAGAGAAATGGAAATGAGGAAATAGCTGTGCTGATTTGTAAATCTGGAGGCCAGATTTAAGTGATTCCAGGCACAACTGAACCTTCCTGCTAAGGAACCCTTTGGTGTAGGATCAAGGTGTCAAACTCCTCATGGTTTGAGGTCAACATTTCTTTATCAAGCATCTAAGCCAATTTTGGGTTCAAGCCTCTTGACCTCATAAAATCCTTTTAGTTGGCAGGGAGACCCTGTCAGTTGTATATTGATTTGAGAATATGCTTAAAATGGCTTCTTCTCCTACCCAAAAGACTTCTTGGAATATTCATTTTAAATTATATTCCTTGTGTGTATGGGAATTAAAATCATCTCATATGTGTAACTTGAAATATCTTAAATCATTGGAGAAAATACTATATTAAGAGTTTTTCTTCTCTTTTAGGTGAAGAAGTTCAGCAGTTATCCATTGAAATTATGGTGACCCAAGCACAATCATCTCAAAATGCAGCTATGCTGTTGGGGATGTGGGTAGTACCACCACTAATCCACAGTCTGAGTGTATGTAGTAAATAAGAATTTGGGTGCTATTAAAGAACCTAATTCCTTTTCTAAAGAATTTCCAAAGTTGGCATTTGACAGGCATATCTTTAAAAAAAAACAAACCAGAGGGTCCTCTATTCCCAGACGTTAGATAACAGATGGAAAATGATTGATTGATTCACTCTGTATCTCCAAAATGTAAAACATTATTATCTTAATTTTACAGCTGAAGAGACTGATGCTAACTCAGGTGATTTCGGGAGGGGGAGAGGGAATGTGTATGCACACGTGTGCATGCGCATGTGTGTTGCCAAGAATGACACAGCCAATCTTCTGACTCCAAGAATAGTACCTGTTCTTTCCACAAGCCTCATTGCTGTGGGGTGTATACTGCAGTCATATATATGTCCATAATCCATTATGAATTCTCATGGGTATTTGCACTGTTAGTCAGCAAAGGAAACACTTCTCTACATCCTTATTTATAAAACATAGAATTATACATATTTTACAACTAACTTATTCTCTTTATTTCCTGTTTCTGTAAAACACTAGTAACATATTATTAAAAAGAAATGAATGAATGAATGAATGAAAACAGCCCTGAGCACTGTGCAGGCATGCCCTCAGGAACTCTCATTTTGTGGTAATGGCCAATTTCACACCTAGAAGGGAATGGGGGCCAGGAAAGGGCTTATTGATCTAGAGATGCACAGGGATTGTTAGGGAAGCCATTGGATACTTGACTGTCACATCCTTTCTAGTAATAATGGTCTTGTTGATTTGACTAGCCAAGAGTATGAGGTAGAAAGTAGGTTGGGACCAAAGCAGGGGATGTTATGTGTCTTGTGAGTCAGAGGAGAAGGCAAAATAGCCAAGTAGGCTTCAGTTTCCTGGTAGATGGCTGAATAGGATGTTAAGGATGATTTGACTCTCTCTTTGCTCAAAATAGACCCATTCACACATTAGTAAGGACAAATTAGCTATATAGCATAGTTCCAAAACTAGTAGGAATGGGGGGAAGGAGAGGAATTGTCTCTAGAGTTGATCCATAGGTGGGTAGAAGGAAGCAGTGAGAAAATAAGTAGAAAGATTCTCAGGGAGGCCCTGGTTTTCCAGTGGATGACTGAATGCAACATGTATATCCTGGGGCCATAATTCTATCTTTCTACAGCAAATCAGAGAATTTTACATCTGTAAAGAAATGTCATTTATAAATTTACAGGTTCCACCCAATATGCTAGAGACCTTCTTTACTTTCCCTTGACATTTTGAGGGTATTAGTGAATCTTTCTGCCTGCTCACTTGTCATCCTTTGCCCTTGCCATGTGAACAGCCCATCTTTTCTTCCTAACATACATTTCCTTGATGATATCTTTTACTCCTATTCTTTTTTGAAGTTCTTTATTATTCCTATGTTGCAGCCTACCATTACCTTTCCATTGAGTAGTGTGATATTTATCCTAAATTCTTCAGAGACTAGTGTATTCCATTTCTTGTTACCCTACAGTACTGGTAAATTGTTCATATTGAAAACATGTGCCTTTGTAAGCAGTGGCAAAATAGTTTCCAAGAAACCTGGAAAGACTTGTATGAACTGATGCAGAGTGAACTGAGCAGAACCAACAGAACAGTTTATACACTAACAATATTGTTTTTTAAACTTAAGAACTCTGATCAATGCAACAACCAACAGCAGTTCCAGAAGACCGTTGGTAAATCATGCTGCTCATCTCCTTTCCAAGAAGTAATGGAGCAGAACAAGACCTACATTTTCAAGCACAACCAGCACGGGAATTTGTTTTCCTTGACACTATGCATATGTGTTAGAAGGGTCTTCTGTTTCTTTATTTTTCACCCCTCAATTAAGAGAGGTTTCCAAGGAGAAAAAAAGAGAGTAACTGAAGATTCTTTCAAAATGCACAGATAAGAACAGTATAAAGGCTAGAAAGAAAGAGATAAGCAGTATAGCTTTTCAAGCTAATGTTGAATTTATTATAAACTTATTAAGAAAAGCAAGCTGTATGTAGCTGAGATTTCTAATTTTGTATACACTCTTCTCCTGATGTACTTTGCACATATAGAAATGTTTATTTTATTTGACATTTAAATTCAGGACTTCAAAAAATTTGAAAACAGCAACAAATATCCATGGGAACTTTGGGGATTGGGGGGGATCATTAAAGGAGCTTTGCAATTTCCTGAAAGCAGTCCAATCTACTCTCCACTTCCTGTCCTGTACTCTGTCCCAAGTCTATATATACTGATAAACTCTTTAGGCTTTCTCTTAAAATGCATGCCATAATATGGGCTACATTCTTTATCTACTCATATATACTTTTTTTGTGTGGATAGTAAGACCCAACTCTTCTGAGAGTGTTTAGCTTATAGGAGGTTCTGCAATGTCCCAGGCCTTGATGCAACCAGTGCACAGTCATTTGTAAACTGAACAGTCTAGATGACCTCACTATCCACAAAGAAAGCCTCTTCAAAGTGGACTTTACACTGAATCTTTTAAATTCAGTGGCACATATCTTAGATAAGCATGTGTCTCTGTTTTCTTCCTCATCTGAAGATCACTGAACAGTGTTATTTCTGTCATTATATCTTTAATATCTGTCATATCTTTTCTGTAATTATATCTCTTAAGGAATTTCTGTCATTAGATCTTTTTAAGGAATTTTGAACAGCTTTGATGGATGGCAGACATGTTGTTTGAAAAGAACACTTAAAGCAAGTAGTGTTACTGCTATTGAATCAAATGCTTTTTCATAATCAATGAACAGTAACCACAATGACATTTCATGTTTTCTGCTTTTTTTTAGTAAATTTGAAAAATGTTAAAATGTGATTCAAGCTTTATTTTTCCCTACTAATATCCTCATCAACAGTGCCTTTAATTTCTATATGGATAGTCCTAAAAATTTTGGGTAGCTGGTAGAGCAGGAATATCATAAGTAGTTATTGATGTTTTCTTGCTTGTCTTTTTTTTATAACATCTAAGATATTTTTCTTCCCCACTTTTGGTATGTTCCCTTATTTCCTATACCTCACATCTTCATTTGAGCCTTTGCTTTTTTTTGGAGGGGGGAAAGGCAGGGCAGTTGGGGTTAAGTGACTTGCCCAAGGTCACTCAAAGCTAGTGTTAAGTTTCTGAGGCTGGATTTGAACTCAGGTCCTCCTGACTCCAGGGCTGGTGCTCTATTCACTGGGCCACCTAGCTGCTCTATTTCAGTTGATCCTTTGGTGTTTTCACAGTCTCCTCTAGCACAGATCTCTTTTCTATATACTTGGTCAAGTTCAGTTGCCATTTCCATCTTTCTTCTCTTTCATGATATTTCTTCATCCCCTATATGCACATCCAGGCCTGTAAAGTCATAGTCCAAATTATGTTGTCCATGATGTTGAAATCAGTTTGTTATAGTAATCATTACATATCTCTTCTATCTTTCTATTTTTTATCCTTTAATTGTTCATCCTAAAGTACTGAGTTTACTTAAATTCTATCTTTTTCCAAGCTCTCTTTAAACTGGGTTCATCTGATACTGTTTCTGTCAATGAACAGTCTCATCTCATTAAGTAGCCCAACCCCCCCTCCTTGATTTAAAAGCCCTTCCTCAATACTCTTTATAAATTTTGGAATATGTCTTTTGCCTTTCTTTACATACCTATTATTTAGCACAGTACCTGGACATCTACCTGCTGATTCACTGCTAGTGATGGGGAGCTCACTACCTTATGAATAATTGGAAATGTTTCTAAATGCTATACATTGGTCTCACAGTTTTTCTGAGAAAGTAAAATCCTTGAGGGGTCTAATAATTGGCACAATGTCTTCCAAACACTAGATGCTCAATTAATTAAGGACAAAAATGGAAAAAGTGTTTTAGTGACTAATTTTCTTATCATTACTCAGCTGCATTGAATATAGTTATAGTAATGGCGTTCTCCAGCCTCTTTTGCTATTAAGATTCAGCAGAGGGGTGGCTAGGTGGTGCAGTGAATAGAGCACTGGCCCTGGAGTCAAGAGGACCTGAGTTCAAATCTGACCTCAGACACTTGACACACTTATTAGCCGTGTGACTTTGGGCAAGTCACTTAACCCTAATTGCCCTCCAAAAAAAAAAGATTCAGCAGATCATTTTTTTTTTAACAAAATTTCAGAGTAGTTGGAATTCACGTAGGTTATTTCATTTGCATGCTAAAATATGATTTTATTTTGTTCATTATTTTATTATATAATGTTATATATTTTATACATAGCATGTAATTATATATCTGTTATTTTTATTTTATATTTTATTTCATTTATTTGCCCTTCTGATTGTTAAAATACAATTTAATAATCTGATTTCAGAAAATTCAGACTCTTACTTTTTACTTAATAGTTGTGCTTTCAGTTACTTTGTGGGCCTCAATTTCTCATGGCCAGGAGGAACCAGATTTCAATTTCTCTTAAAGACCTTTGCTTCTATTCTTCTCTATGCCGAGTCTTTTGAGAAGGTGATTTATTAAGCTCTCTGTTTCTAATCTTGACAGGATTTAATGGCTATTGATATATATTAAGGCTTAGCTAGGAGGATAGGAGAGTATCTACCAATTTCTTAATACTAGTGCCTTCTCTCTGTTGATTATTTCCAATTTATCCTGTATATTTCTTCTTTGTACATAGCTCCTAAGTTTGGCTGTGAGCCCCTTGAGAGTGGGGAATGTCTTACGCCTTTCTTTTTTATCCCTGGTAAATAGTGCCTGGTAAACAGCAGATGCTTAAATGTTTATTGACTGACTGACTTCTTGACCAGAAGTCAAAAAAGGAATCTTATAACTAAAGAAAGCCTTCATTCCTTCCATTTCTTATGAAACTGTGAGTGTTTCCTTGTTAGTAGAAATGTACTTTGCTCTTCCTAAGTGTAAGAACTTTACCTGTCCTCCACATTCAGGAATTAGAATCATCTACTGTCTGATCATTTTGTATAAAGTTTTACATATCTTAATCCATAATTTTTAGAAATGGGTTTAAGGGAATAATGACTGGATAGCAGCATCTAAAGGCAAGCAGCCTTTATCCTGAATAGTTTCTTAATCATTCTGAAAATATGTTTCTAGGTCTTTCTAACAGTTTTTAATGGAGCAGGAGACACAAAAATTTATCTTATGGGTATGGCAATTTTGAAAACTTCGTTGTTTTCCAGACATGTCTAGCCTCAAATGTCAAAATGTCAGCTTTTAACTTGTGCTACTGTGAGTTTTTGTGTAGAAGAATGAAACAATGGTAATCTAGAAAACTTGAATCTGGTATCACTATACAGGACACACGACCTCCTTGCTGGAGGTCAAGGGAGAGAATAGAGGCGGGGAGATCAGCTAAAAGACTGTTGTTGCACCCTAGGCAGACTCTCCCTTAGAAGAGTTAGCTGACAACTTCATTTGTCTTCTTTGGCAAGAAATTAAATGTAGGGCAGTGTGAGGGGCTCTGCCTGACTTTACTTAAGAGTCTTTTCTAGTAGGCTATCATATTTTTATTTCAAACAAAATCTACCACAAAAAAACCTCGAGTCAACTGATTCATTCAGAATTGTTGGAAAGGACAGCTGTTCCTCAACTGACAAGATACCTTATTATTCTTTAATAGAAATAATAGATTTCTAGGTCATAATCCATTTTTTAAAACCTGTGTGTTTCAGTTTAAAGAGCTAACACTAGCATTTGTAGTAGCCTTGATATAGAGAGGCAGCAAACTGTGGTAGAATGTTTTGCGGTATCTAGGTGCCCCGGTAGATGGAGTGCTGTTCTTAGACTCAGGAAAACCAGAGTTCACATCCAACTTCAGATATCTACATGCTTTGTGACCCTAGGCAAATCACTTAACTCCTTTACCTCAGTTTCCTCCTGTGTAAAATGTGAACAATAATAGCATCTACTTCCCAGGGTTGTTGTGAGAATCAAATGAGATAATAATTGTGAAACACTTAGCAGCACAGTGCCTGGCATGTAATGTACTTAGTGCTATATAAACATTGATGATAACCATGATGACAAGGGACTTGAGTTGTATAGCCTTTACCCTTCCAGGGAATTTTCTTTCCTGAAAGTATGGCCTTTCCAAACTAAAGAGAGTATCAGCTCCTGTGTTCTTTGAGAAACAATATTTTATTTCTTTTCCCATTTCTGTTTGTTTTTTTCCCCTCCTTTTGGAGATGGTCTCCTGGGCTTTCCTAGGCTAGAAATTCAGCGTTCAATTCCAGCACTAATCAGCACAGACACTTTAACTTGCTCCTTTTTTTCCATTCTGATCTTGTTCTCCCTTCCTAAGGCAGCCTGGTGGCAGTCTGTTCCTATGTGCTCACCCACCCATACCAATATGGACACCTCACAGACTTTAACCCTACAGCAGCTCAGAATTTCTGAACTCAAACTATCCACCAGCCTCAGTCTTCGCCAGCAGCAGGGTTATATGTGTACTCAACCATGTCTGGCTATAACACTTTTATTCCACTGACCAAAAAGAGCATATGTTTAAAGCTGAGTGACTCATGGCCAAAACTTCACACACACACACACACACACACACACACACACACACACACACACACACAGTAGAGGAAACAACTATTATTACCTATATCAGTGACTCCATTGATTTGTGAAACTGTGGGGAAAACTAAATCCAAATGTTAATGAGACTTGGAGACATTTGTGTTGCTAGACCAAGAAGAGCCATAAATGTCTGTAACTGTTCATTGCATCTATTAGCTGACAGAATGTAGGGTCTGTGTAGTATAGGCCTTCAACGCTGGTCTCTACTGTTTACATCAAGTGCCCTGTTTTGCTTCCAGCTGAAAACCAAGAAGTACCTTTTGGTGTCTCTGCCACTGTGGATGAAACATGTTTCTGAGGACCAGCTTCAGGTTTTCACTGAAGTCTTTATGGTGCAGCTTTTTGAAGCTACTCCCGCTGTCCAGAATCATGAGTTATGTCAGAGTGCCTTACAGGGACTTAGCCAGGCTATGAAGCTGCCCAGTCCAGCTCAATACCTCTGGAGTTTCCTCTGCTGGGCTACTGAGAAAATCTTTGATCTCTTGCCAAACAAGATTCGGGTAAGGAGCAAAAATATTTGCATTCCTTTATAATTTATATTTAGGATTTTTTTTACAGCCTTTTTGGCAGGGCAAGGAGGTAAATGTTTTAAGAAAGTGGGTGGGAATTAATGAGAAATGGCTACATTCTTTTCTTTACTGGGAGTGTTTTCTCTTTCAAGATCTGGGTTGTTGAGGTTTAAAATTTAGAACCATGGTTTTGTGCAGACTAGACATAGATCATCCAGTACTGAGCGAGAGAATTCACTCAAGGTCTCTTTGCAGAATAAATAGAAGAGACTTCATATGAGAGTCTGCCTAGAGAATATTCAGGCAAGAATATTTCCATAAGTTTACATATTTTAAGAAATTTCAGAAGGAAGAATACTATCAAAGTAGTGGTAGGCTGAAGACACACCTACATCTTGGTTTCTTTAAAATGACCAAAAAAAAATTGCCCCCAAAATTGTCCACAGATGACTGAAGCCTTTTATTTTTGAGATATCAGAAATACACAAAGGAATGAAAAATATCAGAGCCCACTTATTTTTTCTCTAACTGTACAATGGGAAAATTAAATACAGATAAAAAGCAGAATTATCAATTTTCTTGTATTTGATTAAAGTAGAAAATCTTATCGGTTTGTAAGTACAAAGGAATACCAAAAAAGTGGTGGTTTTTCCTCTTATTTAAAAGATTTGAAATAGACTTGTTCTCCTTGTGCCTAAATACATTTTTATATGCTTGTTTGCCAGAGAAGTGATGTCGACCTGTATATCAGTGCAGCAAAATGCCTTTCAGAAATGACAAATGCAGAGGTAGATCGCATTGCTCGTATTACTAAGGTAATGAAATAAGAATCTCACTTCAGAAAAAAATATATTTATTTATTCATTCATTCATTCATTTATTCATTCATTCATTCATGCTGGTTTGAAGATTCAAATTGGTTAACCAGTGCAGTGTTGGCTCTTTCTGGCTGAAGCCATCTTGCTTCCAGCCTTTAAGTGACTAATTTCAAAATGGCTTGTTTCAGTTTCCAGTTTGAATATAAGAATCTAAATTCATTAGCCTGATTGTCCTCAGGTTATTCAGAAGCCACAAACATTTTAGAGACATTTATGTTAAAAAATGAGCATTAAGTTCTTGTTGTTTCTAAAAATAATTTTATTATCAACTTAATAAGCAAAAATAGTTCCACTAATTAAAAGAAAATTATAGATGTGCCTATTAAGTCTCAGCTCTTATAGTATGTTAAACATGCCATATAATCTTTTAACAAAATAGCAACAGCAACATTTTGTTTGCTTTGGTCTCCACTTTAGTTCTCAGATTTTGTTGCTGCTATTTTTTGTATAGTTTTAGTCAGCGTGTACATTCTGAGTCTCTAGTCTTTGTTCTGTGACCCTTTGTATAAGTCCTTTTGTGTTTGTGAAAGTTCTTCATGGACATCATTACTTATGGTGCAATAATATCTATTACACTGATAAATCATGGTTTATTCTGCCATTTCCCAGTTGTTGGACATAGAAGTTGCATTGAGCACTTTGCAAGGACACAGATGAAATAGGAGATGCAGCCCTTGTCTTTCATAGCCTTGTAATCTTGTTGGAGGTGTGGTATCTAGAGCAGTTCCTAGCAGTAAAAGGCCTATGGTTGGCATGTTACCTACTTAGGTCCCTAGAGTCCTATTAGCACATGACCACTACCGTGGAGTAAATGGCCCAAAAGAGTTATTGTGCCCCTCTCAGAGCCTGTGTCCTGTCATGCACAGGGAGCACTAGGGCCCATTATTTCTGGGATGTATTTATCAAATGTTCTCCCTAATTAACCTCTGAACACATTTATAATATCTATGAAGAAAGATAGTGCCTGCCATCAAGACCTACCATCTCTAATGGACAATTTTAATAGAATACAGAAACAGGCAGCGTAGCCTCCTGCCAGGAATAAACCGTCCTAGCATTTGGAGTGGTGGCCAACTTCGGAGTCAGCCTCTCTGCTTTTAGTCTAGCCCTTGGGGGCACAGCAAACACAGAGATAGATTAAATTAATGGTAGCTAAATGATTTGCCATTTTCAGAACAACATAAAGAAGGCTGCCTTTGTCAAAGTATATTTAGTCTCTCAAGGTCGATTTCCACTGATACACTGGAATGATGTGATTGAGGCCACAGTTGGATGTGAAGACAAAGAAACAGTTGCTTGGATGATGTTGCATGGTTTATATCATGCACGGATTATAAGCCATACAAACACAGGTGAGGGCACATTGAAGCAAAAGTAAGTTTATTTGTTTTTAAAGGGAGTAGGTGGGTGATGGATCCCCCATCATCTGTTTTAAATTTTATTTGTATATTGTTTCTTTATCTTAAACTTACTAAAATAAATATTTAGTCCTTTGGAAACAAGGTTCAGATTTCTCATACATGAGATAATTTCATGAGTTTTTGATGGTCCCAGATTATATTTCTTTTTCTTCTTTAAGTCAAATCAACTAGCATTTATTAGGAGGTACTATGTGAAATGCTAGTGCTATGGATAGAGGCAAAAACAGTCCCCACCTTCAGAGAGTTCACATTGTAATCTTCCAGACTACTATGCTCATGTAAGTGATATACAGGAAAATTGTAAGTGATATACAGGAAAATCTCAAGGAAGTCACTAGTATTGAGAGTGGTAAAGGACTCTCACTGAAGGTAGGATTTGTGCTGAAGGAAACAGGTAGGCCAGGAGCTGGAGACAAGGAGGGAGGACACATTAGTCAAGCTAATTAGACAGATTAGTAAACCATCAGATAGAAAGGAAAGCAATTTTTAATTCATTTGAAACAGATTGCTGAATTTAGTCAAGAGACTGGGTTTCCTTTTTTTTTTAATTCACAAAGCAAGCAGTCTTATCAAAGGCTGCTATTGAAGTGATTGGCATAGAATCTGACTGCCATATTATTGACTCATAAAATGGGATGCACCTTCTAAAAGGCCTAAATGTGCATAAGATTTAGACCAAAGGCTTTTTTTAGCCAAATATAACACATGGATCATCACATGGGTAGAAGGTACTTGCCTAATACAAAAAGCTCTTCTACCTTCCCTGCCATATGTTACTTTTTTAATAACTCCTGGAGCAGGAGATCTTAACATTTTTTTAGTCTTGGATCCCTTGGGTAGTACAGTGAATCCTATGGACCCTTTCTCAGGTGAACATTTTTAGATGCATCAAATAAAATCAGAGGGTTACAAAGAAAGACAATACATTAAAATACCATTATAAAATATTTTTTAAAAAAACAACTTCAGAGCTGCCAGGTGAAGAACCCCTTTATAGACTTAGCATTGACATCAAGAATGGTTTAAGCAAATAAAAGTGAACTAGAATGTCAGAGACTAAATCTCATGATACTAAAGAGGTTCTCTATATCTTTCTTGTCCCAATTTCTTTTCAGTTACAAATATTACTGGATGTATGGGGCGAAAATCAGCAAATGTGATTACGGTGCACTTTGGAAGATCTGAAGGGTTTAACTTTGTTAGTCTAAGCCGTGTGGTGTTCATGAATGACATTGAGTCTGATAGCTTTCCTTTTATGAGACTGATAACAGTGTCTGTTTCTTTGCTTACCTGATGAACTTGTAATAAAATACTGAATTTCTCACCTAAAAACAGACATTTATTAGTCAAACACAGTGGACGTCCCTCTCATTGGAATATGAGGAATATGTAATTTATTCATTATGGTGAATTTCCAGTGTGGGAACTCCCTATGCCAACGCAAATGCTACCCATGTGTAAGCCCTGGGAAGTTGCCTTAGACATATGGACGTTATGACTTGGGTAACATCACATTGGGTAACAAACAAGTGTCACAGGCAGGCCTTAAATGCTCCAGCCCTCTTATCTACTCAACCATTTTGCCTACAGGCATTCACAAGACTGTGAAGGAGCATCAAAAGATCTAGAGTGACCGAGTTCTTGGAAAATCTGTCTGAGGCTGAGAAGTCTTTGTTGTCTGCACGTCTTTACTATAAAAAAAAAAAAAGAAAAAAACAGACTCCATGCTGGTGTTTTTGCTATTCATTTTCCCGGCAGTAGCTGTTTTTGTTTGTTTGCTAAAATGAATGAATTGATCATTTTTAACCCCAGCAAAGAAGAGGTTTTGACTCCTAGAGTCAAAGTTTTACTGCTAGTGAAAGAGTTCTTTGAGAGTTTTTTTTAACACTGAGGAAGAAATGTCAGAAACTTAATTTCAACTCTAGTGTAGCATTAGTAGCAATAGATTTAAAGAATAAATTAGTTAACAGAAGCCAAGCCAACCATCTTCCTCAAACATTAATAACAAAACCCTGATGTTCACAGTGTCAAAGAAATATCTTTTGTTCTGTCACAGGTCAACACTATTACAGTGAGAACTTGGGATTGTTTGATGGAGTCCTCACCAGGTGTTCCCCTTTGGTTACCATGGTTACCACTGCTCTATTTTGCATTTCAAAGGAAAACTGTTACCCATATTCCTAGTCAGAAAATGTCCTTGTCTTTTCAGGAGTGCTGAAGAGAATGGAGTGGCTGTTGGAACTGATGGGTTACATTAGAAACGTTGCTTACAAGTCAACATCTGTTGAGAATGTGGCTCTTGAAGAGGTACAATCTATAGAAGTAATTTGTAGCTTCCTTAAAATTTAGGGCTTGTATTTGTGCTCCAAAGAGAGAATGTTTAATGCCTTGTTGCTTTTATTTTCCTCCTGCCTTTTATTTTTGAAAAACAATAGTGCCATCACACTGCTGCCAGAAGAAGGTGGGTGTTCTCACTGTGCTATTTAAATTATCCAGAACTGCCTTTTGAAAATCTTTTAAATGAAACAGACTTTTGGGCCTCTGGTAGGACAGCAGCACTTAAAGAACAAAAGCAATGAGAGGCCAAGCCTAAAGTCTTTGCACCTGAAAAAGGCTTAGGTGATAGGTGCCCACAGATTTGGGATTTACCCTTTGTTGGGTTCCTGGTGTGGATAGAAAAAAAAGATTCGAATCTGTGTTCCTCCTTCTTCAAATAAAATACAAGCAGCCCTTTCCCACTTCTTGTAATTCCTCTGACTCATACAAGCAGCCCTTTCCCACTTCTTGTAATTCCTCTGACTCTGCTCTCATTTGTGTGATTTTATTAGTTTGTTTCACTCTTGGTAGAGTCCTTTGGCATCATATTTGCTAAGTGGGTAAAGACCACGTGCCTTAGGATATTCTTTTGAGCCAATGCCCGGATTTCCTGTGGAGTCCTCTGTGTTCTAAGTTTTCACAAGTTATATTAGGTGTTTTCTAGATATCGAAAAGGGCTTATTTTTTCCCCCAGATATGACTTATTTTCATTTTTTAAAAAATCAAAGTAACTCTACTCTGGATTAAAAAAAATGCAATTCATTTCTCACTTTGCCTTGTAGTCAGTGTAAACTTTTTCCAAAACGTCTCTTTAAATGTATTGTTAGGTTTTTTTGTAACTTCTAATTAAGCAATGTTTCACTGGGATGCCCAAGTGTTTTTTTTTTTAATGAGAAAAGGAAGTGAACCCCTAAACTGTCTTTATAACAGAACTTGTCTTCCCTTAGCCTTAGAAATTTCTTTTGTGGATAGTGAAGGGAAATGTTGAGCTGGACAGTCTGGGTGGGTATGTATGTGTACCTCTATCTTTGAGTTGCTAAAACACTTGACCTAGTTTGTGCATGTTTCCTCTTTAGGCTATCAACTTCCTCTTGCTGCTCTTTGCAGCTTCTGTGGTTGTATGGGCTAACCATGATGCCCCTCTCCTGCTTGGACTAAGTGCCAGCTGGTTGCCATGGCACCAGGAAGGGGGAGTAGCTGGGTTCTCTCCTGGTTATCTTGGCCAGAGTCCAGTCAACAGGGTCACCTTGCAGGAGACTCTCACCCTCCTTCCCAGCAGCATGCCGCTTCTGCTAAGCAAAGAACCATGGAAGGAGCAAACACAAAAGGTAAAGCTGCAAGTCATCTCCACGTCAAGACTGGCAGCCTTTTTTTCTCCTCAGCAGTCACTGCTGGGGACTAGTGCTGTGGTGGCCTAAATGAAACTTGGATCAAAGCAGAGGCTATACTATTCAACCTTCCCCCATTGCCAGGAAAATGTAGAGCCTCTGTGATCTAGGGTAAATGGGATAATAGAAAACATATTTCTGGAAAAAAAAAAGGCAGGATCTATCTTGTGTGGTATTAAAGGCATATGCACACATGAGCACTCATGCTCTCTCTCTCTCCCTCTCACACACACATATACACACACAATCTTGAAACCTTGAGTAGAAATAAAATGATATCCAGAAAAACCTAGCAGAGATGGTGATGTGAAGTGTCACAGCCAAGGCTAACTCTCCTAAGAAATTCTGCAGCAGAGAACAACAGATGAACTGGTAACAACTAAAACCAAAACGTAACTGCAGTAAAGCTGCTTCATCTGTCAGGACTGTACAAGAGGACAGGCTCGCCGGCAGTCTGGGTAGGGGTGTGGTGGGAGCCTAAACCCCTGTGAGAGCTCACCTGTGGTCTTGAGCCAGCTCCCCGCTCCCAGCTCCCAATGTGCCCAAGGGGGACAGGAATGGGACAGTTCCCAGGTGAGTCAGCAAGCATTTCTTAATATGCCTAATGTAGGAGTACCGGGGATACACAGCTTACCATCTACTGATTTTGCTAGTGGAATCTACAAGGGCTGAAAAACCAGCTTTGTTTCCAGTTTCTAGTCAGGGCCACAGCAGGATACAAAGCCCTGCATGGTGATTCACAAGGAGAAAGTTACAGAGATAGGGGCAAACCAACAGTCAGTATTTATTAAATGCCTACTGTTTGCCAGGCACTATCCTGCCTAAGGTCTAGGGATACATATAAAAGATAGTCTCTGCCCTCAAGGAACCTACAGTCTTACATGGAAAGACAACACACAAAAGGAGTTTGGAGGGTAGGAGGTGCAGGGGGCAGAGATGGTGGGGAAGTCAAAAGTCCCAGGAGTCCTGCAGCAAGGGAAATGAAGAGATGTGTGTTCTGAGCTCCCACCTTAAGAGGAGGCTTTGGCACTTATGGCTCTGCTTTCTAGTCAAAGGGGCAGAGAGTAATGAAGCATAAGGACCAGGGTGATTAAATCGCACAAGATGAGATTTTCCAGCTTCCTGGAGTGTGATGGAGAAGTAATAGGAGTTCCAGTATAATACAACTTGGTGGGAAATGAAGGATCCAGTGAGAGACAGGCAGAAACCAGGGACTTAGGCTGGGGGCAAGACCTTTCTCCATGCCCAAGTCCTTAACCTGCATGAGAGCTGCAGAAGAGAGGGCCAAGGAGAACCAGGACCCCTCCATACCATTCGGAACTGGGACAGGACATTGGCAGTGGCATCTAAGTTGCCAAAAAGATAAAATTGGGACCTAGGCACCTCATACAAGGGCAAGAGGGGAGACAGAGCCACAGAAACGGAAGATAGAAACATAAGTAAATAGTGAAAGACCACCTAATATAATAATGAAATACCATGGATTAAGAGAAACCCAAGACATAAACCCAGAAGAAAAGAGATCTCTACCGGAAGTACAAGTAGCATCAGAAGAAGAATAACTTGGCCCCAAAGATTCCCAGAATACATGGAAAAAATGAAGCAAGAGATTAAAAAACATAATTAGAACTCTTAAGGAAAAAATTGGAAGGACACTAGAACAAAAAGTAGAAAACCTTCCTCAAGTAGTAGGTTCTATGAAAAAATAGAATGTAGCAAGCCAACACAGTGATTCCATGAGACAACAAGAAATATTTGAACAAAAACAAAAGACTGAAAAAATTAGAATATGTAATATACCTACTGTCAAAAACAATAGTCCAAATACCTAGGAGTACGCCTGCCATGACCAACCAAGGAACTACATGAAAATAATTACAAACACATTTTATGGAAATAAAGTCTGATTTAAATAATTGGAACAAAATTAATTGTTCACAGGTGTCAGAGTCAATAATTGGACGGTAAAATTAAAATAACAAGAAGAGTGGCAGACAAACAAAAATCCAAACACAAAAATAGAAATTCTAGAAGTCAAAAAGATAAAATCAAAAACGAAAAAATTATTGAATTACTAAATATAAAGGCTGCTTTTGGGGAAAAATAATAAAATAGACAAGCCATTGCCTTAGCTGATTTTATTTTTTTTTTAAAGAAGAAAACCAAAGTTAAATGAGAAATATGAAAAGAATTCATAATAATAAAAAAGGTTATAAAGGAAATTACTAGAGATCATTTTGTCCAACAAAACTGCATGAAGTGAATGAACATTCTTATGAAAACATAAAATTCTCAGATTGAAAATAGAACAAAACATGGAGAATTAAAATGTCTCTCTCAGAAAATGAAACCAATCTAGCCATAAATTAGCCACCATAGGGAGAGAAACCCAAGCGCAGATTGTGTGAATTCTATTAAACTTTTAGAGAACGTGGGAATTATATGAATACAACTACAAAACACTCTTTATAGACAGACAAGTCATTGGAAAGATAATATTAACTCAATGTTGGGCTGTGCTGTATAAGAAAAATAACAAACTACTTGAATTTATTTGCATGTTTAGTGGAATATAAAATTGCAAAAAGGTTTCTTTATACAGCTATTAATTGTGACAAAATTCATTTGGAGGAACAAAGAATCTTAAAAGAAATGGAAAACATCAGAATGAAGGTAATCTAGTTTTATCAGATCTCAAACTATACCACAAAGCAGTAATTCTTAGATCTCTTTGTCAGTAGTTTAAAAGAAAGAAAGAATGAAAGGGAGAGAGACATAGAAAGAAAGGAAGGAAGAGAGAGAGAAAGGAAAGGAAGGAAGGAAGAAAAGAAAGAAAGAAAGAAAACAAAAGTTGGTTTGGAATAGATTAGATAAACAGGACTCTGAAGTAGTCAAACATGGTTAGCATAGTATTTGGTAATCCAAGGACATTAACTCAGAGTAAAGACATTTGGCAAACATCATTGGGAAATCTGGCAAGTAGACTGGTAGAAAATGGTTAGGCAAACATCTCAAATGGTATGCTATAATAAACTCTAAATATTAACTGACTTAATTATCAAAGGTCATATCATAAAATTAAAAGAGAAGAGGAGATACTTTTTCTCATATGTGGTTAGGAAGAAAGTTCTTAACCGAATAAGGGATATGTCTTCACGGTGATTTACAAATTAATTGGTACAAAGTAAAAGAATTAAATAAATTGACTTGGACATTAAAGTTATAACTTTTTAATTTTTTTTACTATTTTAATTTTTTTAATTTTTAGTTTATGACATTCACTTCCACAAGCTTTGGAATTCCGAATTTTCTCTCCCTCCCCCCTCCCCAAGACAAAGAATTATAACCTATGGAATGAGCCACGAGAAAGAAGAAACAAAACAAAAAACAGAGCAAATAGTATGCTTCAATCTGCATTCAGTCTCTGTAATTCTTTTTCTAGATTTGGATAGAATTTTTCATCGTGAGCCTTTTGGAGTTGTCGTAGAACCTTGTATTGCTGAGAAGAGCCAACTGTATCCAAGTTAGTCATTGCTCAGTGCGGCTGTAACTGTGTACAGTATTCTCTTGGTTCTGCTCCCCTCACTCAGCATCAGTTCATTTTAGTCTTTCTAGGTTTTGTGAAGTTAGTCGCTCCTGCACATCCAGTTGTAAATGCTTATAACTGTTTACTGTGCAATTTAGTGAATCAGGAAACTAGATTTAAGTTTGGTACAGTCATGAATGAGACTTAAAGCCCTTTTGACCACGTGCCACCATTGTATGTTGTCCAGGTTCCTAATGCAGGGAGGCTCAGGTATCCTCGTGTTTGTTAATATGGCTTTTGTCCAGTCCCAAGTAATTGGTTCTTGATGGCAGAGATCTCTTCACTAATACTGGGTTTCATTTTACCCTAGTTCATTGATTGGCTATTCAGTATTATGGAAAGTCCTCAAGAAGCACTCTCATCAAGTTCCAGAGATCTTTTGAAAGGTATTGTTTTTCATACTTTTTCTGTCACCTGGGTAAAGAACGTTACGTGACTCATGATGCACTCTAACCTTATTATAGTATTCCCTAAGAAAGATCTTGATTTTACATTGGGAAAGCAAAATGTATAAAAAGGTACTTTGTAGATTGTGAATCACTATACAAATATATTAGTTTTTCAGCTGTAGGTAGGTACCGATTAGTGTGAGTAGTGAATTCCGTGAAGTGGTCTCATATATTCAGATGTTCACTATTCGAAGTTATAGTTTAAAAAATAGTGATTTGTTGCAGCCCAGTGGAAATGATTCATTACATATTTTAATAATGTGACCACTTTAGGGGCAGTGCCACTCATTTGCACTTATTGGGACCTAATCATATTATCAGATTTGGCCATCCCACAGTGTGACTTTGTAATCCAGAAACATGAGCTACCGAGGGCTCTAAATCTTAGGATCTACTTAGGTAGTATCTGCTTAGATAATAGTATGTGTTGTAAACAGAGACTGTTTTGATTTTTGCTTTTTTATCCCCAACTTTTTGTACCAGTACCTGGCACATAGTAGATGCTTAAAGTAGATGCAACTTGTTAGTTGATTGGTTAGTTTTTTTAATTGGAGAAACCTCTGTATCTTCTATTGGAGTAGTGCATGTGCAAAGATGCAGGGCCTTTACTATGAACATTTTATAGATGTTGCTATTCTCACACTAGTAGTTCATCTGCATTACTTCCAGTGCCAGTGCCATGACGTAAAATATCACCATTATATGTAAGCCTTTGCTGCCCAGAATTACTGACCTTGAGAAAATTCACTTAGTGATCTCCCTCTATGGCCCTTTGCTTGCTTGATGGAGTGCAGAGTATGACTTCAGCTGTGCAAAAGCAGAATTGAATTCTTCCCCTCATTTAGAGTGTTCAGGAAGAAAACTAAGATTCATCCCTCAAGCAGACACTGAATTAAAGACTTAAAAGTGCTTTTCCAACGCTCAGATTCTGTGATACTCTTGCTAATATTCTTCACTTTTTTCTGTCCTTAGAAACCTAGACTTTATCTTTCCATTTTTCTCAAGAGTTTTATTTTATTTTAATTAATAGTCATAAGCTTGGCCCACAGTCTTTTACCCCTAACAGATATTGTCTCAGGGAGTAACATCAACCAACAGATCGTGCATGTCAGGTACATGGAAAACTTGTTTGGAGAAGTATATATTTACTTGGATTTATCTCTTGTTGAATCCAGCCACTGCTGTATTCTTGCTTTCAAAAGGGCTAGGCAACCCTCACACTGAAATTTTAAAAAATCTTATTTACTATAAGAGAACTTATTTTTAATTTTTAAATTTTTTTAATTTTTTGCTATAAGAAAAATCTTATTTACTTATAAGAGAACTTAAAACTCTTGGAGTCTTAGGCTAAAATAAGTAGGTTAAGTAGTATTTTGCAGGGCTGCCTAAATTTTTAACTGATTCTTGAGAGATCATGTATTAATAGTTACAAAAGGGTATGTATTAGTGGACATGTGAATAAA
This sequence comes from Petaurus breviceps papuanus, assembly GCF_028583685.1. NCBI lineage: Eukaryota > Metazoa > Chordata > Mammalia > Diprotodontia > Petauridae > Petaurus > Petaurus breviceps. The sequence goes on from NW_027185793.1 coordinate 2,215,206, forward strand.
TAATGTAATATAATCAAACCTGCTCCACTAATCAGCTCAGTTAAGATAGCTTTTCATTTTAATTCAGGTTAAAGTGTCTCAATCATTACTTTGGAATCTCATTATGCAGCATTTTTTATAGGATTCTCTATTGGTCATTAAGATTTGGCCAAAGCTTAATGGCAGTTATTGGCCTTGAACAGTGGTCAGATGAGCGTGAATTAGACCTGGGGCAGGGCACTAAGGCACCAGATTTCACAAGAATGAACACTTGGAAAATGGGAAAGGGAAGAGAAGTCAGTAAGCATTTATTAAGCTCCTACTATGTACCAGGCACTGTGTTAAATGTTTTACAAATATCTCGTTTGATCCTCACAACATCCCAGTGAAGTAGGTGCTATTATTATCCACATTTTACAGTTGAGGAAACTCAAGCAAAAAGAGGTGTGATTTGCCCAGGGTCACACAGTTTATGTTTCAGAGGCTGGATTTGGACTCAGGTGTTACTGTCTTGAAGCCCAGCACTCTATCTATAATGGTGCTGATTATACCTTTACTAAGGTATATTAAGAGGCTATTGGAACATTAGCAATAATGATGAAAGTAGGATGAAATGTCACTGTTCATGGCTTTCTGTCCTTCCCTTAGTACCTTACAGAGACATGCCCTTAGTTCCAAAAGCAGAAGTCCCACCCACCAGAATAGTGAAAGTCTCACCAAGTTAGAATAACAATAATCCCCTTTCTCACAGATTTCTTTTATCATACAAATGCTAAGTGCAATGTCAGCTTGTCGGTCACTCAGATAACTGTCAAAAATATGGTCTAAGTGTCTGGAGCTACATGGCTCAATTTCCTCCTGTGTTTTACATGTCACAGTGGATAGAACTCTGAGCTTGTAATTGAGAAGACCTGAATTCAAATCTTGTCTAAGATACTTATTAGCTTAGTGAGGGCAGGTCAGTTAACCTCTCTGAGTCTCAGTCTCCTCACCTGTAAAATGAGGGACTTGGGTTTGAAGGTAACCTTCCAGTTCTAAATCATTGATCCTACAACTTTGTTTCTTCCTGATTCTGTAGAGTTAAAGATGTTGCTTTCCATGCAGTTTAATTTTTTTCTGCCCTTGGGGTATTTCCTTTCTCTGATTCTACATCTACAACTGGGACTAAGCAGGGATTGAAACAGGAACTGAAGAAAACTGACAGCAGGATGAAAGGACAGGTTCTATTCCTGTCCGTGACATACACAGAAACTGACTTATAGAGATCCACAAAATACAATAATGTACTCTGTGTTTTTTGTTTCCCTAGCTACAATTCTGGCCTTGAGATTTTTCCCTGAATTTAAGAAGAAAGTAATGTGGTCCAGGGCATATGGTTGGTAACCATTCTGCCAGAAGTCAGCATTCTCAGCTGGAAACAGGAGGAGTCTCAAGTTTAGTGTTTGTCCATTCCAGGCATACAGCAGAGAGCAGAATGACATATTGCTGCCCGGATATTTGGAAGACACAGAATCACCATGGACTGGTTTGATTAACAGACCAAATTTGGACTGGAACCCTAGATTATATTTCCCTCAACTTACACAGATTTCAAGCTGTAGAGTCTTTGTTTTACAAAGTCTTAAAATATAACACTTAAGATTCAAGTAAAAACAATCTTGTGGATTTATTGTATGTAATCATATTTATTGGAAAAATATGAAGTTTTTCACTTTAACACTATGGTAAAAAGCCAGGTTAAAAGGTAGATGGCAATGTCATCCCTTACCCACATTTCCTATATACTATATATAATAAATATAATATAATATGATATATATAATAATGGATTCAATTAATTTAGACAAGTTGTCTTACTCTTATTGATTAAAATACTCTTTTATCTGAATTAATATGCAGGTAAGTAACACAGTGAACTGGCTTAACTGGGAAAGGACATTTGATAAATTTATCGAGTGGCTCAGTTTACGCTTCTCTTATAAAAGTTAATCATTTAAGTAAGGAGTTATATACCTTGATTAGAATCACCAGTGGTCATTGAAAAATATTTTTTAAATTCTCACAGTTTCATAACAGGGACCTGGGCTCAGCATGGTATTATAGAAGGAGCATTGGATTAGGAATTGGGAAACTGAGATCCTAGGTCCTATTGCCATTTTGATAATAAGTTTTGTTCTTAGTTGCATGACCTGGGCAACCTGGACTCTTCAGTTGGTCCTTAGTTTCATTATCTATTTAAAAAGGGGTTTGGACTGCATGATATCAAAGGTGCCTTCCTAATTAAAGTCTGTATTCACCTTATATAGAGAAAAAGTTTACTAGCTGTATTAGCCAGTGTTCTATTTTTAGCCTAAAATATATACCTATGTATATGCAAATCTATTCATACATGGATGGAAGAGGTAAGAATAATGTGGGATAATTTGAAAAAGGCCTGTTATTGGTGTTGGTAATAACAACAATAATCATTGTTTTATATAGCATTTTAAGATTTAATTAACTATAATACTATTGAACACACTTATAGGTATGAATAAGGGAGTTCCTTTAAGGCACTTTATTTTGTTCCAAAAAGCTTTCAAATCAGAGATCTCAAAATTTGTAAGGTGAGGGACTGGGCCTGTGATTTGGTCTACATAAGGGAGCTCCCAGATAGGAACATTTTCTCAATCCAGACTGTTACCTTCTTAAAAACGTAAGGTTTTATAGAGTTGCCTATTTCTCTGAGATTAAATAACTTTTTTTTTTTAAGCAATTGGGGTTAAGTAACTTGCTCAAGGTTACACGGCCAGTTATTTCTGTGTGCAGTGCTAAGTATCTGAGCCTAGATTTGATCCCCAGGTCATCCTGACACTGGAGCCAGTGCTCTTACTCACTGAGCCACCTGGCCGTCCCTAAGCAATTGGGGTTAAGTAACTTGCTCAAGGTTACACAGCCAGGTGTTTCTGGGTAGGTGCTAAGTGTCTGAGCCTGGGATTCGATCCCCAGGTCATCCTGACACTGGAGCCTGTGCTCTTACTCGCTGTGCTACCTGGCCACCCCGATTAAATAACTTTTAAGTGATTTTAAAAGAGTCACATTGATGACTTGAACTGAGTTCAAGTCTCTAGTTCTGAGTAAGGCCAGCTTACTCTCTACATCATAAAATTCTGTCTCTCCACAACATAAACAAAAGGAATGTCTCCAATATGTGTAGTCTTAGTTCTTTTGTTTGCTTGTTTTTGAAAGCTGAGAAGCTGGCCAAGACATCATTAACAAATTAATGACTATGAGATTGATATTGAGGGACATCCCCTAGAAATGAAGTTTTGCTAGGGCACCTTGAAACCTGCTTTCCTGTGAAGTTTACCGCATCCTTATTTCAGTTAGAATATCAGTCTTTGGTAGTCACCTCTTAACAAAAAATCAAAACAAAAAACTTTAAGAATATTATTTGGCATATTTAGAAGAACTATGTAAACAAAACAGATCACACCAGTGGTTGCTTCCCCAGAAGACAGAACTATATTCACGGGTGTCTATAAAATGTCATGTCACTTTCTTGGCAGCCTCTTTTATGTTTTTGTTGTTGAGTCGTTTCACTCATGTCTGACCCTCCATGACCCTATTTGGGGTTTTCTTGGCACAGATACTGGAGTGGTTTGCCATTTTCTTCTCCAGCTTATTTTACAGATGAGGGAACTGAGGCAAACAGAATTAAGTGACTTGGCCAGGGTCACACAGCTAGTATGTGTCTGAAGCCAGATTTGAATTCAGGAAGATGAGTCTTCCTGACTCCAGGCCTGGCATTCTATCCACTGCTCTGTCCCTTCCTTTAAGTGAAGAATGCATAAAGGAATAGTTTCTGCCCCTAAGAAGGAAGTCATATCAAAATTGAGATTCGTTAAGACCATACAAGAAAACAAGAACCCAGCTAGGACACCTGAGGAACAGAGTAATCATGAAAATGAAGAAAATAACATCATGTCAAAAAAATAAAACTGATTAAATAGTTCATTTGAATTTTAAATTATTTTTATACACAGCACTATGAAACTCAGACACACATACTCAAGACTATACACAAACAGAAATGTGTATAAGGTGGGTTTTTTTCTTAAATATTTTTTACCATTGTAAAAACATTCAGATCATACTATGAATATTTACAAGGCTATGATTTACATTACTAATTCAGACTGAAAGTGAACATTTGCTAGCTACCAAACATATCCTTCCTCATTTCAGTGTTTCCTGGACTGAAGAATTCTATTTCTTCTCCACTTTCTAGTAATGGATTTTCTTAAAGAACCTTATGTAATAATTTTCAGATGCCCATGTATGTTTAAGGTGCTTAATAAGTACTGATTCTAATTATTATTAAGCACTGGAGAAAATATCAAATTTATATAGGATAAGATGCCTACCTTCATGGAACTTAACTATGTGACAGTTAAAACTAAGATTACATGTTTGTTCATCAGATATTTAAGTTCAGAGACTTAACATTATGAATAAATGTAACAGTAAAAATGTGTTTCCTGAAACTGAAAGAATAGGTAGATTAGAAAAAAATGACAGTTGCAAGTTTTAGTACACTGCCTTCTTAATGGAGAAACTGAAAGAATGTGATGATAGCACTTACGATATTGGGTTAAAAGGGATTTGCTAGGTAATGGAAACTTTAAAAAGAAATGTCCAGAGTGAGTTTTGATATCCTATGTCCTCTTCTGTGGTCCCAGTGGCACTCATTGATGATGGTCCATTAGCATAAGTGCTGAAGATCATTTTGAAACTTAGGAATTTCTCCCTGACATTTGAAACCAAAAAGAAAAAAATTAAGTCCTATGCTTTGTAAATATTTAAAATATTCTCTTTCATGTGTTTATATTATATTTGAAATACGGGCATACTTCAGAACTACTGCAGGTTCAGTTCCATGACACCACAGTGAAGGACATATTGCAATATAGCAAGTCACATGGATTTTTTCATTTCTCCGTGCATATGAAAGTTATGTTTACACCATATTGTGATCTATTAAGTGTTCGATAGTATTATGTTGTAAAAAAAATGTACATACCTTAATTTTTAAAAATTGCTAAAAATGCTAACCATCATCTGAACCTTTAACAGGTTTTTTTTTTTTTGCTGGTAGAGGGTCTCGCCTCAATGTTGATTACTGCTACTTGATCAGGCTGCTGAAGGTTGGGATAGCAGTGGTAGTTCTTAAAAAACTTTTTTTAAATCATCTTTTCCCCTAGTTACATGTAAAGACAATTTTTAACAATCATTTTTTAAAAATTGGGTTACAAAATTTCAACCTCTCTTACCACCCCCCCTCCTTGATATGCATTTGATATGCATTAATACATGTTCAATCATGCAAAAAAAATCACTATATTAGTCATGCTGTGAAAGAAGAAACAGATCCAAAGGGGAAAAAAAGTACAGAAAGTGAAAAATTGTGTGTTTCAATATGCATTTAGACTCCATAAATTGTTTCTCTGGAGGCATTTTTCTTCACGAGTCCTTTGGAATTGTCTTGGATCATTGTATACTGAGAATAACAAGTCATTCACAGTTGATCATCATATAGTATTGCTGTTACTGTGTACAATGTTCTCCTGGTTCTGCTCATTTCACTTTGTATCAGTTCATATAAGTCTCACATAGAGAACAGTGAAGTTTTCTATATCAACTGACTCTTCCTTTCATGAAAGATTTCCCTGTAGCATGTGATGCTGTTTGATAGCATTTTACCCACAGTTACAAATTCTTTCAAAGTTGGAGTCAATTTTTCAAACTCTGCTGCTGCTTTATCAACTAAGTTTATGTGGTATTGTTGTGTCTCAGAGAATAGGGAGACCAGAGGAGAGGGAGAGAGATCATCAGTGGAATAGTCAGAACACACAACATTTATCAGTTAAGTTCTCTGTCTTATATGGGTGCAGTTCGTGGTGCCCCAAAACAATGACAATAGTAGCATCAAAGATTACCAATCCCAGATCACCATAACAGATTTTCTAATAATGAAAAAGTTTGGAATATCGTAAGAATTATCAAGTGACACAGAGACACAATGTGAGCACATGCTGTTGAAAAAATAGCATCGATAGCCTTGCTTGATCCAGGAATGCCACAAACCTTCAATTTGTTTTTTTTTAAAATGCAGTACCTGCAAAGTGCAATAATGTGAAGTACAATAAAACAAGGCATGCCTTGTCTCTGTATAAAGCACAAAATGAAATTCAGACTTAGTAGTTACCTAGTTAATTTGGTCGAAATAGTGAATAATTAAGACTAATGAAATTGACTTTTAACACATGGCTGTTGTTCCTAGCAACTCCATGCTTGCATCAAATTAACTATGTAATTGCCAAACCTTTACTTCTCCATATGTAGCCAAAGCCTCGGCTTCTCGGTAACTTGAAAGGCTAAGTGGTATACAGCAAAGAAACCTGGATTTTCATCTAGAAGACTTGGATTCGAATTAAATTTTGAAAATGATCTCCATACCTACCCTAACTTGTCCAGCAGTGGCAGGAAGGGGTTGCACTGGCCCAGAGAGATTAGGAAATTGCTCCAACCACAACATTCTAAGCATCACTTCTTTGTAATTCCTTGTTTGTACACTCACTGTATACTTTTCCATTGCCCTTTGGTTACGGTTCATTTTCAGTTCTTCAGAGACTATTGAGCTAAATTACTCAAAGTCATTCAACACAACAAAAGAAAACTGATATTAAGAAGATGGGCCTTCGGTTCAGGGAGAAACTTGAGGTCTTCAGAAGGACTTTTCCGTTTTCTGAAGATAATGCAGCCAGCATGCTCAGTGGGTTCGACTCATCCATTTGCAATGTCTGCCCATGACATAAATGTCCCAGACATATATAAATTATATAACTATGATAGAGGGATTTTAGTTTCTTTCAGCTATAGCTCCCAGAAAAGAAAGTTATTATGTTTCTGGGCAGTGTTTCAGGGCCACAATGACTTCTCTAAATAAAAATAATAATGCAATTTTATCTTATGCTTTAACATTATCCACTTTTCCCTGTGTATCCCTCCCACCCTACTTTTCCAGAGAGCCATTCTTCATAACGAAAAAGAAAACTTTAGCAAAACTAACCAATATGCCAATAAAGTCTAATATTATTTTCAGCAAGGTACCCTGAAAGACAGGCAGCATGTGCCAGACAAGTCAAACCACCACCTTGACTTACCCTTCAAACCCTAATGGAGACATCTCAGGACCCTGAACCTAGGAACCTTAGGATTCACAGTGGTTCCAAGCCACCAGACCTGCTTCTAATCCAGTCCCACACCTATCTTGCGGAAAAAATCATTTTGGAGAGAGGGCCCACCTTTCTCACCACCAGCAACAACTGCTGATCACCCACCCTAAGGCAGATGGTCACAGATGCCTGGCGAAGGCAATACTGCCCTTCTCCCTAATGTGTGCTTCCTCCAGCCCTCAGCTATCACCTTGGAAAGTAACTCCTGTAGAGAAGGGGACAACCATCCTAACCAACTCCTACCAAGAGGGCAAGCAAGCCCACCTAACTGAAGCAGCAAAGTGCCTTGGAGAGGATGCAGCATGTGTCAGGCAAGTCAGAAAACCATCACTGCCTCAAGGAGCTGTGAGGAGAGTGGCACTAAAGAAGAGGCATTAACATCTGCTCTGCTAGTACTATACCCTTAGAACCAAGAGACTTTCCAGTTTAACCTGCAGCTGAAACCTTCCAATGTGCTGTCTCCTTTAGACTAAGTTCTTTGAAAGTAGGGGCTGTCTTTTCTATTTGCACTTAGACTCGGTGGTTTGCACATAATAAGTGCTTATTAAATGCTTCATTCATTTATATGTTGACCTAAAAAAAACTCATTTTGGCAAAGAAGCCAGAGGAGGGGCTTTGGGGGCCAATTCTTTAACAATCTCCTTTGTCTAGTTCTTTGTTACAATTAAAAATGTTTCTGTAAGTGTAGTGTATGTGCCTAGCAGTAGCATCTACTTTGATCAGATGAAATAATATTTATAAAGTGCAGTGCATAGCATATATTAAGCAGTATATAAATACTATCATCATCATCAACACTACCACTTGGTCAAAGGTATAGACATTTTAGTCACTTTCTTCATAGGATTCCAAATTGTTTTTTTTTAAATGGTTGAACATTTACAACACCAATAATGCATGAGTGTGACTATCTACAACCCCTCCAACATTAACTTTTTTTTTCTTTGTCAGTGTGCTTGGTGTGATGTGATACATGAGTTGTTTCCATTTGAATTTTTCATATTAATCATCTGGAGTATTCTTTCATATGACTATTAATAGTTTGTAGGGTTTTTTGAGGAATGTTCATATCTTGACCACTTCTTTATTGGGGATTGGTTTTTGTTCTAATATATTTGTTAGTTGCCTATATATCTTGGATATCAGCAATATTTGATGTGGTTTTTTTCCCCCAGTTTGTTGCTTCCCTTTTTATACTAATTACATTAATTTTGTTTGTGTAAAAGATATTCAACCTCATATAAATGAAATCATTTTATATCTTATAATTGTTTTTACACCTTATCTGGTTAAGGATTTGCCATCTATGCATAAATGTGAAAAAGCTTTTCTAGTCTGATTCTCTTCTAATATTTTATATCTTTAATATTCAAGTCACATCCATTTTGATTTTTTCCCCTACAATGACAATCTAAAGGACTGAACTCAATGTTTCACTTCATTACAAGATTAAATGAATTTGAATGTATTTGCCTTTGGGCTCTTCTAGAAGCTGGATATTTCTGAAAGGACTCTGGTTTATGAAGTGAGCTATTTGTAAAGCATTCCCTCAAAACTATGTATGGAAAAGTGGGGTTATGAATAAACTGTCTTTTTCCCCTTGAAATAATAGTGTTAACCCTTTATGTGATTCTAGATCATGTTCTAGATGATAATTCAACCATGTTCTGGAATTGGCTTTGTTCGTTTTAAGTCATAAGATATGGCATGCAAATGCATGGAGACAGAAGAAGGCAGAATAAGACAAGGAAGTAGCAAATAGCCTAGTTTGGCTAGAATGTAGAATGTGTTAAGAGGAGTAGGGTGAAAAAGCTAATAAGACTGTTGGAGTCGAACTGTGGAGGAGCTTGTGTTTTACCTTATAGGCAGTTGGGGCCAGTGAAGGCTTTTGAGCAGAAGGATGGGATGATCAGATGTATAAATTAACAGCTTATATCTATATGGCACTTTCTAGATTTCACATCACTTCTCAAAAATACTGTATAAATAGGTATATTAGAAAGGAGAGACAGCTAGGTCTAGTAATAAATAGAGAGCTGACCTCAAAGCTAGAAAGTCTGGGTTCATGACCTATATCTGCCTTGTATGGACTATGTGACCCTGGAAAAAGTCACCTAAATTACAGTGCTCTAAGCTCTCCAAGGATATAGCAGAAAAGATGCTGACTTCCTCACTAGAGAATTCCCTATATCCATGAATTCATCCATCCAGTCCCTATCCCTATTTAAGGAGAATTACTTTGCCATGAAGGAATAGAGAAGGAAGAAACTAGAGACCAGGTAGGAGACTGCTAAAGTAATCCAGGCAAGAGCTAATGAGGCATGACCTGGATAGTGACAGTGTGAGTGGAGAGAGGCAGAGAGGTTTGACAGATTGTGAAAGTATAACCAATGAGATTTGACAGCTGGTGGAAGGGGGTGATGAAGAAAAGGAAAGAGTCAAAAATGGTAGTTTTCTTTTGAATTAGGATGACAGATGTTAGTGCTACCAATATAAGTATGGAAGTTGAAAGAGGGTAGAAAGACTTGTGGGAAAAAATGAGAAATTCAGCATTAGCTATCTGACTCTCATCATGGGTTTGAACTCCCAAAGGCACATTCAAATTCCTTTGGTATTTCAAACACATAATGTTCTGAAATGAGTACCATTCCCCATGCTAATATGTCTAGCAGGCAACTGGAGATATGGGACTAGATCACTGAAGAGAGAAAGAGGCTAGATCTCCAGTCTGAGTAGTCATTTGGAGAAGTGATCACTGACTTCATAGGGATAGGCAGGAAAATTGGTTTGAATCCTACAAAGTTACTAGAGACCAGAGTCCTTTTTTCCCTTTGTCATTGGTTAAATTTTATTGATTTGAAAAATGAAACAGAATTGTGCTATCTTACATAAGGTGATTAATATTTCTCCATTTGAAAATTCCACACAAAACTGAAAGTTGACAAACATCAAGTCAAGTATCTTTGATTATATATGTATAATTGCTTATTTCTTGTCAAATATTTCATTCAGTAGAACTGACTTTCCCTTTCTAAAAATGAAAAAAAAAATCAATATTCTATTAGGTGGTACATAGGTGTCATGACATAACAAGATATATCATTTGTGTCCTGCTGAGATGACAAAACTTCTAGGCTAATTAAATATCCTCTTCAAGGTATTAGCCCTAAATAACTTAAACTCTCAGTTCTGTGGTGAAGGAAATTAAATGGTTTTGTTCTTTTTTGCTTGGCATAGCCTTTTCCAGGTGAATTTAATACTGATAGGAGTTTAGATTACTAGCTGTGGAAAACTTGAAACACATCCATAAAGTAGGCTGTTATATAGGCAAGAGCAGGATATATTTCATGAATGTCTTCCATATATGTTGGCTCTCAACTTGTCCTGACTCTATGTTTTTACTTTGAGATCACAGACAAGGGAAAAAATGCAAAGGAAAAAACATATATAACTGGAAGTAATTTAGACTACTAGACTCTGTTTCAATAATGAATTGAGAAACTATTTCAGTTGAATTTATTCCAGTTGTTTAGCGTACAAGGGGGGGAAAAAAGCTTCTACAAAAACATCCTTTATAACTTTCAACAACAGCAAAAATCCACAGTGGTAGTGAGGCAGGAAGCATATATTAGATGTAAAATGTGTATGAAACCAAGAATTGAATATTTGAATGCCCAGGGCTCTTGGAAGGGTTTCCATTTCATTCCAAGTTAAGAAAAATATCAGCTATTTTTCAAACATTTGTCATTTTTTTCAATCTAAGTACTTCACATGGTACGTTAAGCAGCAGCATATTGCACAAGATGGTCTTCATGACAAAGCCTTAGTTTTTCTTCTCTTTGACATGAAAGGTTCTGAGGATATTTTTTCTTTCTGAGTAGAGGTGATCATAGGTAAAGTACATACCTAATTTGGGGGAGGAGGGGAATAGCAAAGACAAGGAAAATTAAGTATTCATTCATAACCTTGAAAGAGCTCTTAAAGAAAGCATGGGTACTTCAGTGATTTTATCCTGCTCTTACAATGGTTCTGTTGTCAGTTGATGCTATCCTACATAAGAAATTTTCACAAGACTTTCTGTAAGTGGGGACATCCACTCCCTCCCCCCATCTAGTGGTAGCATCCAAATGGGCTAAGTATTTCTTTTCCTCCCCTATTTGGGATAGCTTCCTCCACCTACCAGAATAGAACATTTGTCAGTTCTCCATAGGAATAATATTCTCATCTCTGAGATGGTGGGCATATTTGGGCTTCTACAAGTCATCAAAATGACATTTTGTGGGATTGCACAGGCAGCAGAATTTAAGAACTGCTTTGCCAGGACAGAAATTTACCTTTGTTGCCCCACTAGAGCAATCAAACTTTTCTTGCTATTTGGTGAAGCATTGGAGTTGATGTCATTATCCTTCCTGAAAGAACTCTCCTCTCACCTTGACCAAACTGCCCATGATTTAAAATTTTTTTTAAACTTCTCTCCCACCAAAATCAACCCAACCTCTCAGAAAAACACAGAGAAAAAAAATGAGAAAAACTTACCTACAAAAAGCACCACAAGGTATATTTTTAAAACATACGGAAAATATATTGATAAGTCAAAGGGCAGTTTGGTGGAGTAAGTGCCAAAGGTTTCGAAATAAGGCAATGATTGGTAGCTGACAAATGCTGTTAATGTAGAAAAGAAATCATGTTAAAGTAGCTGTGCTAGACGTGTCTCCATAATATGGTAGGAGACTACAAAGAAAAAGGATTTTTAAAAATCCCATTAAAGGAGCTCAGTGTTTTGGCAAATCAATCACAGATTTATCAAACTATATCATGGTTAAAAAAAAAAGTACCATATTGTGCTATATTGTTTCATATCTGCTGCTCTGTTTTGTCTGTAGAAAAAAAAGGGTCTATATTTATTGAAAATGATAATGATAACTAAAATTTATATAGAACCTACTGTGTGCCAGCCATGGTGCTAAGCCCTTTACAACTATCATCTCATTTGATTCTCACAACAACCCTGAGTGGCACGGGTTATTACTGTCCCCATTTTACAGATGGGGAAACAGAGACAAACAAGTAAAGGGACTTGCTCAGGGTTACATATCTAGTAAATTTCTGAGATTAGATTTGAACTCAGGTTTTCCTGACTTCTGGCTTGGTGAGAAGAGAGGGACAGTTTTCTGTCAGATTCAACACACCTTCTGCTGCCCTCCTACTCCCTCAGATACTTAACATAGCTGTCCCACTTCAAATTTTGGGTGCTGTGCCTTATTTTTCAAGTTGATGAGATTTGCATTATTTCACATACTTTCTAAGACTTAGAAACTCTTCCCACTGCTGCACAAAAGCAGTCCTGGCTTCTTAGAGTCAGCTGAGTGCAGGATCTACACTAGGTTAGGCACAGAGTGACGAATTTTTCAGTGAGAGCTAACTGAAGTCTACCAAGTTGTACTAGACAGTCATAGAGTAGTAATGGCAAGTGATTGAAGTAGTAGTAGTGGTGGTGGTAGTGGTAGTGGTTGTAGCGATGGTGGTGGTGGTGGTGGTGGTGGTGGTGGTGGTAGTAGTAGTAATAGTAAGGCTTTTTTAGTTCACAAAGCACTTTACATTTGCAGCAAGGCTTGTGGCACTCCTCTCCCAGGTTTCCTAGCAATGCCATGAATGAGGTTTTGGTGCGTATTACAAAAGCAACATCTCTCAGATTCTCTTGGGAACAAACACTTCACTCTTGCTATTTGACTCATTACCATATCAATTCTCTCAATTAAGGGGTATGTTTTGTATTACCTAACCAATTACCACAAATTTTAAAAAGTGAAAGACAGTATGGTATCGTGGATAGGAAGCTTTACCTGGAGTTGGGAAAAACTGGGTTCAAATCTGTCCCAGGCACTCACTATCAGTGTAATCCTAGGCAAATCATTAAATTTGTGCCTCAGCTTCCTTACCTAAAAAATGGTAGGCTTAAATTTGATAGCCTCTGCTTTCTAGCTCTAAAACTATAGTCTGATGAACTACTTCAATTATTTAGCTCTGGCTTTATTAAAAAAAAAGAAAATGAAAAATATCCTTATAAGCCTCTTCTCCTTCAGTAAAGATATGTAAGATATCATTCCTTTCATTTTCGAACAGTTTGCCTGCTGAAAAGGGGCAGAAAAAGAACAATTGCATACAGAATGCTGATAGAATCTATTTGTGAAGAATCTTATGTCTCTCAGATAAAATGCTAAGGAAAGACATGCACTATTCAGAGTACCAGATAGAGATTTATGTACTAAGAGAACGTATTTGAAAGCAGAGAAATGGCTGCATTAATGAAGGTTGTAGGACATTATGGTCCATCAGCCATTTGCAGGTGATGGTTTTTTGAATCTTGAAATTTATAACTGATAGAATCATAAATTAAATAACTGGGTACTAAGGGAAGATTATGAAGGATTATTGATCACACGTAACATAAAGATAGATATTTTGAATTTTAATGAATAAAGTAAATACGAGTCATTATCTGCCAGGAGGCTCTGACTTGAGAAATTACAGTCAGTTAAGAAGTCAGGTTTAAAGCATGAATCTCAGGGCAGCTAGGTGGCACAGTGAATAGAGCACCAGCTTTGAAGTCAGGAGGACCTAAGTTCAAATCCAGCCTCAGACACTAAACACAAAAACTTGTGACCTTGGACAAGTCACTTAACCCCAATTGCCCTCCAAAAAGAAAAAAAAAAAAAAAAAAGCATGAATCTTGAAGACCAAGGCCACACATGGGCTATATGTATGTATGTGTATATGTACATATGTAAATTGCCCCTCTGGAGTCTTGCTGTAGTTTTTACTCTAATTTGCCCTCTCTCTCCCTCTCCCTCTCTCTCTCTCTCTCTCTCTCTCTCTCTCTCTCTCTCACAACCACACACACACACACACACACACTTCAATAGTGAATTGACTGAGATCATAGTCACTTTTAACCATTCTCCAATTGCTGACTCTTCTACAGACACTGAAATCACAGTCCAACAATTCAGGTCTATCTAGATGGCTGTCAAAATGTCTCCAGAATTCTCAGGGTACCTGCTCTGCAGAATAAGAGTTCAACTCAGTTCTCACTCAGTCTCTAACAGACTCCCTCAAGGATGACACAACCCACCAAATCACTCCTGGGTCTCTCTATGACAGTTAACTCTTTAAGTTTCTTCAGGAAAACAATTCTCTTAGTCATCTGTCTCTTTCACAGACTTCCTTAGCCATGACAATTAAAGTCGATCAAGAAGCCAATTAAATTGTCAATTCTCAAGATTCTATTCCTTGTCTCTTAAAGGTACAGTAACACTGAAGTCAGTGAGAGAGGCTATATTGAGAAGCACCATGATAATCCTGTAAAAGTGTTGCTATCAAATTTATTATTTCCACTTCACAGATGAGAAAAATAAAGAGTTAAATGATATGCCCAAAATAATATGATAATAATAAAGGGGTAGAGATGAAATTTGATTCCTGGTCTTCCTGACTGAGACTAGCACTCTATCCATTCTACAATGTTGTCTTGCTAAAAGTAAATATCCTTAATATATTGATATGCACAAAAAAGCATACTAACTAGTATTTCTAGGTAACACATGTAGTCCTTAGATTTTTACAAATGGAGTTAATTTGGCTATTCGTATGAAAGTGGCATTTACTTTAGACATAGATGACTGTACAAAGTTGAAATTATAAACCTATGGTTTTGCTTATTGGAAAGCACTTTGTCTCTAGCAGTACCAAGGAATCTGGGTAAAATTAAAACAAGATAAAAAATGTGCCAGGACAGATGGAGCTGAATGAAAGAAATGTTGGCAAAACATTATCTAATTTTCTAAAAAAAAATAATTCAATTATGATAACTAGACTGCACTAAGAAAAATGTTGATAAAAATGAAACACTGTTTCCTTACCTTCAGCAAGAACACAGAGAGGATAGATGAACATCCAGAGCGTTTGACTGAGCCATGTCAAAATGTGGTAGTAAATTCCCACCACAGACAACATGCTATATGTGTATCTGAAAGGAAAAAGTATGGTCATAACATATTTTGGTTTGGTATTTGGGGGATAAAGGGATAAGCAAACATTTTGCTACTTTGTTAAATCTACACATATGATTGGAATGTGTTGATTTATTTTTTATTGACTTTAACTTCCTGTTGATACACTACATTGGAAAGTATCAATTTTGCTCAGTTTTAGTTCACTGTTACATATAGACAGCACTGAAATTAAGAAACAAAATATATTTCTTTTCCTGTAAACATGTTCACCCCACCCCATGTCCTTATTTTTGACCATTCCACTGGGATGGGATATGCTTATTTTGAAATAATTAACAAAATAAGGAAATGAGAGCATAAATGAGGTGTTTTCCCCTCAATTTTCATTCATGTTCTATTGACTAAAATCCATAACTTTTAAATAGGGCTTGGGTTTCCAGACAAGACTGCTGCCTAAACCAGAGGCAGGCTAATTTCCTCACACCAGTTCCAGCAAAACCCTGAAATTTGTATCACGTCGAATAATGGTCAAGAAGGTTAATGAGAAACTACAGTAAATGACTTCTTCCAACCCAAACTGTATAAAAAATTGGCCAAGAGCATACTGGGAAAGGGGCACCTCCAGCAAAATGAGCACCAGCACAACCAAAGATGGGATGTATGTAAACTCCAAGACTTTATATTTGGAAGCAGTAAGATAGGAAACGACTCCCCTGAGAAAGCCCTAGTCTGGTCATAAATCCCCAAGGTGGGATTCTTGGAAGCTCAGGAGAGTAGCAGCAGACAGGGACTAGTGTGGTGCCACCCAGGATGGTACCACAGTTTGCAGACTAAGATGGCCCTGCCCCAGACTATTTGAGGTCCCTAACACTCAATTTGAGATGCCAAAGAATCTCAAACATACCAGGGAGGGGAGGTGTTAGCCTTAGGAATTTAGCACGAGAACCCTAGGAATCTGTGGTGAGACCATGATAGGGCTGGCCACCCCCCTCCCAAAAGTCCAGCAGGGGACACAAGGCCGTAATTCAAGAATTAAAGCTGGAGAGATGAATAAACCAAAATAAACACCTGTAGAAAATGATTGCATCTTTTGCTCTATAAGAATTGGGACTCATAGGAAAATATTTTCACAGTAATTAAATGAATATCTTTAAGAAAAGAAGCAAGAGGTTAAAAAAAATTTAAGCAAAAGCTCAAGGAAAGAATTGGTAGGAAAGGAAATAGCTGAGAAGACAAAGGGGGGGGTGGTCGGGTGGGAGTGTTAAACCTTATCTTGGAAATGGAATGCCTAAAAACTAGAATTGACCAAACAGAAACCAATGGAACAGCAAGAATAATAGAACAAAGACAAAAGAGGAGGAAGAAGAGAAAATCGAAGGAGAGGTAGGATATAAAAAACAACTGACCTGGAAAACAGTTCAAGATATAACAGAAGAATCATTGGACTCCCTACAGCCATGATTAAAACAAAAAGCCTGGGGAGTATATTTCATGAACCTGCAAATAAAAACTGCTAAGATCTATTAGAAATATAGAGTAGAAAGAATCCACCAAATTACCTCCTGAAAATATGCCCAAAATAATAAGTCCCAGGCATGTCATAGTCAAAATTCAGAGCTCCCATATCAAATAAAAACTACTGCAAACATTCAAAAATGGTTTGTGTACTGAACTACTACAGTCAGAATCACACAAGACTTGTCAGCTTCTACTAAAAACCAAAGAAGATCTTAGTATACAATATTCTGAAAGACAAAAGATGTAGGTTTACAACTAAGAATAACTTACCCTGCAAAGCTGAATGTGCTGGGGATGGCAATGGAGAAAGAGAGATGGTTCTTTAATGGAATAGAAACCTTTCAAGTATTCCTGATGAAAAGGCCAGAGCTTAGTAGGATCTTTGAAATACAGACACAAGAGTCCAGAGAAACCTAGGAAGATAAATTTATTTGAGGAATTGGAATGAGCCATATAATGGGATAGTGCTCTTATTCTAAATGGGGGTAGGGAACGAAACTACTGTCCCTTCAGGAGCTTAATGTCTTCCAAGGGTATGGAGGGAGATAAATAAGAAAAACAGAGATTCAGGGATGAGTTGGTTCTATTATGAGTGTTTGAAGAGGAGAAAAAGAAGACTAAAAAGAGGAATACACTACTAGTGTATAAAAGGAGGGAGTTACTATTTCTCATAATTGGGATACATGAAGAAAATACATAAACATGAGAGAAGTCTCTAATGTTTATAACAGCATGAGTAAAACTAAGTCAGATCCCCATCTGAAATGTCATGAATGGCAATAACTAAAATTACCATAATCTAAGTATTACTATTTTTATGACTATAAAGCATTTTCTCACTCTATACATCTCAATTTTCTTCCACACACACATGTATATAGTTAAAAATCACATTACTGGGTAATAATTCAAAGAAAGATTCTATGAGACTGACCTGTTTTTGCATGCCACATAACCTTAGGAAACACCAATGAAAGAGATCTGAATTTGAAGTTGTTAAGACACAGATTCCAGTCCACCACTTAAGTGGCAAGGCATTTCACCTCTTTTAGGTTTGGTTTTCTCCTCTCTAACATGAAAGAGTTTTTGTTGTTTTTGTTATTAATTGGGGGGGGGGGGAGAGGGCGTGGCTGTTGTTGCTGCATTTTTCCCTTCTGCAACTGTGATTTCATTAATTTAGGGAATTCCTACTATGGAAACTTCTCCTAGAACAGAGCAGTAACTTGGCTATAGCTTACAGTCTTTCTAGAATTCCACAGCTACTTAGAGGCAAAGATAGGTATTCCTGACTGCTGCTGGCTCTCTGTTCATTATACCCTACTGTTTCTCCTGTGAAGATTAAATGAGATAAAATAATGCAAAGAAATATAATACTGAACCAGATGGATGAAATATATGTTAACAAGGATCATATGAAGAAAGTGAATATGACTGAAAGGAAAGAGTATCCCAATATGAAGGCAGAGAAAATGAAAGCATTATAGTATTTTATGCACTGAAATAAACTAATTTAAATGTAAATAGTTATTAAACAAGTATGGTTACTGTTACTGGTTGTACCTACTAACTGTTGGTATTTAACAAGGCACTGTACTGGGGCCTCTATTCTTCTCCCTCTATACATAGTTATCAGCTTCCATGAATTTAATTATCATCTCTATGCTGATGATTCTTAAATCTACCTTATCTAGCACTAACCTTTCTGCTCACCTCTAGTCTTACATCTCCAACTGCCTTTCAGATATTAGAATTTGATGTCAAGTAGACATCTTAAAATCAACACATTCAGAAACGAATTTATTGTATTTCTCTTTGTTTAACCCTTCCAAACTTTTCTGTTACTGCTGAGGGTACCACCATCCTTCCAGTCCCCCAGGCTTACAATCTAAGTATCATCCTCAATTCACTATCTCTCACCACCAAGCACCCATATCCATACCCCCCCTCCATATCCAATCTGTTTGTCAAGGCCTGTTGATTTCACCTTTGCAACATCTCTCAAATACAAATTTGAGATATGTCTCTCAAATACAAATACAAATATCCCTACCCTGATACCATCCTTCCTCTAGTGCAGGCTCTTCATCTCATACTGGGAGTACTGCAATAGCCTGCTGGTGGGTCTGCATGTCAAAAGTCTCTCCCCATTCTAATCTATCCTCTATTCAGCTGTCAAAGTCATTTTCTTAAAGCACAGGTCCAACCATGTCACTCCCTACTCTATAAATTCCGGTGGCTCCCTATTATCTCCAGGAACAAATACAAAATCTTCTGTCACCCAAAGCCCTTCATAATTTACTGTCCCTTCCCCCTCCATCTCATCCCTCCCTAGCCACCTTCTAATGTCCTTGCACTTCACATCTCCACTTACTCTCCAATCCAGTGACACTGGCCTCCTCGCTGTTCCGTAAATAAGACGCTCCATCTTCTCTGACTGCCCCCTATGCCTGATCTCTGCTCGTCTCTGCCTCCTGACTTCCCTGGTTTCCTTTAAGCCTCACCTTCTACAGGAAGTCTTTCCCAGCCCCTCTCCGTTCTCACGCCTTTTTAAAGAGGACTTCTTATTTGCCCTGAGCGTAGCTTGTCTGTACACATTGTTCATCATCTCCCTCATCAGACCGTGAGATCCTTTAGGGCAGAGACTTTTTTTTGCCTCTCTTCGTATCCCCAGCACTTAACATGGTGCCTGGCACATAGTCGGAGCTTAATAAATGCTTACTGGTTGACTTGCATTGATGTTTAACATTGGTCCTAGTAAAGCAGTTAATTTTTTAAAAAAAATTATTGAGATTAGTGTATATAAGGTACCTAACAAAGCACTGCAATCACAGAATCAAAGAAAAGAATAGAATCTTATAGCTGGAGCTAATATCAGAGGTCATCTAGTCTAACCTACAGATGAAACATCTATAAAGTCTCTGAAAAAGAATCATCTACTCTCACCTTAAAGGTCTCCAGGGGTGGGAAATCCACTACTATTTTATTTTTTGAGAACTCTGATGGTTGGGAAGCTTTTGCTTTTATCCAGTCAAAATCAGATTCTCTGCTAACTACCCATTGTTTCTGGTTCTGCCTTCTGGAGTCAACAACATAAGTCTCACTTATCTTCCATATGACAATCATTCAAGTACTTGGGACAGATGACATGGTCCCCTCTTTCCTCCCCCTTCTCTCAAAACATTTCCCCATTTCCAATTCTTTCACATCATGATATAGGTTTTTAGTTTCCCTTACCATCCTGATAACATTTTTCTTGACTCACACAAATATGTCAATCAAAGCCAACAATTCAGTAATGATTGAATGGTAATAAACACTCTTTATGGTTAGCAACTTTCCTAAAATATGATGCAGGTTCTCACCCATGTCGTTGTTCCTCCTTCGTTTTCGAAGAGGACCAGTGACATCACGTGATACCTTTAGGTGCACATGAATTGTATTGAAGTGAGGCAGAGTTACATGAAGTTATCGGCCTCACTCTCTCTTCCTAAGTCATCAAAGTCCAATGGCAGGACAAAAGTCAAGACAACTGGTGATGGCCCAGGATGACCTTGCTGTCTTCAATGTCTGCCCAGGCTCCTAGCCCTCCACAATACCTGCTTCAGCTGCCTTCATGCTGGTCTTCATTGCTTCAAGCCTGGACCACTGCAATAGCCTGCTGATTGGTTGCCCTGCCTCATATATCTTCCCACTCCAAACCATCCTTCATTTGACTGTCATACTGATCTTCCTAAAGTGACCATGTAATCTGACCATGTCATCCCCCTATTCAGTAACTCCAGTACCTCCTTATTACCTCCAATATCAAATATAAAATCTTATGTTTTGTTTTTAAAGACCTTCACAATAGGACTCCTTCCTACATTGGAAATCCTTGTACTCATTACTCCTCTCCAAGTATTTAGTTTTCTGCAATCCAGTGACATTTTTCTCTTTGCTATTCCTCCCTCATAACCCTGCATCTCCCAACTACGCTTTCACTGGCTGTCCCCCATGCCTGGGACACTCTCTCTCAACTCCCCCTCCTGGCCTCCTTGGCTCTCTTCAGATTTTAGCCAAAGGCCCATCTTCTACCAGAGGCCTTTCTCATTCCTCCTTAATCTTAGTGCTTTCCTCTGTGACTACCCTCAACTGATCCTGAATGTTGTTCATACACAGTGGTTTGCATGTTGTCTCCCCTCCTGAGACTGTGAGCTGCTTGTCGGAGAAACTATTTTGCTTCTCTTTGAATCTTCAGCACTTAGCATGATGTCTCACATGTAGTAGGTGTTTAATAAATTCTAGTTGGCTCACCAACTAACCCACTGCCCCAAACTGAACACTGATATGAACTCAATCTCCCTTGTCTTGGACAGTACATCCAGGTGTACATCAATATTTCTTATTGTCATATCATATTGATGACTCATGTTGAATTCTCAATATACTAAGATTCTTAGGTTTTTGGGTTTGGGGGTTTTTTTTTGCTTTTTTGGAAGGCAATTGGGGTTAAATGACTTGCCCAAAGTCACACAGCTAGTTTTTGTGTTAAGTGTCTGAGGCTGGATTTGAACTCAGGTCCTCTTGACTCCAGGGCCGGTGGTCTATTCACTGAGCCACCTAGCCACCCCCAAGATTATTAGGTTTTTTTTTCCCATATGAACTATATTCTGACCACATCTCCTCCATCCTGTGCTTATATGGTTAATTTTTAAAATCCAAACAGGAATTTATATTTATCTTTGTTAAATTTCATCTCATTAAACTTAACCCATCGTTCTGGATTGTTCAGATACTTTTGTGCCCTGACTGTATCATCCTCTAAAGTAATTATCTCTTCCGACATCATGTCATTCAAAAATTTGATAAGAATGCTTTCATTTAAGTAATTTCAAATGTAAACTATTATTGAACAAATGAACAAAAAACTATTCATTAAACGCTTACTTACTGTTATTGTTGTTTATTCATTTCAGTCATATCTGACTCTTTGTGACCCCATTTGGGATTTTCTTGGCAAAGACACTGGAGTGATTTGCCATTTCCTTCTCCTGCTCATTTTACAGATGAGAGACTGAGGCAACCAGGGTTAAGTGACTTGCCCAGGGTCGCACAACTACTAAGTATCTAAGGTCAGATTTGAAATCAGGAAGATGAGTCTTCTTGACCTCAGGTCTGGCATCCTCCATGCCACCTACCTGCTTACTATGCATGCTAAATACAGTGCTAAAGATGAGGGATACAAAAATAAAAGCACGGTGTCTGTCCTCAAGTAACTTAGATTCCAAGGGGAGAAACAAGACATGTAAAAGGGTGGTGGCTAAGGAGAGGCACTGTACAAAGATAGTGAATTGGGCCATCAGGGAATATACTGACAAATATCATCAGGACTTGATTTGATCTTGATTCCAAAACTGGAAAGATTGATGGGGAGGAAAGGGTACTTGCTTGGAGTCCAGGCCATTGGCATTAGAGGCTTTTTAGGCAAGTGGCCACAGAGGAAAGAGTAAAGTAAAGAATGGCTGGAGCTTTCTGGAAATGGTGTTTGTAATGTAATGCCAAGCAAAGGCAACTTCCCAAGGTTCAAAATACGTCCATTTTATTCAGTGACAAATTAAGAACAGAGAAGATCAAAATATGACATCATTCAAAATACAGCATTTACTAAGTGTGATTAAATAATCTTCAAGTACTACCCCACCCCAGGACCTTATATTCATTCAATCAATTACAAAGTCCCTGTTCTAAATACTATTCCACCCCTAGGCTGTACCTTCATTTAGTCCATCACAAAGCCCCTCTTCTCAAATGGAGATTAGTTTCCAATCATACCCGTGTTTCCCCGATAATAAGACAATGTCTTATTAAATTTTTTGGAAAGAAAAACACCAGAGGGCTTATTTTCAGGGGAGGGCTTATGTTGTCCTGCCCCAGCTCTCCTCCACGGCACTGCTCTCAATGGCACCAGCAAGCAAATCACTGGGGAAGAACAGGATGATGCGCTCACTGCTGCAGCTCTGATTGGATGCAGCTTGGAGCGCGGTGTGCGTTTCACCTGGGGGTGGGGGGGACGGTGCATAGAGAGGGTACCGTAATGTAGCGTGTAGCGCAGGGGATCACCTTCACTACAGTAGCAATCTCAATAGGGCTTATTTTTGGGGGAGGGCTTATTTTTAGAGGAATCTTACACAGTAAGGGGAGGGCTTATTTTCGGGACAGGTCTTATTATTGGGGAAGCACGGTAAGTTAAGTACATTCATTTGTTCAATCATAGAACACAAAAAGGTCAAAAGTTCCCCACCCCTGGATCACAATGGAATCTACCCCAGAGTTACAACAAGTTTAAGCACAGCACTTAATACCCAAATGGAGGTCTTCACCTTGACACAAGGCAAGTTCTCAGCAATCTTTGTTCCTGGGGAGACAAAGCTTAGCAAGGCCACAAGAAACATTGCCAGTCTCTTCATTAATTCATCCTCTGTCTGCAGAACAGTCCTAGGACCCCTGAAAACATTAGAAAAACCCTCTCCCAGGATTTCTGTAAACATACAACAAGAAAATCCTTCTTCAGGGCTTCGGAACCAACAGCAAGGTTCCAAGATTCTGCAACAACAGCACTGTCCTTCACCAGTGGACAGTATTCACTCTGTGTCTGCAGGACAGTCTCAGTAGCTCTGAACCAACAGAAAGGTTCCCAGACCCCTGCAACAACAGCACTGTCCTTCACCAGTGGACAGTATTCACTCTCTGTCTGCAGAACAGTCTCAGTAGCTCTGAACCAACAGAAAGGTTCTCAGACTTCTGCAAAAACAGCACTGTCCTTCACCAGTGGACAGTATTCACTCTCTGTCTGCAGAACAGTCTCAAGAGCTCTGAACCAACAGAAAGGTTCCTAGCCTTCTGCAACAACAGGACTATCTTTCACCAGTGGACAAATCTGGCAAAACAACATCAAAACAGACAGACAAAGTACCAGCATAACAGCCATGTCTCCTCAGTCCTTGGAAGCTCTGGGTGGCAGGTCTCAAAAGTCCTGGGCAATTCAAAGTGGCCCTCAGCAATGCTCTCAGTCTCTTTCTGCCTCCAAAGGTGTTGCTTCCAAAAAGTTCTTCTGCCTCTCTCTTGTGTCTCTCCAAATCTATGTCACCAGCTCCTCCCATTTCAGCAACTCTCTTTTCACGTCAACAAGTCCATCCCACAGGTGGGATTAACAAGCTCTGGGTTTTAACACAATCAAACCAAAAACCAAGCCAATACAGGGGAATCTTTAAATGCCATTACTATTACAGTGTTCCAGAACAAGGAGTCACCACCCAGTGGAACAAGAGATGAAAAATAGAAGCCAATGTATTTTATTTAGATAGCTTTTCCTAAGACTGGGTGAGAAAGAGAAGAGATATATATGATAATAACTTGTGGGGATAGTAGGGTCTAGTGAAATGTGTAACACTGTGGCAAGAACCACACTGGCATACCCAGGATGGCTGTTAGCACAGGTTCTTAGATCTGCTTTACTAGGAAAGATAGCTGTTTAAGGGAGCAACAGTCTTTTTTAATTACATTCACTAGTTCAGGAGAAAAGTCAGCACCCTGAACTTCAGCAAAAATAAAAAGAAAATACAGATAAAATACAAGCAGAGAAATAAAGACCAACAGACAGGATTCTGACTGCCTGAATCAACTATACACTTTACATACATCGCTGGATCTAGAAAGCCTTTACATCTAAGCAGTCGGGGAGCTCTGAACATACGATCACTTAGAATCTTGACCAGAATTACAAGATCCCTCTCATAATCAATCCCCCAAAGCAAACTACCAACTCAGAGTATATATAGACTTCTCAGAGCCAGAAGGCATCATAACCCTCCTCATTCAGTGCCTAATTAGAAATTAGCAAAAGGTGTGAAAGCCTTGCTACAAGCAAGCCTCCCCTAGGCAAGCTTCCCTTAATGGGCTCCTCAGGAGGCTTATTAATGGTCTGGGAAGATCTTAAATACCATTATTACAAATAGCCTTTACAATAATTAGTTCATTTTAAGACTGGGGGCAATATAATAACCCCTAAGGTCCACATAGTTTCTTGCTCCAAGTTTGCCCTAACCTCTCAAATCCAGGTGCTCAGAATCACTTCTTCCCATGTTCTGAGAGTTTTTCCCTCATATATAGTGCCGAGGGCATGACCAAATGTCTCACACAGTGGCTTTGATAGATACCAGAGAGTGCATGGGTACTATTCCATCAGTTCTTCTGATTTTTTGATTCAATTTTTAAAAATATGTTTATACCTAGTCATGGCATCAGAACCCAATGGGGTGGGCTCCTCTCTTACACTTAGATAGTGGAAACTTGGGCATGTTTGCAAAGCAGCATGGAAATAGTACATAGAGATAGACTGAAGAGTGCAGAGATAGAACAATCTGCCAGAAAAGATGGGAGGGGATGGTAACACTTTTAAGAATACTGATGTAGCCAAAAGAGAATACTGTTGCTGACCACAGGTATATTACTTAAAGAAGAGCTTAAAAAGTAGAGCAGATATAAAAAATAAGTGGAGTTGATGGGGCTCTGTGCCAAGAAAAGAAAGGAACTAAATTTTTATAAGTGGAATCCCAGGGAAGGAGATAAAGAGTTGGAGGGTTGGTTGGGTGCAAGAGAGAATAGTTTTGACCCCAAGAAATGGGATTGATTTGAGATCTAGCAAGAGAAGGATCTGAGAAGAGCAGGAAAGGACATTGGTAGACTGGATCAGATTCAGAAGAGGTTAACAAGCATGATGAGGGGAACAAAGAGCATTCTATCTGAGGGATCAGTTGATCAGTTGAAATAGTTAGCTATAGTTAGCCCAGAGAAGATTGAGGAGGGATGTGACTGTCAGCTTCTGGTATCTGATGGGCTGTCACTGAGAAGAGGGATCAGACCTGTCCTGCTGTCCTCAGGAAGCAAGAGTTGGAAATAGCATTCAGAATGAAGTTATATAAACCGGAAAACTTTATAACAACTAGTGTTGTTCAAAAGTAGGAATGGGCCATCTCAGGAAGTAATAGATTCCCCATCATTAGAGTTCTTCAGATGGAAGCTAGATTTGTCAGGGATTCAGTAGAGAAGATTTCTGTGTAGGTCTAGGTTGGACCAGATAGTCTTCTGAGATCTCTTCTAAGAAACTCTGATTTTATGGCAGAGAAACCCAAAGTTCAAAAGGAGTAGGTCAGATGACTTGGAACTAAAATAGCTTTTTAAGCTTTTTGGGGGCCTTATAAATGAGTTCAACTGAGTCGGATTTAATTAAGCAGACTGGTGTGGCATTTAAAAAAGTTGGAGAGACATAAATTCTGGGTAATTTAATCATTTTTATCAATAATGCCAGCATTTTAATAAAAAGATGGTTATTTAGCTGTCTCTCTCCTGGGCCAAAGACCCCTCGTGGTGGTGGGCTCACAGTTTATATGCTCTCTAAAAAGAGTGTTCCTGAGGGTGGCAGTTAACTCTAATTAATTAACAATTAATGAGAGAATATTAAAATGAGAAACTGGGCTATATTACAATGAGGGTCTTGGGGTAAGTGACTTGGTTCACCCAAATCTGGATCAAAGAGATTTACCAATTTCCACACCACTTGTTTGACAAAATCAACACTTTCCCAGACCTGTCTTAGTAAACACAATGAACAGAAATACATACGTTAACCTAAATTTAGAATTTCTTTTACTATCTGATTAGCCCAGCCTGGCCAAATATTTTTGTTTTGTTTTGTTTTTTGGAGAGGGGAAGGTAGGGCAATTGGGGTTAAATGACTTGCCCAACGTCACACAGCTAGTTTTTGTGTATGTTTCTGAGGTCAGATTTGAACTCAGGTCCTCCTGACTCTACAGCTGGTACTCTATTCACTGCACCACCTAGCCATCCCCAGCCTGGGCAACAGATTTCCAACACTGTTTGGTTTCTGGATGAGGAAGTAGAAAAAGGGAAAAACCTTGGTCCTAATACAATAATTAGTTATTAATACAAGAGAGAAATATTCGTTTCTCACACTAGGAACTTGAAAAAACTTTTTCTGTTATTAGGAAACAATCCTTCTTGTGATAAGGAAACTGCTTATCTGCGGAAGATGTATTAATTCTGTTTGGCCACTGAGGTGCTGATTACTTTAGAAAGTAACTACATACCACTCCAAACTGAGTCACAGAGAGCTTCCTTATGCCACTGCTACTGAGACATCTCCTCATTATATCAGTTTTTTCTATGTATATGTGTGTATATATGTTTGTGTGTATGTATATACACATTATACACACACACACACACCTGTGTGTATATATGTGCACACATGCATGTGGGGGCTTGGGGGGAAAGAGAAGGGGTGGGTATGTGTATTTAGAGGAACCTACATGTCTAGGCTTGGAAGAAAAGATGATATTATCCAAAGATTCTTTAGGTTTTTGTGTCATAGTACCTTTGACAGTCTGATGATCTCTTGAGGCTGTGTTCCTGACTCGCCTGGACTTTCTCCACTAGGTCAAAGAGACTTCTTCCCCCTGGACGTTCCCTCTACCCCTGTACTTCACACACACTATGCCTGTGGCCTCTCTGTATAATTGGCTGCTTCTTCCCAGAACCTCCATTTTGAGGATGATACCCAGGATTCCAAGCCTACTTCCCTCTCCAGGTTGCATTTTTGACCATCCAGGTTTTCTCTTCCATCTCTTCTCCACCATTTTTCTTTTGTCACCCCCCATTAGAATTTAAGCTGCTTGAGGACAAGAACTATTTTTTTTCTCCTTGTATTTGCATTCCCAACTCATAACACAGTGACTGGCATATAGTAATCACTTACTAAATGCTTGTTGACTTGATTTAGCAAAATAAAGCACAAATTATTATAAAGGCAATCAATTGTATTGAAGTGCAGTTAACAAAATACTTTCTTCATGGGGCGGCTAGGTGGCGCAGTAAATAGAACACCAGCCTTGGAGTCAGGAGGACCTGGGTTCGGATCCAGCCTCAGACACTTGACACAAAAACTAGCTGTGTGACCTTGTAACCCCAATTGCCCTCAAAAAAAAAAAAACAACTTTCTTCATGCAAGTTCATGGACTCATTGTGAAATCTCATTTCACAAATAAGGAATCAGGGCCTCAAAGATGTTGTATCTTTCCTCAAGATGACACAGTGTATGAATTGGTAAGCTCAAGAATTTAGCTTCAACTTTCCTAGTTCAGTTTTCTTTCTCCAAATACTTGTGATAAATCCACACTATGAGAAGGCTCTTTTGTACTGGGAAGATGAGACACTATATTTTCAATATTTTTAAACTAATAGAAACCTGGTTTTAAATTTCTGTATGAAACATATAATGAAAGGCCATGATTTGTTTATTGAAGCCGCATGCACCAGAGCATTAGTGAAGAATGCCTTTCATTAGGAAACAGCTGTGAGATTTTTTGTTTTTTTTTTTCCAAGTTGGTGTCATGCCAAGTCTTTTTGCTCTGGAAAATTGAATGCAGTGATTTGCTTTTGTAATATCTTGAGAGGTTTTAATTATCTCTGATATGCCCATGATAGAAAGCACTAAAAATACATTTTCATATCAAGATAAAATAATTCACATAAGGGTTATGTTTTTCTGTCCTACGCAAAATAATCAAATATAAGCATGTAAAACTGCTTTTCCCACATGAAGCAATTTGGCTTCAGCTTTTGAGATCATTCTGCCTTCTTACCTAACCGCGTCCAAGAGATTCCAGAGGAAGAATAAAACACCCACGATGTATTTTCCTTGGACTTCATCTTGACTGGTGATCACCACAAAAAGTATAATTATCCTCTCGGTCAGCTGCAAGATAAACAATAAGGCGGACTTTGCGACTTGGGGCGACTGTCTGCCGAGCTACACAGGACGCTTCCTCATGTTCGCTCCCACAATTTTCTCTTTCTGAAATCATACTTATGAAGTAAAGAGAACTATGAAAACAACAATGTAGATTGTAAGGAACATCATAAGAAACATCATTATCTAGTCATAATGACCCCTAAAAAGAAAAGGGGAAACGCACTTTCCTCCTTTCTGTACAGAGGTAGGGGTTTACAAGCGTGTGACATTGCATGTGCTGTCAGACAATGGGTGTGGCAACTAGTTTTGCTCATGTTTACACACACACACACACACCCTACAAACCACCTATACTACTACTATTTGCCATTATTAATAATACATGACTCACCAACCAGTGAACCTTAATCCAAGACCCAAACTTGTCACCTTCAACTAATACAATTTAACTGTCCTTGCAATAAATCTTGAACTTGCTCCATTTCATGTTTATGTTCCAGAAGTAACCCAACGCATTTTGCTCAAGAATGAGTTTCTTCACAAGACAAAAGCAAACCCTAATTTCAATCTTAGATCAAATTACAATTTTGTGTCCCTCAGACAATCTTATTAATATGTCTTTCTAAACTGGTGGGTTATATTCCCACAACTTATTAGTTCACTGTGAAACACCATAGACAATTGGCTTTAATTCATGAGAATCTCCCCAACCCTTTTTTTCTTAAACTGAGAAGCCTTGGCAGTGGTTCAACTGTTCTGCAAGCCTACATTCATATGAAAACTGTGGTTATAGTTTAAAAAGAAGAAGTGATGCTTCAAATCTTGACTTTATAGTTTAATATTTATTGCTCAGTTCACTACCTATGTTCACTAACCAATGACTATTTTCAAGCAACCATGCAGACATCAGCACCCTCTACTTAATTTTTGCTACATGAACAAGAATGGTCAGCACTGCCTTCACCTTTGTTACAAGAGGGGAACTCAATCATCCTGCATCTTTACTCGGATATAATAATAATAGATTAGTCTTTTTTTTCTTTACTATAAAACAAATCAGGTTTAGAGTTTTTGTTAAACTGACTAGTCAACATTACTAATTGCTAGTCCTTGATACAACATTCCCTCAGATAAATTATAGAAGTTTTGGACTAATTCTCCCATATCATTCTCTTTGACTGAAGAAACCAGTGCTGGTACTAGACTACCAACTACTCTAAGGAATCTCTGTCTATTCAGTAGTATCTGTTGACTTCGTGATTTTCTCATTTCATCTTGCCAATATTTAACAATTTTTTACTTGTACTTAACTTTATTGTTATAATTATTTGGATTTTTGAATGAATGAATTTTTTATATTTCAGTTTTTATTATTATGAACCTGACAACATACATAAACATTTTCCTATCCAAAGAAGAAAAGAAAAAGAGGAATGGTCACAGACTTAGGTTAATACATAGAAGCTTTTGATATAGATGTCTCAGAAGTGATGGCTTCAAGGTTACTGTGGGGCACAGGACACTGGGGAGCTGGTGGTGCAAGCCTTGAGGGCCTGTGGCCGAGCTCGGGCAGTTGTTTGCTCCATGGGGACTAGAGGAGGTGTCCCTTCTGAGGAGGAGCAGGCTACTGGCTTGGAGAAAGTGATTATGATGGTTGCAAGGAATGATTTGAATCCACACAATGTGCTAGCCCCAAAGGCAGCTCCAGGGACTAAGGAGGAGCTCAACTTGGTCCCTTCCCTCAATGACAAGTGAATAGTGGGCTCTATCTGTGAAAAGGACAACAGCACAGTCATCTGGTTCTGACTTCACCAAGGTGAAACAGAGCATTGCCCCAATTATAGAACACACTACAAGCTGGTACCCCAGTTTAATCACTGCGCCCCTGGACTATTCTACCTGAGGTGTGTTGTAATGTTTTCTTCCCTCCAACAAAAGAGTAGTCATTTCCCTAGCTCTCCCATTAAAAATAATAAATAGAAGTTTTTGATTCTGTAGACTAATTAAATCAGGGATTCAATTGGGAATGATCTTCTTTTATATCCAAGGGATTGAAGAGCTCCCCATAAACATCCCAGTTTATTAAAAACATGTTCAGGGAATTGCTTAGGGGTTTCATTCCTGATGTAATAGATCCATTTGTCCAGAAACTTCTAGGCCTAGGGACAATAATCGTCATAAATATCATTGGGTGGACTTTCCTTAAAAGAAGCTAGAACTTGTTTACGTTATTCCCCATCTCAGTTCTATGCAAAAGGCTTATTCAGGGCATCTGCTCTCTCTCCCAGCCACCTTTCAAGTAAAGCTCCACTAAGGAGAGCTAAGGTCCCAAGAGACAGCTCATAAACCCAAAGACACACTGGGAAAGGCAGACAAATGGCTGATAAAGAAATCTGCAATAATCTGCAATAGTCATCACCTGGTACTTCAAACCACCTGCAGAGATGCATATATGGTAGGCAGCTAGATGCTCCTTGGGCTGACAATTTAGGAAATCCCAAGTCTTTGAAGATCATCATAGACATGCACTAACATACAATAAGGACAACCCCACCAATCTGCAGTACATATCGTACCCAAGATTTTAACAGTTAGTCCAAAGGACTTGTGAGTAAAGCAGCCAAATGGCTCGCAAGTGCCCTTAATATTGAGACTTGCAGACTTGCACTTCTGATGATGGGGAACATCTGTGAACTTGCAGGTTGACTTCATTCAGATAGTTGTACCTATGAACATTTTTTGTTATTACTGCCATGTATTTATGGTGAATGGAAGCCTACTGTTGGTAGGTTCAACCACTCTTGCTAAGAAACACCTTAAGGAATTTTCATTCCCATTTAGATTACTACTCAAGTCTAGACAGTGATAGCAGCCCCCATTTCACAAGTGAGATATCTAAATTTTTCACTACTACAAACCACCATCTATTTGTTGAGGTATCAGGGAGATGATCAAGTAAAAGTAAAAGATGGAGATAATGCAGCCAGTGGCAATGAATGGTTGTTTAATGGATTGTCGATGGTGATGATGGTAATGATGGTTCTGCTAGTTAGCCTGTGATTTACATGAATATTAGGAGGTTGGCTGATAATGTTCAGAAGAAATGTGTATAATGGAATGCAATATTAGGCTCCATTTTTCTGAGGTGTGAATCAGCTCTATACATATTACCCACAATTCAATGGAGCTATTGAACACTAGAATTCTAAAATAAAAAGCCACACACAAAATTTATGTACAAATCAGTCTCAAGTGATCTGATGCTCTGCCCATGGCTCTCATGCACATTAAAAAAAGCATGAACTTATACTATATGAGATTCTTGTCATATGCCCTATGTGAATTCCAGGCAGAATTCCTCATGTGCCACATTAAATAGATCTCTAGCTGACACATGAAACGGTGCTGAATTACTGTAAAGCATTCATGAAATGTGTCAACAGGTATCAAAAATCCTCCCCCAACTGCTTCATTCCCCATCACAATCTTTTGCTGGGAGACTGCCTCTACGAGAAAGTTCATCAATGGAAAAAGCACTCCAACCTCACTGGAAGGGCCCATTCAGATCTTGCTGACCACCAATATATAGCAGGTCACTGCCAAAGCCATCAGATGTGTGCCCATCCATCACGCTAAAAAAAAATATTCCTCCACCTTTAGATTTGGATGTCATTCTGCCCCTGCCCCTCATGCAATTAAACCTCAAAGGTTCAGCCAAAACTAACCAAAATAACATACTCTGACCCACCACTAACAGCTACACACAAACCACCAGAGAAGAAAAACCAGAAAAGATTTTGAAGCAGAAGTCACAAAACTGAATACTAATAAAACATCTAGCAAGGGTACAAAATATACCATGATTTTCATATTAAGTTTAACCATAACTAATGATATGAAAAACCACCACTGTTATTCAACTACAAAAACTAATAACCAACATTCAAAAATTTTACTAAAAATTGCCAAAAAGATAGGAACTAAATCCATCTTTATTTCTTTTGTTAGGGTTTATTTTTGATGCAGTTGTAATAATAGCTAGCATTTACACAGTGCTTTAAAGTTCACAGAGCATTTTATATGAACTTATTTATTTCTCACCACAACCCTCTGAAGTGCTATTATTATCCTGATTTTTACAGACCAGGAAACTGAGGCTGAGAGGTTAAGTGATTTGCATAGGGTTACTCAGCTAATAGGTGTCTGAGGCAGGATTCAAACTCAGCTCTTCCTTATTCCAAATCCACTGCACCACCTAACTGTCATGATTGGTGCGATTATAAATCTGCCAAGAGGATGGAGTAATCAGCAAATGGAAGCCTGCGTTTCTGACTCCAAGTCCAACACTATAGGAGTTTGTTCTGTTTAGGAAGCAGAATTGTTGGAGTGGAAATAACAACAATAATCAGCACTTATATGACACAAGTTTACAAAGCACTTTGCATGCATTATTTCCTTTGGAATTCCCAATAACCTTGTGCTATAGCTACTACAAGTATTATTTCATTTCTACAAATGAGAAAATTGAGACTCAGGAAGTTAAGTGACTTGTCTGTGGTCACAAAGCTTTTAGTCAATCTGTTTTAATGTAAAATAGAGCAACATGTTCTAGTTTGGGGCAAAGAAGGAATAGAGAATATTATTTTGGGGACCAATGTATGAAACAGAGCAACAGTCATTGGATGCTTTTCAGGTCATCCTGATTCCAAGCCAAGCACTCTCTACTACACTACCTTGCACAGGGAACTTGGAATCAGGGGAGCTGGGTTTAGATTCCAGCTCTGACACATACTTAGTCATGTGATCTTAGGCAAGCAATTTAAATTCTCTGTATTTCAGATTCCTCTCCTGCAAAAATGAGGATAACAATATTTATCTACCCATGTAGGACTGCTCTGAAAAAAATACATGGAAAACTGTATAGTGCCTTATAAATGTGAGCAGCTATTCTTAATATACAAAGTTGGAGGAGTTCCACTAATGATAATGTTTATGGTTTGTTTATGGTTTGGGATAAGGGAAATAACACCCAGCTTCAGAAAAGGGGAAGTACTTTACATTTTTAGACATGCCTTTCTTCTTATAAAGAAAGACTAATGAGAAACTGCTGAACTGCTGAATCTCTTCCTTAGTGGGGATAAATATAGAGTCAAAGAAATGTCCTTAAAGACCAAAGATGAAACTATATGATGAAAAATAGCTGGGTCCAAAAAAAAAAAAAAAGGCAATCCATGTTTCTGGCATTTTGGTCATGCATCCCA
This sequence comes from Petaurus breviceps papuanus, assembly GCF_028583685.1. NCBI lineage: Eukaryota > Metazoa > Chordata > Mammalia > Diprotodontia > Petauridae > Petaurus > Petaurus breviceps. The sequence continues at coordinate 2,249,062 of NW_027185793.1, forward strand.
GACAATAACTAGGACAAGGTTACTGTAACTTTGCTTTTGTACAATGAATTAAAAAAAAAAACAAGCTAATAACATTTGTAATCAGAACTTCAGTTTAGAGACAAGGCTTAGCACTCAGCAGAAATAATTAGTTAAAATAAGAAGCTACCAGAGAGCACATTCAATACCAGAGGGCAGTTGTCCCCAAGGGGAGTTCTGCATTAGCATTCCACCTGGTTCCCATACACAACCTTTGTCTTTCCCCAGACTATTTTTTATCCTGATCACCCCAAACACCAAAATTGCTAGTTATAGCTCTGCTGGAACTTATCCTACAGTCATTGAGCTGAGTGTACAGAGGATCAGAAAAATAACATGCAACAAAAATTAGTTTCACAACAAAACAGATTTTTCAGTGGTTACAGAACCATTGAATGTCATTGTGCAATGACAAAACAAATCAGGCCCATTATTAGCATAGGCAAAGTTATTAAATCAATCTTTTTCTGCCAACGTATTTATTTCTGAGGCTAATTCAGTGCCCTAGCTCCAAGTTAAACCATGTTCTGTTCAGTCTTCTCCCAAACACTGAAACAGAAAAACCAAGAAAAGCAATATATCTAGCCCGGGGATATAGCATACTGATTCTCTTGAGTTAGTAAACTTATTAACCAGTCATGTATCATATACATCCTATTAGCAATGCATCTTAAAATGAAGAAAGGTGTATATTTTCAGTATAACTCAAATTGATAAGTTAAAATGATCCCTGTGCCACAATTTAATGTGGACAATTAAATTTAAAACTTAAGCCAAAATTAAAATATAGCAATTATATAGTTAAATTTAACAGACATTTATTAAATGGCTAGTATGTGTCAGGCACTGTACAAAATGCTGGGAATACAAAGACAAAAACAAAAAACAGTACTTGCCCTCAGGGAGCTTATTTTTCTACCAGTGAAAAAGCAACATGAACAAAGAAAAGTAAATACAAAATGGATACAAAAAGTAGTTTAGGAGGTGGGGGTGGGGAGGAGAAGAATCTTAACTAGAAAAATCAGGAAAGGTCTTTTGTAGGAAATAATACTTGAGCTAAACATTGATAGGAGCAAGGGGTCTCAAGGGCCAGAGATGAGGAGGGAGAATGGTTCAGATAAGGGGGACAGCCTGTGCAAAGGCACAGGACTTTCCTATCTAAAATTATAGTGATAAAAGTATCATATAGTGATAAAATGCATTTTAAACATTTTGCATCCGCGGAACTTGAAGTTAAAGATGTAAAGTGTGACTAAAAATGAATTATTGATGCATAAGTCTTATTTAATATCTAATGTTTTATCTATTGAAAGGAAATAATATTAATTGAAGGAAGTTGGAAGCATCTCTTTGGGGGGGAGGGGTGCATGTGACACAAGTCATCTTACTTCTGTGAAATTTCAATGTGTACCTCAGTCATTTTCCCTCGATTCTTCAAAGCAGTCAATTACTTTCTTCTGCACATAAATAACATTTGAATAATTCAATTATATACATATATATGTATATATTATTCTATTGTATAATGTATTATATATTACATATGTGTGTTGTGTATTATGTGTGTATACATGTGTACATATGTATATACACACACACACCACTGAGGCATTTCTCCTCTACTATTTTTTCCTCTACAAAGGTCTTACTCTGTTGATTAATGAGGTTATGATGGGGACTTTGAGTTCTTAAAACCATCTTTGCTGAATGAAAGCTTTGTCAGATTCTACTACCCTGGAGAAGCATTAGACTCTGTCAAATCAGAAGATCAGTGCAAAGAAAAATCACTGGAAGGTGGGGTATCCAAGTAATTGACTTTTATCTTTTGGTCACAGAGACCCATGAAAGAAATGAAAATATGAAACAACCCCCCAGCCCTGTGTGCACCCAGGGTGACTTCCACTTCTACATGGATAGTGGCGGTGACTATAATGGAAGGAAGGGGCAAAGAGCCCTGCCAGCAACAACGATAATTTGTCAAGCATAACAGTTTTTAGACTCCCTAACAAATATTAATTTAACTGAAACAATAGGATTCATCTTTTTCTGCTTTGCACAAGAGAATTGATCTAAGAACAATGGATAGAAGTTACAAATTAGAAAATATAAGTGTGATGTAAAGAAACACTTTCTAACAATTAGATTTCTCTGAAAATGGAATGGACTGCCTCTGTAGGCTCTCTATTACTAGGTTTTCAAGGGAGAATGACCACCTCATGGACATTGTAGTAAAGGCTATTTTTCTTCAGGTGTAGGTTGGAATAGATGTTCCCAGATTCTCTAATTGTGAATTTAAGATCTTTGTCCAACCACTAACCATTTGATATACTACTGGGCAACTGAATTAAATTCATATTAAAATTTTTACAGCAAATGAAACCACTAGTCACAAAGCTGTAACAGCTAATTGGAAGGATTGTTCACAGGTTTTCCTTAACCCCCAAAACAAAGAAGTTGGTTTCAACAAGCACTCACAGGGAATAAGGAACAGAAATTTAAGGGACATTTCAATATTGTACTTTGCAGTGCTCACCATGAGCATAAGCAAACATTACTGCCATGAAGATAATTGCAGTTTCCATGCCAACATCTTTTAGAAGATGAAGAAATATAGAAAATTCATGAAGTCTACTAAGAATATGACAAGATCCTTCAGCCTTAGTCAACATATGCTTTGATAGTAGCTTCACTGGAAAGGTGGGCAGAAAAAAAAAACCATGGAAGTGGTCAGAAATCATCACAGAGGATCTGCCAACCTTAGCATTTTTATGGTTCTGGATCATCAGTAGAGTATAAGGGCCTCATCCTGAAAAATTCCTTAAGAAACCAAATGGGCTTTGAGAGGCTATTCAATAGCAGACCAAGCTCCTCCACACCATAGCTGGTGCTTCCATTCTCAATCCCTTACAGGTTAGCCTTTTATCCATTCTGGGGAAGAGATCCTGGAATTCAGAAGAAGGAAAGAAAGGGAAGAAGAAACATAGGAGAAGGTAACATAAGAGGAGAAGGAAGGACAGTGTCTTACACAGGGCATAAAGAAGACAAATTGGTTCTAGCACTGAAGGTGCATGGGTCCTCTTCTGAAGCCAAGGCTAAAAGATGGATTTTATCCCACAATGAGAACTCGGGTCTCTAACCAGCTTAATGAGGTTCTACTCCCTCTGAGTTCTAAACCCTGCCCAGAGGTGGGATCCCTCAGGGACCTGTTGGGGAGGATGGGTCCTAGAGATTTGAAAAGCTAGATCTTCCTTTTGGATAAGTGATGATGAGGGTTGGTTCTTTGGGTAGGGAGGGAGAGAAGAGGATAAAAATAGCCCTGATTTAGGCAAAAGGCCTATATCCAAATTCTAGTTCTGTTACATTTTTTATTTGTGTGACTTGGGGCAAAATAATTTCTCTTGTCCTCAGTATCTTCATCTGTAAAATAAGGATATAATCCCGAAGATCCCTTAAAGTGTTAGATTCTATGATCCCTCAGACTCCATGTTATTTATATTGTAAACTATGGTTTGTGATTAAAAAGGGGGGGTAAGGGTTTACAGAGTATTCAAAAGCCAACACCTGCACATCAAATACATTTTGTGGTGGGCACTTAATAAGAATATGACAAATGATATTAGCCATATATTAACCAAGAGGAAATGACTGGTTACTGATGTGGTAGTCATGTCATAATCACACACCTCTGTTTGTAATCACTGATTGGTCAGAACAAGATGAAAACAAGAGACAAATTGGAGGGGAACAGACAAAGATGAGAGGAAGTAGAGTTTAACCTGAAGTATTTAAATAAATTAAGTAAAAAAAAATGGAAATGGACAAAAGAAAAGGCAACATAAATCTCACCAAATCATAATTTTAACTGACACAAAACAATTATCACAAAAAGGAAGCAGAAAGGACCCAGGACCTGTTTCAGCTAGTAAATGCTTGATTTCCTTATTAAATTAAATTAGCAAAGAAACATGGCAGCCCCAGGCAACAATTACTGAGAGTGCAAGATATTTTCAAAACATTATGGAGGAAAAAGATGGAAGATTAAGTGCAGTACCACCTCACCAATAAGCGAACAATGAAAAGCAGATGAGAGGGAAACAAGCCTGCAGAGAGCTTGGCAGGAGACCCAGTTAAACTAGATTATCCTAAGAGAATTTGTAGATGAAACAGAAGGATCACAAGTAGATATGAAATGAAATAGACCTACTAGGGTTTCTCATGAAGGATGATAGCTCAAAACATTGCATTTGGATTTGAAAACCTGATTATCAAATGTACTATTTGAGGAAGTGGCAATTATATATAACCAAGAAGACAAATCAGTGTTTGAATAATCTAAAACAATCACATGCAGAAGGAATCCCTCCTGCAGATAATCAATCATCTAGCATTATTAAGAACATATTATGTGCCAAGTCTTTTCTAAGCACTGGGAATACAAAGCAAGGCTAAAACAGTTCCTGCTCTCAAGGAGTTCATAGTCTAATGGGAGAGACAGCATGCAAACAACTATTTACAAGCAAGATATATACTGGATTATTTGGGGGGTGGGCATGGATAGGTGGTGCAGCAGATAGAGCAATGGGCTTGGAGTTAGGAAGACTCATCTTTGTGAATTCAAATCTGGCACCAGACACTTACTAATCTTGTGACCCTGGTAAGTTGCTTAACCTGGTTTACCTCAGTTCCTCATCTATAAAATGTGCAGGAGAGGGAAATGGCAAACACCTCCAGTATCCCTGCCAAGAAAATCCCAAATGGGGCCATGAAGAATTGGACACAACTGAAAAGCAACTAAATAAAACAACACTCTCAAAGAGAAGGCACTAAGATTGGGGAAGGCTTCTTGCAGAAGGTGGGGCTACTGTTGAGACTTGAAAGAAGTCAAGAAAGCTAGGAGGCTGGGATGAGGGAAGAGAGAATTCCAGGCATGGGGAACAGCCAGTGAAAACATTCGTTGGTCATCAGGAGACGGAGTATTGAGCAGGAAGATCAATAAGGATGTGAATGCCACTGGACTAGAGAATATTTGGAGGGGAGTAAGGTATAAAAAGACCAGAAAGGTAGGGAGGGGATAGGTGATGAAGGGCTTTTAAAGCCAAATATCTGATCCTGGGGTCAATAGGTAGTCATTGGAGTTTACTGAATAAGGGGGATGATGCTATCAGACTTCAGGAAGATTAACTTGACAGCTGAACAGAGAATGGATTGGAATGGGGAGAGAACCAGGGAAACCAACAATAGAGTATTGCAATAGTCCAGGAAAGAGGTAATGAGGGCCTGTACCAGAGAGGTTACAGTGTGAGGGGAGATTTTTATGGAAGTACAAACAAAAGGACCTCACTTTTAATTGGATATGAGGTAGGAAAGAGAGGAATTAAGGATGATACCTGGGTATTGAGCCTGGGTGACCCAGAGAATTGGTGGAGCCATCAACAGTATTAGGGGAGTTAGGAAGAGGGGAAGGTTTGAGTGGAAAGATGACATGTTAAGCTTAAGATGTCTATGGGACATTAATTCAAGATATCTAATGGGTAGCTGGAGATGCAAAATTGGAAGTCAAAAGGGTGGTTGGGGGGCAGAGTCAAGATGGCCGAGTACAAACAGGACTTCTGCAGGGCTCCGACTTCCACCTCCCCCAATTCATTTAAAAGGGGACTCTAAACAAACTTTGGAGCTACAGAACCCACAAAATGACACAGAGAAGCTAACCTCCCACTGAGGACAGTCCAGCAAGCTGGCAGGAATTGGCCAGCACAGTGCTCTGGGAGCCGAGTCCAGACCAGGAAAGCCAGAGGTTTGGGCCCCAGGGTATTCTGACCAACCACTGGCTGGAGGGACTTCAGATCACCAGCAGCTGTGGTGGTTTCCAGAATTATGAACACATAGATGCAAAGGACAAAGTGAGAGGTCAGTGGAGTGTGGACTTTGGGATCCAGTAGTTGGGAGTGCATTGGCTTTTGCCCCCAGGGCGAGAAGCGGCTGATGTGCTTACAGCCTCAGCCACACATGGCTGCTTCAGCTCTTGGCCTGCAGAGTATAGGGGGACCAAGCGACCAGTCTGAGGGTAATCGCTCTTGCTTTAACCTGCTTGGATCTGGATTGCAGTCTAGGGTGGAGGTCCTGGGGTGTGCAATCAGCTTGCCAGAGAGTGTGGAGGCTTCAGAGAGGGCACCCAACTAATACCTTCGGCAGCTGAGAAAACCCCAGCGTTTGGTACGAAGCTCCCCTGTCTGGTGGCAGAATCCTACTGTGGCAAAAAGCCCAGGGGTCAAGTGATTGAGTGGCAAAATGAGCAGGCAAAGAAAGCAAAATAAACAGAGTACCCCAAATTTACACTCCTATTTTGGGGACAAAAAGGATCAAAGCATGGAACAGGAGGAAGACAGTGAAGTCAGAACTCTTGCACCAAAAGCTTCAAAGGAAAATATGAGCTGGTTACAGGCCATAGAGGACCTTAAGAAGCAAATAAGAGAAGTGGAGGAAAAATTGGGAAGAGAAATGACAATGATGCAAGAAAATTATGAAATGAGAGTCAACAGCCTGACTGAGAAAAATAACACCTTAAAAAATAGACTAACTCAAATGGCAAAAGAGGATCAAAAAGGTAAAGAGGAAAAGAATGCCTTAAAAAGCCGAATTTGCCAGATGGAAAAAGAATCTCAAAAGCTCAATGAGGAGAATCATTCCTTCAGAATTAGATTGTAACAAACAGAAGCTAGTGACTTTATGAGAAATCAAGATGCTGTTAAACAGATCCAAACAAATAAAAGAATAGAAGGCAATGTGAAATATCTCATGGGAAAAACCACTGACCTGGAAAATAGATCCAGGAGAGATAATTTAAAATTTTTTGGACTACCTGAAAGCCATGATCAAAGAAAGAACCTAGAAATCATCCTCCAAGAAATTCTCAAGGAAAACTGCCCTGATGTTTTAGAACCAGAGGGCAAAATAGAGGTTGAAAGAATCCACCAATCACCTCCTGAAAAAGATCCCAAAAAGAAAACTTCTAGGAATATTATAGCCAGGTTCCGGAATTCCCAGATCAAGGAGAGAATATTACAAGCAGCCAGGAAGAAACAATTTGAATATTGTGGAAACACAATCAGGATAACTCAGGATCTGGCAGCTTCTACACTGAGGGATTGAAGGGCTTGGAATATGATATTCCAGAGGTCAAAGGAGCTGGGATTAAAACCAAGAATCACCTATCCAGCAAAACTGAGTATCATGTTTCAGAGGAAAATATGGTCATTCAGTGGAATAGAGGACTTTCAAGCATTCTTGATGAAAAAACCAGAGTTGAATAGAAAATTTGACATTCAGATACAAGAAGCAAGAGAAGCATGAGAAGGTAAACAGGGAAAAGAAATCATAAAGAACTTATCAAAGTTGAACATTAACATTCCTACATGGAAAAATGATAATTGTAACTGATGAAACTTTTCTCAGTATGAAAATAGTTGAAGGGAATATAAATATATGTGTGTGTCTATATAGGAGGGTATATGGGCATATGAATACATATGTGAATATGTGTATATATATTGACAGGCATACATAGATAGAGGGCACAGGACCAATTTAATAGGAAGGGATGATACTTAAAAGGGGAGATTAAGAGGTGAGAGAGAAATATAATGAAAGGAGAAGGGGAGATACAGAATGGTGTAAACTATCTCATATAGAAGAGGCAAAGGAAAATGGTTACAATGGAGGGGAAGAACAGCAAGACAAAAGGGAATGCGTCAACCTTATTCTCATTGAATTTGGCTCAGGGAGGGAATGACATACACACTATCTCTCCCTACAGGAGAGTAGGGGTTAAGGGGATGATGGAAGGGAGGGCAGGCTCGGGGGGAGGGAAGTTGGAAGCACCCACTTTTGAAAAAGGACAGGATCAAAGTAGAGAATAGAACAAGTGGGAGGTGGGATAGGAGGGAGGGAAATATAGTCAGTCTTTTACAATATACCTACTGTGGTAATGTTTTGCATAGCTACACATATACAACCTATACAGAATTGCTTATCTTCCCAGTAAGGGTGGGTGACAAGGGAGGAAGGGAATGAATCTATAATTCAAAGTTTTAAAATCAAATGTTTGAAAAATATATGTGTACACACACACACATATATATATATAGTATTATTAATACTATTTTACATGTAATTGGGAAAGAAGATATACAGTACTGGGGCATAGAGATCCACCATGTCCTACCGGAAAAGTCGAAGGGGGTATGGGAGAAGATAAAGGAGAGAGCAGATTGGAGGAGAGAATATCCTGTGGGACCACTATTTTGGGGAGGTGGGTAGGGGAAAAATGGGGAGAAAATGTATAACTCAAAATCCAGAGGAAATGAATTATGTAAACCAGAAGTTAAAGCATTTGAAAAAAAAAAATAAAAAGAGAGTGGCTAGGGCTAGACCAGGAAATCTGAGATAACACAATTTTTAAATGTTCAGGGATCAATTTTCAAGGTTTATCAAGAGGCGTTCTCAAAAGAATTGAAAAAGAAGCAACTGAAACTTAATATAAAAAATGGTCTGTACCTTCATTAAAGCTATCCTTGATGAAAATATGGGAAAGGTGCAGACAGTCTTATGTTCTCAGACAATTTTCACAGTAGATCACATCTTTTAAAAACATTATTGATATATTTGGAGTTTTATATAACCTTTCTTTTTAAAAACATTTTATTTTTTCCAAATACATGTAAAAACAATTTTTACCATTTGTTTTTAAATTTTGAGTTCCAATTTCTCCTTCTGTCCCTCCTCATTGGGAAGACAAGCAATTTGACTTAGGTTCCACATGTGCAGTTATGCAAACCATATTTCCATATTAGTCATCTTATGAAAGAAAACACAGACAAAAATCCCCAAGAAAAATAAAGGAAATAAAAAAAGTTTGCTTCAATCTACAATCCGATTCCATGAGTTCTTTCTATGGAAATGGATAACAATTTTTATCATAAGTCCTTCTGAACTGTCATGGATCACTGTATTGCTGAGAATAACTAAGTCATTCATTGCTGATCATCATATAATATTGCTATTACTGTGTACAATGTTCTCCTGGTTCTGCTCACTTTACTTTGCATCATCAATTCATGCTAATCTTTCCAGGTTTTTCTGAAGTCTGCCTGCTCATCATTTCTTATAGCACAATAGCATTCCATTACATTCTTATACCACAATTTGTTCAGCCATTCCTCAAATGATGGGCATCCCCTTAATTTCCAGTTCTTTGCCACCACAAAAAGAGCTGCTATAAATATATTTGTACATATAGATCCTTTTAATTTTTCTTTGATCTCTTTGGATTACAGACCTAGTAGTGGTATTACTAGGTCAGATGGTATGCACAGTTTTGTAGCCCTTTGGGCATAGTTCCAAATCGTTCTCCAGAATATTGCCTTCCTTTCTAAATATGACCTATCATGTCTCATAACAAAGAATGTAGAAAAGAAAAAAAAGTTTAGGAAAACAGCAATATATCAGCTGAATCTGACAATACAATACAATGCTTTCCACTTATGGTCCCATACCTTTTCAAAGAAAGTGAAAAGTATATTTCCTAAAGAATTCAAATGCAAATTGATATTAAAAATTTTCATTTGGATTTTTATTTCTTAACATTTCTCCTAATGGTTACTTGCTGCTCTTGAACTTTTTTTTTGCTTTCTATTTTAACAATTAAATAAATCAAGTACCAAGTGTGTTCCTTCCTTCCTTCCTTCCTTCCTTCCTTCCTTCCTTCCTTCCTTCCTTCCTTCCTTCCTTCCTTCCTTCCTTCCTTCCTTCCTTCTTTCCTTCTTTCCTTATCTTACCCAGCTTGAAAAAGTAGCCCAGTGGCCACTCACATCCCAAACCCTCTACTGATCAGCACAGACCCTTTGACCTGTTCTGTTTCCTCCTTAGGCAGTCTAACGGCACCTTGACCCCAAAGGCTCACTATAATGATTCTAGACTTAGAGCAGATACCAGATAAACTTTATCTCTACTACCGTTCAGAACTTCTAAGCTCAATTGATCCACTAGCCTCAGCTTCAGTCTCTCTGGTTAGTAGGAATTACCGGCATGTTCCACGCCCAGAGTTATGTGACATTTTCTTACAAATGAGTCAGCATTAACATCCTACTCAGAGGTCTCAGTGGGGCTAGAAGGTCAACCCTGGGTTTTTAAAGGCTATGTCAGCAGAGACCAAGCTTCAGCAATTCCTAACAACCTGAAAAGGCATCAAGAGCTCAGGTCTGGCAAAGAATTGTATGTCTCTCATCCGAGGATCAGTCTGGCTCAGCTCAGAGAGGCTTATCACCAGGTTGATCTAAGGTTGGTGAAGTTTTCTTGGACTTGGCAAGGATCTCTACGAACAACTTGTACTACTCACCCTCTACTCTAATAGTTCTTAACCTTTTTTGTGTGTCATGGGCCCAGAGGTGTGCTCAGCTGGCTTATCTTCTCTCTTAAGGGCTGATTGTTAAATTTTCAGCGTGAGTGCCTACACCTTGAAAATCAGCAAGCTACACATCAGGGCTTGATACATTGTTTTGTTGGTTTTCTAAACTTAAGAGATTGGTGGAGAAAATGTTAACAATACAGATTAAACTTTAGTGTGTCCAGCATACTTTTTTTTTCAAAGAGCCATTTTTAAACATTTATCAGCATACCCTTTGGCAACTTGGTGAAGCCTATCAATCTCTTCCCAGAATATTATTTTAAAAACATAAAATAAAACAAAAGGAATAAGTTCATGGGACCTAGGTAAAGAACCCCTGATCTACTAAGTTGTAGCAGGCACAAGAGCTGCAGCAGTAGAGGGAGACCAATGGAGCTAAATCACAAATATCTGAAGAAGTGAGATACTTGCCTATTTCGATGTCACTATGATGTAAAATGGGGATATATTGATGGGTTTTTTTAAATTTTATTTAATTTTTAATTTATGGAATAAAACAACCATTTCCATAATGTAGTATAATTTTAAAAAAAGATGACTGCAATGAAACTGCAAATCTATTATGTACAACTTCTATTCCTTTTAAATATATGATAAAGTTATCATTTAACTTTCTTTTTCTATCTTCCCTCTGCCTCTCCTACCATTAGACTATAAATGGCTACCATTAGACAAAAATATATATGAGTGTGTGTGAGTGTGTGTCTTTAGCCATTCTATACACACTTCTATTTATCAGTTCTTTCTCTGGATACAGATAGTGGCTTCCTTCATGTGTCCTTTGTAGTTAATTTGGGTATTCATAATTATATTTCAACATATTAATGATATGTAAATGAAATGCTACATTGACAGATTTAAATCATACATATTTAAATGAATCAACTGACAATCACAAAGTTCTTTAAAGTTTGCCAAACATTTCATATATATTATCTCATCTGATCCTCCTACCAACCACATGTCCAGGTAGTACCACTGGGTGATATTGTGCATAGAAGTACTCTGCATCGAATGAGGAAGACCGAAGTTCAAATCCAGACTCAGACACTTACTAGCTATGTGACTCTAGGCAAGTCATTTGACCTCAAATTATCTCAGACTCCTCAAAGGGGGAAAATAACAGTACCTACCTTCCATGGTTGTTGTGAGATAATATTTGTAAAGCACTTTGCATGGTGTCTGGCACATAGTAGATGCTATATGAATGCTATTATCATTATGATTATTTTTGTCTCAATTTTAAAGATAAAGCAGCTCTCAGGAGATGTTAAATGACTTACCTATGGTCAAAAAGGAAGCACCATAGGAAGGCTTTAGACCCAAGTTTTCCTGACTCCTAGGCCAGTGAAATACTTATATGTTATGTTACTTCTATAAATCATTTTTAAGCCATGAAAAGATACAAAATAAAAATCTGTTTTGCAAATGACTGTCTTTTATCCCTACAAGTAAAAAACTCATTATAGATATATGTATATATCAATGACTATTCTGCTAAGTTTAAGCTGTTTCCCTTTTTCTCTACCAAGCTGTAGAACACTTACTTAAATTGTGTTTAATTTTAGAAAGTCATAATGGCTTTCCCCAGCTGTCAGATAAAGTAAGGCCTTTGGAAAGAAAAGAAAGAAAATCCACATCTGGCAGCTCAACCAGATGATAAAGGGGCCTTCATTTCTAGGGTCAGCTTTGGCTTCTTAGAAAATACAATAAAAACACTGCAGATAGAATGCCTCACCTTGGGTTTTTTGGCAAGTTCTCACAAAGGCTAGACAGAAAAAGTTTATCTTATATTTAAAAATTAATGCCAACTACTAAAAACAATTACAATGACTTCATTTTGCTTACTACTTGAAATTAACCAGCCCCATGTAATTTTCTAATCAAGTATGATTAACTCTTATACACTTAACCAATATTGGCTCTGAGTTTTTTTTCCTCTTTTAAAAGAAATGGGAAATAAGGGTAGCTAAGAACTATTACACAATTTTGCTGTTTTTTAAAAAAAAGGATGGGGCCCTAGTGTTGCCTTAATTCTCAACATATTTATAGGAGCAGGGAATAGAGAAATTTTCTGTTCAACTATACCTCTTGAATAATAGAAGAGAAGGAAACTTTGACAGAAAATCATAATTTTTTTGAAGTTTTCTCCAGATCCTATTTCATTCTGCTTAAAAAAAAAATACATATGGAAAGAATTATGTGAATAAAGGGGTAAGAAAAGGCAAAATCTTTTTTTGTTGTTTTTTTGGAGGGGGGAAGGTAGGGAAGTTGGGGTTAAATGATTTGCATAAGGTCACACGGCTAGTTTTGTGTTAATTGTCTGAGGCTGGATTTGAACTCAAGTCCTCCTGACTCCAGGGCTGGTGCTCTAGTCACTGGGCCACCTAGCCACCCAGAAAAGGCAAAATCTTAGCCATGCCTCCTGTCAACTTTAGAACTTCCAAAGATTAAGGGGGCAGCCAGGCAGAACAGTGAGTAAGAGCACCGGCCCCAGTGTTGGGATGACCTTTGGGATCGAATCTGGGCTCAGACAGTTAGCACCCACCCAGAAACACCTGGCCGTGTAACCTTGAGCAAGTTACTTAATCCCAATTGCTTTAAAAAAAAAAAAAACTTCCAAAGATTAAATATTCTGCCCAGGAAGTTAGACAGCACAGTCTATAGAGCATTGGATTTGGAGTCAGCAAGACCTGAATTCAAATCCTATTTCCGACTTGGTAGCTTTGTGACCTTGTCCAGGACCCTAAATCTCTGCCAGCTTCATTTTCTGTATCTGTAAAATGCAAATAGTAATAGCAACTACTTTACAGGGGGGTTGTGGGAAGCAAATGAAATAGCATGTGTAATAGCATGTAAATAGCAATTTACCCATTCAAAAACATTACAAATTCATTATTATCACAAATAATCATACAGAAAATGTTCTTTCCCCCCAACTCGAAGACAACACCTGGTTTTTCCCTTCCCTCATCTACTCTATTACTTCACCCATTCGATTGTGAATTCGTGGAGGGGAAGGGCTGGCTTTTGTCCTTCTTCTTGTCCCCTACAAGAGTGCAGAACCTGCACACATGGCCCTGGAGGTGCTCAAGGGCAGTCCTTGGACTGACTCTAAACTTCACAGAACAAATCTCTTTAGTAAAAGGATATGTCCAGTCAAACTTGGACTCAGTCAAAAGACTGCACCCAAGGACCTAGAAGGTCACATGTGGCCTCAAGGCCTCAGGTTCCCCATCCCTGCCTAGCACACAGTAGGTGAAAAATAAATGCTTATTGACTGCCTGACCAACACTGCCCTCCCCAAATATTAGTAAGATGTTGAAATTTTAAAAAGTGGTTGGCAAACAGCATAGCATTGATAACTATATTATCCCCAACACTTATCTAGGTAGTAATGGAAAAGTTGAACTCTTAGGAAAAAACAAAGCAAACAAAAAAAGAACCAAAGAGCCTAAATGTAAAAATTGAGTACAGGAGAATATAATGAAACTTAGCAATTTAAGGACAGGAGGTATATTCTTAACATACACATGACCCATAATATAGACATTTATTGAATTTTTTAAATGCTATTTTACTCTGAAACCAATATAACATAATTATTCTACTACATTGCCAAAAAACTAAGCCATAGAAAATAGTTAAAATATGGTATATCATTATGTGGTATTATAATAATATTTCTTCCTTTTCCCTACCACCAAATGAGGCAAGTACATAGAATAACTGCCTCTTAAATAACATGTTCACCATCATTATGAAGGCATTCTTTGTACTTTTTCTCTTTTTCAGAGCAAAAGAGACCTGATAGTCATAACCCTAGCAAAATGAAATTTTATAAAATATCATTCTCTTGTGTCAGATCCATATCAATTACAATTTTTTTAAGGAAATAGATTCAAGAACCCCCCCCCCATCTGAATTCGACTTAGCTAAAGAATATTTCTTGGAATCAGCTTCTGGGACAGTCGTACTTGACATTGAGGTAATATTTGTTTTGTACTTCTAGTCCTACATGTCAACAGTTGAAATGCATTAGTCATAGAAAACATCATTTCTGCAGATCTCTAAAATTAAATTTTCACAGATTAGAAATGAAAAAGTGTCATAACCTCTTTAGGATGTTATTAGTTTTTATGGCTTCCAATCCTTTGATAATTTGTCAGGAATATTTAGATATCACAAATGATACTCATATGCAAAAACTCTATACCTATTCTGCAATGATTTATTGCTGACTTGAATTCTGAGATGTTTTGATTCCCTCTTTCCCCCAGCCTAGTAAACTCTCAAAATCTGTTTGTTGGTTTTTTTTTTTTTGGTCAGTTGAAAATTGTTTAAATCAAGAACTTGACAAATATTAAACATTAAAATTTCCATATCCAAAGAAATTATGATTTCATATGAAAGTATGAATTTCCATCACATACAATTTGCTTTTTTTAAGTATGTATTAAATTAAACTCTGTAGTACCCACACTGCTATTCTAGTCTGACTTACCTTCTATATTTCCTTCTTTTTGTCTATTTTTAGAAATGTTTCACTGACACTTTTCTTTCTCTTCCTTCCTTCCTTCCTTCCTTCCTTCCTTCCTCCTTTCTTCCTTCCTTCCTTCCTTCTTTCCTTCCTTCCTTCTTTCCTTCCCTCCTTCCTTCCCTCCTTTCTTCCTTCCTTCTTCTCCTTTTCCTCTTCCTCCTCCTTTTCCTATTCCTTTTGTTTAAAAACATTATTATCACTACTCCATACTGACTGTGGGACTCTCAGCAAGGTCACTTAATCTCTCACTGCTCAAAGACTATAGATGTCAGAGATGACTACCTATACTGGTAGAGGAAATTTCTTCAACTAGAAGTTCTTTATACTAATGAAGTCACAGATACAGTCTCTGTTCCTATCCACTATCTCTACCCTTCATTCCTCTCCCAGGGTAATCTCTAAGTTAGTTTTCAAATTAGTTTTAATCATATTTATATGCATACATTCACATTTCTTTCCAGTCTCCTTCCTTCTCCGTGAAAACACTACCATTCAATTTTTTCCCCTCCTGTCCATGCCAAAATGGGGCAATAATCATGTTTGTGATACTTGGTCTCTAACAATAATATTGCTGAGATTCATTTCACCTCTCTCAGCTTTTCTGTAAAAAGAGAAATTTGAACTACAGTAACCCTTCTACATCATAGGGGTTAGGGACATGTACCTCCATGATCTGGAAAATCAGTGTGAAATTTTTTGGTCTTCCCTTCATGCAAGAGAAAGAGTCTGAATTTTTTCTTTTTCTTTTATGGAGTTTTTACAGTACCTTATTGTGAAATTTGGTTTAGATATTTGATCATAGGCTATATGCAGTATAAAATACTGTGAATTCTACAATACTTCCCCCAAATTCCCATTTACCATTCTTTTTTTTTTAAAAGCAATCAGGGTTAAGTAACTTGCTCAAGGTTACACGGCCAGTTATTTCTGGGTGTGGTGCTGAGTATCTGAGCCCGGATTTGATCCAGGTCATCCCAACACTGGAGCCGGTGCTCTTACTCGCTGTGCTACCTGGCCGCCCCTATTTCTTATGCCAACCCATGATATATCGAAACAGCAATGTGGAAAGTTGTGATGTGGAAGGGATATGACCTCTCTGGTTCCAGCTGTATTTCCATTATCCAAAGCTAACACTTCTCTATGACAGCTCCATTCAGCCCTGAAAGCCTATTACTTCATTGAGGAAGGGGTGGTATGGTGACAGAGAAGGGTACTCTGTTCTCAGAATATATAGCAGGTAGAAATAGAGAAGATATAGTGGAAATGGTTGTTAACATTTTTCCCCAGCTCAGGGTCAATACATCAACACAATAGTATTTTCAGAAAGCAACATCTACCATCGCCCCACAAGCTAAGATTTCTACCAGAGTCCCAGTGGTTACTGCAGCCAAAAGCCACTACTTTAGAATGAAGGTGTATCTCTCTGACTCTGCCCTGACCGAAGCGTAGGCCCCCTTCACCTCACATCTTCCATTTTTGGTCTTCCTGCCTCAAGTCTCTTCCCACTCCAGTGTATCCCCTACTCAGCTAACAAACAGATCTTCCTGAAGTCTGCATCTGATCATTCTCCATTCCCATTCAATTAATTCCAGTGGCTTTCTGTTACCTCCAAGATCAATTACAAAACCCTTTGTTTGGCTTTTAAGACCCTTCATAACCTGGTCCTTTCCTACCTTTCCAATCTCTTCATACCTTAGTACCTTCCAGGTACTCTTCA
Source organism: Petaurus breviceps papuanus (assembly GCF_028583685.1). Taxonomy (NCBI): domain Eukaryota; kingdom Metazoa; phylum Chordata; class Mammalia; order Diprotodontia; family Petauridae; genus Petaurus; species Petaurus breviceps. The sequence goes on from NW_027185793.1 coordinate 2,265,799, forward strand.
CTCCAGCACACCGGCCTCCTTGCTACTTCTTGAGTAAGACGATTCATCTGAGTGTTTCCACTGGGTGTCCACCATACCTTGAATTCTCTTCATCTTCATTTCTGGCTTCCTTCAGGTCCCATATATAATCGAGCGTACCTTGTATAATCCTCCTTAATGCTGGCACCTTCCCTCCACTATTATCTCCAATTTATCTTCTATGTATCTTGTTTGTAAATTATCATTTGCATGTTATCTTCCTCCATAAGACTGTGAGTTTCCCTGAGGTCAGAGACCATCTCTGCCTTTCTTTGCCTCCCCAGTACTTAGCACAGTACTAGGTATATAGTAGGCTCTTAATACATGTTTGCTGATCTGACAATATGGAATTAATTCCAGTTAGCAGTGACTTAAGGTAGTGATTGATTTTTTTCCAACAATTGCAATAGCAGAAGTTCATAATCTGAAACAGATTTCCTCTAAATTCTTTAAAGATTGAATTAAAACTTACCTGAAGAAACCTGGGCAAAAGCCGATCTGATTCAATCCCCACATATATGTGCACCAGCTCCAAAAGAGAAAGGGACTGACAAAGGCGCATCACAAGTCCAATAGCATAGAAAGTGTCTACCATAGAATCTGTCCCCAGAATGAAAAACATAGTTACTAAAAATTAGAGTAAAACATGATACTAAAATGTAAATCTATGAAACTTTTAGGAAAGTATTTTTACTGGCTATTCGTCAAGTAAGGCTGACTCTGTGAGGTCTCAATGTTGAAGAAAAGTATTCTGGAGCTCTTGAATTACAAGTTCCAACAGATCCTCTAGTAGATATTTTTTACATGTTGTAACAGTAGGCAGCTATGTGGGACAGTACATAGAACACTGGGCCTTTAATCAAGAAGGCCTGAGTTCAAATCCTGCCTCAGACGTTTATTATTTATATGACCTGGGCAAGTCACTTAATCCCTGTGTACCCCAGTTTCCTTATCAAAATAGTTGTTGTAAGGATAAAATGAGATAATATTTTGCAAACCTTAAAGTGCCACATAAACATTAGCTACAGGATTATTATTAACGTTAACAATCAGCATCACTATTGTAATTTTAAAATATTATTATTATCATTTTATAGGGATAGAGAATATTTCAGAATTAAAACTCTGCCTATTCAAAATTTTGAAACAACTTAAGAATTCCTAAGGGAAAAAAAATGACTAGAGAGCTTTGTGCACTTAGCATTTCTTATTCTTCATTTTTATATTTTGTAAATAATAATTCTAATTTCTCTAAAGTATAGAAAGCATTTTCACTCAAAATTCTCTGAAAGGGCAAGATAAGTATGTTTATACACATTTTAAAGACGAAGAAACTGAGACCTAGAGATATCCCTTATCACTAGTTAGGGTTCTCTCTGTTACTGTTGCTGTTTTAGCAGACGTGCACTATAAATGCTTATTTATAGATAACTATACAACCTCAAGATTATCATGGGGTTGTGAACTATACCAGCATTTACCATGTGGAGCCCAAAATGAAGTTTAACTATTGTAGTCATTAAATTATCCATTTTTAAAGACCTGAAATGTTGCCAAAAACTAGTGTCTTTGCTTTTTAGGAAAGTCTATTTGTTAGCATTAATGATTGAAGTGTGTTTGTGTGATTAGTCATCATAATACATTACCCACAAATAATAAATCATTTTTCCAGGGAGAATTTGCTACTAAGGACCAAACCAAGGCCTTAAGAGTGGGCAGCAAGTCTTTCAGAATCTGAGGGTATAGAGGGCACTGTTTCTGGTTGCTTGACATATTTATACATAATTTTAGGAAATAAGTTAGATCTGAAAGCTCTGGTTCATTAATGATGTGCTTGAGTATGCATAATTAATAATACTTAGTTAGAACTGAGTTCTCCAAAAAGAGACAGGAAGTCAGCCATAAATCCAAAATTATATCCATATATAGTTAGCTCTTATTTTAACTTAGTTTTAACCCAAAAAAGAATGGTAAGATATTGGATGTAGTAGAAACTTGAAAGGAGGAAACTTGAGTTCTAGTACTGTCTGTGCCATGGGTTATGTGGACAAATCACTTAAACTCTTTGAATATCAGTTCCTTCATCTGTAAAATAGGTATACTATGACCTCTTAAGCTAGATCAAAGGTTGTCAAATTTATTTGGCCTACTGCCTCCTTATAAAAAATTATTCAGCGTCCCCCTGGAAACCTACTTTCTGTAACCCTTAAACTTTTTTTTTTAATTGTGTCATTTAAATTTTTTTTAAAATAATGCATCTTACATTTAATAATTTATTGTAAATTTATGGGATCTTTTCCTGCATTAAAATTTTGATGACAAAATCATATAACCATGTGGTATTATATAACCATATGGTATCATATTGTAAACAAGTCATTACATGCACATATTCCTGCTGATATAAGTTGGACTTCCCAACAAGGTGTGACACACTTGCCTGCCAACACATGCTTGTTCAGACCTGTTGGCAGGTTATAACTTGATTGGTTATAACTTGCATTTTGTGTGTTTATTTGAAAAATAATATAATCACTACAACTTTAACTCTTATACAACAGATGAAACATGTATGAATGGTTTTTCAAAATTTTTTTATCTTCTCCTTTTCTTGTTTCAACCACCCCCTTATTTTTATTCAATACCTCCCCCAATTGCACTCAAGGCTACCACAGTCCACCCCCTCCCCCTGCATCATTCCAGTACCCCCCAAGGGGGCAGTATTGCCCACTTTGGGAGAGCACTGGATGGGAATCAGGGAGATCTGAGTTCAAATCCTGCCTTAGATACTTCGAACTGTGTGACCCTAGACAAGTCATTTAATCTTTATCAGGTTCGGATTCCTCATCTGCAAAATGTGAATGATAACAGAACTGACCTTATAGGGTTTTTGTGAGGATCAACTGAGATATATAAAGTGCTATGTAAATTCTAGCTACTACTATTATTGTTGTTGTTAAATGAGAGTATACGAAAAGCCTTTTGTAAATGTAATATGAATGTGAGCTATGATGATAAAATTATAACTCCTCTAAGCCTAAGCCTCATTTGTACAATGAGGATTTAAACAATTATTCCCTTCCCCTTTTCCCCTCAGGGGTTGGGACTAGATATTTTTTAAGGTTCTTTCTAATTCTGTCAATAAAAGGGCTGCTGGATAGAAAGCCTACTATATGGTTTTCATTATAATAACTACCTATTCCTATGTGCCTGGCACTGTGTCAAGCACTTTATAATTATTATCTCATTTGATCTCACAACAACCCTGGAAGGTAAGTGCTATTATTATTCTCATTTTACAGTTGAGGCAGAGATTAAGCAACTAAGTTAGTCCAGGGTCACATAGTTTAGTACACGTCTGAGTCTGGATTTGAGGTCTTTCTGACTCCAAGTCCATCACTCTATCTACTATACAACTTAAGTGTCTTGATTTTATGCTGGCAGATTCCCTGATTAAGAGGAAGATTCATAAAGGACTAGAACTTGATGGACATTTTAATATAAAATAAAAATAAAAAAAAAATAAAAAAAGTTTGACTTGAGGAAAAAGTATAATAACTGATAATAGCTTGTGAAAGAAATTTAAGGGTAAAAGGTGAGGAACACAGAAATGAAAAATGTGTGGTCTGAACATGTGAAAAGGGTAAATATTTAAAAAAAATCTAGAGATCTTACCTTTCCCAAAAGAAAAAAATCTGACTGTCATATTTGTAAATATCCATGAGTGTCCACAGAACTGGATTAAATAATAAATGAAAAGGTAGGTGTTCATCCTATACCTGTGAACGCAGAGAAATTTAATTAAAATTTCTATTTGGAAAAATGACCAAAAGAGAGAAGAAAAAGCATAAGAGTTTGACCCTTTCAGTATTGAGTGGATCAATTTGCACTTCATAAACCATCTAAAATTTTTGAGTAGACTCTTTTTCACCAGGCAAAAGATAAGACTTTGAGTAACTCATTTTCATGTAAAAAGACCATTAAAGCACCTGAATTACAAGTAGAAATAATGAACTTAAGCTCTGGGTATAGACTGACTTTGCCCTGTTCACTCATTTACCTGGACTAATAGGAGAGCCTTAAAGTTAACACTGGGTAATCTTGAACTCCAGACTAGGTTTGAAGTTTGTATCATCATTGCCAAGTTTTGACCTAGTCTGCAGTGATGAAGATTTGGTTAATGTGCTAACAAATCACCAGGAGTTAGAATTAGGTCATTCACTAGGGAACTCAGAAGGGCTGCTGAATGAAAGTTAAGCCTAAAGAGCATTGTCTTAAAGGGATTTCTTGGGTCTCTCTAGCTTCTTGCCTGGGAGATGGGACGTCTTAGAACTAAAGTACCAGTGGAGCAGAAACCTATCCTTGTTCTTTCTGAAAGAACAAAGCAATAGTCCAGTCCACAATTGTAGCTGAGGCCAGAGGAAGAAGGGCCTCATGAACAGCAATAGAAAACCAGCCAGGGTTCTAGAAAGGCTACTTCCTTTTTGTTATGGGGACCAGAAAGTTTGTTTACTTTTATTTGTTTTAAATGTTTATTATATCTTTACAAACAATGTTAACTACAAGCCTAAATGAGTCCAAGTGTATTAACTGGGAAAAGAAAGCAATTGAGGGGGAAATATTCCCAGGAAAGAGAAAAATGGGAGCTAGTGTGTAGGTATTTTGCTAGAGTTAAGATGCCAACTGGGGGCTCAGGGCTAAAAGAAAGAAAAGAAAAGAAAATTACAGGTCCTTTGATATAACTTCCATTCATATCAGGAATCCTATATGATGAAAAGGTAAACATTTTTTAAAAATTATATGAGAATCTTACTTTTTTTAAAATAAAAAAAATCCATGAATATTGATAGAGTTAGATTATATAACAGACGAAAAGGTAGGTTTTTATACTATAGTAGTAGACAGTAGTAAAGAAAGAACAAAAAGGATTGGCTGAAAAATCCTGCTCATCCCATCCCACAAATACTACAAAATAATTGTCCTAGAGGGATATTTCTTTTTGCCACTCAAAAGAAGAGCATTCATTTGAAAAATAATCCTGAATCTACCTTTCACTTTGTTACTCCAAATATCACACCACTTTTTGAAGGAATTCCTAACATGCAGTACTATTATGTTGTTCATATTGTTGTTCTATTATTGTTGTTGTTGTTGGCAATATGCAGTCTTCATTAATTTCCTTTTTTTCTAAGGGAATTATGAGATTAGTCTCTTTTGAACCATCATACATCTCCTGAAGAAAGCTATAGTATGGAACAATGCAAAGAGCAAAGGATTTGGAGTCAGATGACCTGGATTTAATTCCTGGCTCTGCAACATACAACTTGTATTATTTTGGACAAATCATGTATGCTCTTTGGGCCTCAGTTTTTCATCTGTAGAATGAGGGAGTTGGACTAGATGGCCTCTAGGTACCTTCTAGTTCTGATTCTATGAGTTTATACTTTTGTTGTTGTGGTTAATAGTAGTAGTAGCAAGAATAATATTTCTTAACTACCTACTAATAGCTTGGGTTTTGTTTCAACACAAGTAGTTAAAGAACGTTGCGACATTATTTCATAATACCTGATAAATGTCTACTCTTGCAGTTCACTGAAAACTTAACAAAACAAAAACATTTTCTAAAATTGTTACAACTAAACAGGGACATTAAGACTCATGCTATGAAGATTTGGCAAATAAATACCTGTTGGAACCATTCCCAGACCGGTAAGTATTGAGTTATATAAATAACTAGTGAGTTATAGCTATGGTTTATAGCTCTGATATGAAGACATGAAAGAAAATGTATATATATATATACTCTCAAACACAGTTGAGTGTTGTTAGGTTTGTTGAATTACTTCTTTTCCTCTTTTAAAATCTTTTTTTCTTTTACAATGGATTGAAGGGTAAAGAGACATATTCAGAAACAGACATAGAAACAAAAAGCATGAGACTAGCAAACAATAGTTACACAGTAGAGATGGCTAAAGGTGACCCAAAGAAACCAAAAGGCAAAATGGCTGCTTATGCCTTTTTTGTACAAACATGCCGTGAGGAACATAAGAAAAAAATCCTGAAGTTTCTGTCAATTTTGCAGAATTTTCAAAGAAGTGTTCAGAAAGATGGAAGAATATGTCTGGAAAGGAAAAATCAAAGTTTGATGAAATGGCAAAGGCTGATAAGTTGAGGTATGACAGGGAGATGAAGGATTATGGGCCAGCTAAAGAAGGAAAAAAAAAAGGATCCTAATGCTCCCAAATGGCCCCCATCTGGCTTCTTCCTATTCTGTTCAGAATTTCTCCCCGAGATAAAATCTACAAACCCTGGGATATCTATTGGGGATGTAGCAAAAAAAAACTTGGTGAGATGTGGAATAATGTGAGTGATAATGAAAAGCAGCCATACAACAAGGCAGCAAAACTGAAGGAAAAGTATGAAAAGGATGTTGCTGATTATAAGTCCAAAGGAAAGTTTGATAGTGCAAAGGGAACAGTGAAATCTTCCCAGAAAAAGGTAGAGGAGGAAGAAGAGGAGGAAGAGGAGGAAGATGATGATGAATAAAACTATATTACTTGTCTTAAATGCCATAGAGTTGGGGAAACACTAAAGCACCTTTACTGATACAGTGTCTACTGCATTTGTAGAATTTAACTTTTAAAACTGGAAACAGGTGCTCTAGAGATTTTACCTGGTTTATGTGTCATAGATATAGGTGTTATGAGCACCTTGAAACTTTATCAGAGTTGTATATATTTCCAAACATTTTTAAAATGAAAAGGAAATTTAGTGTTTTCCCCTCTCTGTGCACTTTGCTGTTGCTATAACAAAACATTTGAAAAAGTTACAGGCTTTTCTGTGTGATAATTTTGGTTATTGGTTAGAAATCCTAGGTTGTAAACTTACACTCTGTATATCTGAAGGGGAGGAGGCATATAAATATCTCCACACATCCATATAAACATATACCCACATGTAAGCACATACACAAATACATATACTGTATGTGTGTGTGTTTATATGTACTAGAAAAATGTTTCTCATAAATATTTGGATTATGACACCTTAGAAAGGGGAAATTAATTTGGATCTTTCATCAGCTGCCATGGCCCAAAGCATGCACTGTTAGAGTAGCTTTATACAATGATTGTCCATCTAGCTTAAAGCTGTCATTTTGTATATAGTGAAATAGCAGTCTGCTGCCGTTCTTAGATATGGCAAGGGGTAGGGTTTCAGCTGACATGAAAAATGTTTTTTGATTGTGGTTGTTAAATGCTGTCTTTTTAAAATGGAAACTTTTTTTTAAAAACTAAAGGGACAATGCAGCAATGGAAGTTGACATTCTGTACCTAATACTTGGAACATTTTGTTGGGGTTTTTTTGTATGTTTAGAATGCTAAAATGTTTTCCAAACTAAATAAGCAATATTAACATTTTTAATTGTTTTTTACAAGATTGACATTTGACGATAATTTTTTACAGAAACATCAAAACCATTTACTAGCTTAATGTAAGATTTTTAGTAGACTAGAAAATCATCTTGGAGATCAGCTGATATAAAATCACATTTAAAATAAAAAATATTATAAACGTTAAAAAAAAGAAACAAAAGGCACTAATTAAAAAAAAAAAAGATAAATTGAATAAAGTTCCCAGATCTGCTCTTTGCTATCTGTGTGACCTTAGGTAACTCATTGAATCTTTTCTCATCTATATAATGAGAGGGTGAAGGTTTTCTAAGGTCCCTTTTAGTATGAACTATTGATTACACATGGAAACGAAAAGGAGTACTGATTATCTTTCAACAGTGGAAAACACAATAACCATATATACACATACACATAAACTACACATACACACATGTCTTTGGAATGTACTACATTTTAATTTTATTTATTTAATTTTTATTTTTAGTGTATTTACTCTCCAGCATCAATGGAGTTTTGATAAGACTGATGTGAAAACAAATTTTCACTTATTAATCATATATAAATTGAGAAAGGTAGAGAACCCAGAAATCTCTCCCTTCTTTCCCTCAAAACTCTAAAACATAAGTAAAACACAGTCTGGAACTCAAGGTGTACCACAGAGATAGCATGGTACAGTGAAAACTACTTGGTTTGGAATCAAACGACCTAGGTATGAATCACAGCTCTGATTCCTACCTGTATGACCGTGGACATCGTATTATTTAGGGCTCAGTTTCCTCATGTGTAAAATGAGAGAGTTGGATTAAATGGCCTCCACGGCCTCTTCCAGCTCTAAATCTATGATACTATGAGAAATATAGGTAATCAAGAATAGGCTATGGGATAGAAATAATTAAGACATTTCTTATAAGAATACAAAGTTAAATGGTGTGGTAGCGGTTATCTGGTGATAAGTGTAAACTGGGAGCCATTATCCTGGACATCTCAACCAGGGTGAAAACAAGGGCTCTATTGGAAATTTAGCTTCAAAGCAGATATCTAGATAACCAGGGGCTTGCTTGCTCCAAACCTTCGCCTGACCCCCTACAGATGATGACACAGTGACTAAGCCTAAAGGCCATTCTTTATGAAAAATCTCACATTCTCTGCTAGCCCCCGCAACAACGTATTCTGTGAAAAGCCTCAATTCCTCATCCCTCCTCCCCCCCCCAGCCCCTCATTCCCAGGACCACAACTGCCTCTAGATTTCTTGGCATGAAAGAACAGAAAGGCTGGAGAAAGCCCAACCTGGAGAATAATGAGAATGGCGGGTTGGCGAGGGGTATGGATGATAGCTTTTGGAATTGTCAAGAGGCAGGAAGCATCTTGGCAACTTATCCTGATCCAAGATGCCAGTTTAAAGTCTGTGCTTTACGCCTGTTTTTGTCTGCTTCAACTCACCCTTAGATTTCCTTCCTTTCTCTCATGCCCTCTCTTTCCAAGCTATATTGCTCATGAGAAGACTACCAATAATTTGGGGACTCCACACAAGTGGCTTCCACTGTTTTACCTCAGCTAGCTCAGCCCAGCCAGCTCCGCCCCACCACTCCCTGTCCTGCCTTGTCTTGCCTTGCCCCGTCCTCTTTTCTCCTCCCCTTCCCCCCAGGCTTCTCCCCTACCCTCTCCCAAGCCCCCGAAGCCAGACCTGTTGCACCCAGCACCAGGGATCTGTGCAGCTCAGGGTCGAGCTGTCACCGCCTCGGGCTCTGTTGGCTCTGCTCCTTCCTCCGCGGAGCAGAGGAGTCCAGTGTAGGGGAAGAGGTGGAGCGTCTAGGGCTGATCCGTGACCCCGCCCCTGCCCTGGGGCTTCCAGCCTTTTCTCTTTCTACACTCCCTTACTTCCAGCGCCTCCGGGAACCCTCTAGTAATTTGTGGCTGCCTTTAGCCTCTCTACCTTCCCCTCCTCCCAGCCCTTTAAGGAAGAGTCTTTTCATTTTCTTTCCGCTGCACCCCAGACCTCCCACCAGCTGGAATTTTAGCCAGAGTTTTGTGGAGTTTGGCATTTCCCCCTCCCTCCCCACTCTTCAGAGAAGTTGGCTCTTTAGTCTAATGTTTTGAGAAATCATGTGTAAAGGAACCTCCAAAGTCCCTTCTAGGACTAAATCTATCATCCCATGTATGGGTCCCCTGCATCAGGACGTGCAATGGCTCCACATCCCAAATCCCTCATTGCTCTGGGATTCTGGATTGTAAATGGTGATGTTATGTAATTATTTTCTCTGAGGAACTCAGTGCATTTTACAGGAACTGAGAATATTCCTTGTGATCAATTAGCCCATCCAAAGTTCTAAAGTTGAGAGAGATCCCAACTTTTCTCTGGAATCTGGGAAATCTTAAGGGCTCTGAGTTACAAGGGGTTGGGGGTGGGAAGTAGGTATTGGTTAAAGAACACCCTTTTCAAGGTCTTTAAAGCCAGGAACTGTTTCTGACATGGGGTGTTCCATTCCTGCCCCTCCACAACCTCCCCCTTTCTTTCCCACCCCCCTCCTATGTCTCTCTCTCTTTCTGCACTGGTTGTACCCCCAGCCCTAGAATGCATTCTCTTTTCAGGGTTGCCTCAAAGAATCCCTAGTATCCTTCAAAGCATCAGGGTTGGGTGACTGGGAGAATTGGTGGTGTCCTCAACAGTAATAAGGGAAGTTCAGAAGAGAGGAGGGTTTGGGGGAACTGGGAGTTCTATTTTGGACATGCTGAGGTTGTCTATGGGACATCTTGTTTCTGGGAGGCAGCTGCAGTCGATGATCGCTGAATCTTTGAGAACAAAGCAAATTCCTAAAGGGATACTGTGTAGAGGGTTCCAGAGGCTGTTCCAAATCAGGTCCTACCTGGAAGTGCCACCTCCTGCCTCCTTAGGCACATAGTAGGTGCTTAATAAATGCTTGTCCCTTTCCCCTTTCCTTTTCTGGACTCCCCTAGGCTGTACCTTTGCCTGCTTTTACTTGGTATGAGCCGGTGCTCCTTACAAGGTACAGTTTTACAACTTGCCACAAGGTTGGACATTAATGGAAGACTCTGAACAATCTAATTATCTACCTTCCACAATGAACTTCACTCAAGTCACAGAAAACCTGCCCGGACTCATTCTTCAATGATTAACTTATTCCCACTCATGATTCTAAACCTCTAGACTACCAGTTGTCAACTGTTGTCACACCATGACAACCATTCCCCATTCCCTCACTGCATTTTTCCATACTCCCATTGTCCTCAACTCTAACCCTGCAATGTTTCACATTAGATCTATTCACCCCTCCCAATGGGTTTTCTGGAGTTCGAGCTTCAGTTGAAGTTGCTTTCATCTTAAACCTTTACTTTCCTACTCCCTCCATCTTCTGCTTCTCACTGAGTTTCATTCATTTCCACCCTCCTCCCTACCTCCTTTGTAGTGGAGGACCTAGAATGTTCATTGCTCACAGTTATCTCTTGTACCATCATAACTCAGTAAACACCATTCCTTTGAAGTTCATTCAATTTATATTTACCAGTCAATCAAGATCCTGGAAGCTGTTATCTAACTGCTACCAGGGCATGATCCTACCTTCCTCAATGAGTTCAGTGCCTGGTTTACCAGCTCTGGTTAATCCCAACTCTTGCCCTCATACCAGGGAATTTAATATGTATATTGATACTCTCTCAAATGCTTAACTTGCCAGTTCCTTAGCTACTCACAGAAGTGGTCTTTTCTCATTCCCCAATTGATAAATGGTCAAAGGATATGAACAAGCAGTTTTCAGAGAAAGAAATTAAAGCTATCTATAAGCACATGAAGAAATGCTCTAATTCACTATTGATTAGAGAAATGCAAATCAAAACAACTCTGAGGTACCACATCTCACCAGTCAGATTGGCTAAGATGACAAAACAGGAAAATGACAAATGCTGGAGAGGATGTGGGCAAACTGGAACACTAATGCATTGTTGGTGGAGTTGTGAACTGATCCAGCCTTTCTGGAGAGCAATCTGGAATTATGCCCAAAGGGCTATAAATACTTTCATACCCTGATCCAGCAATACCACTCCTAGGGTTATATCCCAAAGAGATCATAGAAATGGGAGAAAGACCCATATGTACAAAAATGTTTGTAGTAGCTCTTTTTGTTGTGGCAAAGAATTGGAAATTAAGGGGGTGCCCATCAATTGGGGAATGGCTGAACAAGTTGTGGTATATGCATGTTATGGAATACTATTGTGCTATAAGAAACGAGGAGCAGGCAGTCTTCATATTTACCTGGAGAGGCTTAAAAGAACTGATGCTGAGTGAGAAGAGTAGAACCAGGAGAAATTTGTACACAATTACAGACACAACGTATGTGTGATGACCAACTTTGATAAACTGGACTCTTCTCAGCAATGCAGGGATATAAGTCAATCCCACAAGATGCATGATGGAGAGAAAAATGTGCATCCAGAGAAAGAACTAGAAAGAACTAAGTTTATATCCAGGTGGAAGCAAAATACCTGATCTTTTTCGTTCTCTTACTTGGTTTTATGTCCTCTTTACCATTTTTCATTCCAGCTGGGACAATCCATCCTTATAACCTGTCCAATGTATAATGTGAAAATATTTACAGATCCTATACTTCACTATAAGCCGCCATGGGGGGGAGGGGAGGGAGGGAGACAAAATGTGAAATTCAAGGAATTGTGGAATTGAATCCTGCAAAATAAAAGGAAACAAACAAATTAATAAATTAAAAAAACAATAACTGTTAACAATAAGTCAAATATAAGATGAGGTATACTTTTTCAAAAAAAAAAAAAAGAAATGGTCTTTTCTTTGATCTTTCCATTAACTACAAGTGTTCTACTTCCACTTTAAAAAATTAAATTTGGAGGGGCTTGTGAATAGCATACTGGCCCTGGAGTCAGGAGAACCTAAGTTCAAATCTGGCCTCAGACACTTAAAACAAAAACTAGCCATGTGACCTTGGACAAGTCACTTAATCCCAACTGCCCTCCAAAAAGCAAAAAAAAAATTTGGGCAAAAATCTATATCCTCTACTTCCCACTCAACCATTACTGAAAAGAAACAAAAGAAATAAAACCCTTGTGACAATATGAACAGTCAAACAAAACTGATTCCCACATTGGTCCAAGAAATACACATTTCAATCTACATCCCTGAATCTATCACCTCTCTGCCAGGAGGTGAGTAACATGTTATATCAAGGTTCTTCTATCATTCCCACTCTCACAATCTTCAGTTTCTCTCTGTCTACTCACTACTTCCCTACTGCCTACAAACATGCCCATGCCTCCCCTATCTATAAAAAAAATCCTCACTTGATATGTCCATCCCTCCTAGATATTGTCCTATAATTCTCTTCTTTTTCTGTGGCTGAGCTCCTTGAGAAGGTCATCTACAAAAGTACCTCTTAACTTCCTTTTCTCATTATTTTCTTAATTCACTGTAGTCTATCTTCCTATCTCATTATTTAACTGAAATGACTCTCTCCAAGGTTACCAGTGATCTCTTAATTACAAAATCTAGTGCCCTTTTCTCAGTCCTCATCTCTCTTGATTTCTCTTGCAGCCTTTGACATTGATGATCACATAGACTATTTCCTCTCCTCCTTCTATTTTGTTTGGTGATCTCATTAATTCCCATGTAGATGCCTCTCATATCTATTCATTTAGCCCCAAACTACCTCATGACCTCTAGTCTTGTATCTCAAGCTGCCTAGTGGATATCTTGAACTGAATATCCATAGACATCTTAAAATCAACATGTCTAAAACAGATTCATTATCATCTCCCCCAAACCCTCCCTCTTTTCAACTTGTGGTGCAAAAAGGCTGAAGGAACATTTATGGCCTTAGGTGTCTATATGCAAATGTGAAAAATATGAATACTAAACACTGTGAGCTGCATCTCCTAATATAAACAAATTTGAGCACATGGCCATCATGGAAACTTGACTGGTTGGGACTCCCTCATCAATGAATACTTAGTAAGCACTCTTAGATGTGTCACCTGTGCTGAGGGGAACAGGGACCCTGGTCACAATTCCAAGGAAGAAAAGACTGCTTGTGGTCTCTCACAGACCAGAGTGCAGGCAGGCCAGAAGAGCATTGGCCACACCTCTCCTTAGATCATATCACCTTGGAAGAACCAAAAACTCGCAGACCTCCAGAATTAGCTCTAAAAACAGCCACACCAAAAATCTTGGGACAGTGACCCCTCCACCTTAGAAGCAGAGACCAACTTTAACATAAAGTTAAAAGTCAAGAAATAGGATGAAAAAATGAGCATACAACAACAACAAAAAAGAACCTAATCATAGAAAGTTACTATGGTAATAGGGAAGATAAAAATATAAACTCAGAAGAAAACAACAAAGTAAAAATTGCTACATCCAAAGCTTCAAATAAAAATGTGACCTTGTCTCAAGGCATGAAAGAGCTCAAAAAGGATTTTTTTCAAGGAAAAAGTGATTTGTATTTTCAAGAAAATGAGAAGGAATGAGGTTTTCAACATTCATTTTCCCACTTACTAGTATTTTATTTTTCCAATTACATGTAAAGATAGTTTTCAACATTCATTTTTATAGATTTTGAATTCCAAATTTTTCTCTCTTGTTCCCTCTATTCCTTAAAAAGTAGAATTGGTCAAATGGAAAAGGAAGTATAAAAGCTTACCAAAGAAAATAATTCCTTAAAAAATTAGAATTGGGCAAGTGGAAGTTAATGACTTCATGAGATATCAAGAATCAACAAACAAAAGCAAAATAAAAAAAAATAGAATAAAATGTGAAATGTCTCATTGGAAAAACAACTGATCTAGAAAATAGATCAAGAAGAGATAATTTAAGAATTATTAGACAGAAAGTAGAAAAAAGGGAAAAAAAGGAGAGGGAGAACTGATAAAAGGGAGGGAAGATTGGGGGAGGCAATAGTAACAACCAAAACACTTTTGAGGACAGATGTGGTGAAAAGAGAGAGAAGGATAAACAGGGGAAGATAGAATGGAGGGAAATACACAGTAATCACAATTGTTAAAAAAATTTTACAGAAAATTTCTCTGATAAAGGCCTCATTTATCAAATATATAGAGAACTGAGTCAAATATATAAAAATAAGACTCATTCCTCAATTGATAAATGGTCAAAGGATATGAACAGGCAGTTTTCAGAAGGAGAAATCAAAGCTCTCTATAATCATATTTTTTTTCATGTTCTAAACCACTATTGATTAGAGAAATTCAAATTAAAACAACTCTGAGGTACCACCCCACACCTATCAGGTTGACTAACATGACAAAAAAAGGAAATGACAAATGTTGCAGGGGATGTGGGAAAATTGAGACACTAGTGTGATGTTGCTGGAGTTATTAATGGATCTAACCATTCCATAGTACAATTCTGAACTGTTCCCAAAGGGCTATAAAACCATATATACCATTTGACCCAGCAATACCACTACTAAGTGTGCACCTGTGATAGTAATGGCAATTAAAGATTCCCCTGTATTGGCTTGGTTTTCAAATTGATTGTATTAAAACCCAGAGTTTGTTAATCTCACCTGTGGGATGGGCTTGTTGATGTGAAAAGAAAGTCCTGAAGTGGGAGGAGCTGGTGATGTAGATTTGGAGAGACAGGAGAGAGGCGGAAGATCTTTTTGGAAGCAGCACCTCGTGGAGAGAGAGAGACTAAGAGAATTGCTGGTGGCCACTTTGAATTGCCCTGGACTTTTGAGACCTGCCCCCTGAGCTGCCAAGGACTGAGGAGACATGGCTGTTTTGCTGGTACTTTGTCTGTCTGTTTTGATGTTATTTTGCCAGATTTGTCCACTGGTGAAAGACTGTCCTTTTGTTGAAGAAGTCCTGGAACCTGGCTGTTCGCTAAGAAGGCCTGCAACTGTCCTGCAGACAGAGTGAATACTGTCCACTGGTGAGGGACAGTACTGTTGTTGTAGGGGTCTGGAGACTGTCCTGCAGACAGAGTGAATACTGTCCACTGGTGAGGGACAGTGCTGTTGTTGCAGGGGTCTGGGAGCCTTTCTGTTGGTTCAGAAGCCCTGAAGAAGGATTTTCTTGTTGTATGTTTACAGAAATCCTGGGAGAGGGCTTTGCTAATGTGTTCAGGGGTTCTAGGACTGTTCTACAGACAGAGGATAAATTCATGAAGGGACTGGCAATGTATCTTGTGGCTTTGCTAAGCCTTGTCTCCCCAGGAACTAAGATTGCTGAGAACTTGCCTCGGGTCAAGATGAAGAAAAGACCTCCATTTGGGTATTAAGTGCTGTGTTTAAACTTGATGTAACTCTGGGGTAGATTCAATTGTGATCCAGGGGTGGGGAACTTTTGACCTTATGTTTGGAAACTAATCTCCATTTGAGAAGAGGGGTTTTGTGGTGGACTTAATTAAGGTATAGCCTAGGGGTGGAGAAGTATTTAGAACAGAGACTTTGTAATTGATTGAATGATTGGAAGGTCCTGGGGTGGGGTAGTACTTGGAGATTATTTAATCAGCTTAGTAAATGCTGTATTTGGAATGATGTCATGTTTTGATCTTCTCTGTTCTTGGTTTGTCACTGAATAAAATAGAGAGCACCTATGCTGGTATTTTGAACCTGGGAAGTTGCCTTTGCTTGGTATTACATTACAGCACCCTAAAGAGACAAAAAAGCAAAAAGGAAAAGGTTTCTATACATACAAAAATATTTATAGAAGCTCTTTTTGTGGTGACAAAAAAATTGGAAATTGAGTAGATCCCCATCATTTGGGAAATGGTTAAACAGGTTGCAGTATGTGATTATGATGGAATACTATTGTGCTATTAGAAATAATGAGCAAGATGCTTTCCGAAAAACCTGGAAAGACTTACATGAACTGAAGCAAAATGAAATGAGCAGAACCAAGAAAACATTGTACACAGTAACAGCAATATTGTACAATGAGGAACTATGAATAATTTAGCTATTCTCAGCAATACAATGATCCAAGACTTATGATGAAAAATGCTATCTCTCTCTAGAGAAATAACTGATTTAGTCTGAATGTAGATTGAAGGATACTTTTTAACTTTATTTTTCTTGGGGTTTTTTTGCTTGTGTTTTTTCCTACAACATGATTAGTATAGAAATACATTTTGCATTACTGACATTTATAAACTATAACAAATTGCTTGCCTTTTCAATGTGTTGGGGAGGTAGGGAGCAAGGGAAAGAATTTGGAACTCAAAATGTTAAAAAAAAATAATGCTATAAATTGTGTTTATATGTAATTGGAGAAAAAAAAATAAAACATTAAATAAAAAAAAAGAAGTCCCTATCCTTTTTGAAATGGCTTCTCTTTTTAGAATTTTAGGTCAGAGGATTTTATTTATTCTTTTCCTGAAGTCTCTGACATCTGTTTTTCCACAGCTTCAGGTGCATGTCAGACTATGCCTAACTTTCTTTTCCTTTACTGTCACAAATTCTAAGACAGAGTAGTCATTTCCCAACAAGGTTCCCATTATATACCAATAGTTAATTTCTTTTTGTTGGTGAGAACCCTATCCAGATTAGAATTTCCTCTTTTTGGTTCCTCAAATTTTTAGAGAATGAAATGATCATTAAGGTAGGTCCAGAAATTATTACCTGTTCTGCTTTTGTCAGAGAAAGAGCTTTAGCTCTAGCAGAGACCAGGATAGCTTCATCACCAAGTCATGCCTCTGTGATGGACTTGTGATCTATTTCCTGAATTCTTTATCTATGTCTTTTTTTTTGTCCATATAGTCCATCTCTGTGAATATTCTAATTATAATATTGCTACTGTTTTTGTTTTTGCTTTTTAGAGGGGTTTGGGGTTAAGTGACTTGCCCAAGGCCACACGGCTAGTTTTTGTGTTAAATGTCTGAGGCCAGATTTGAACTCAGGTCCTCCTGACTCCAGGGCCAGTGCTCTACTCTCTGTGCCACCTGGCTGCCCCCGCTACTGTTTTTTAACCTACATTTATCTTCACCTACATTTTCTTAATCTTGCTTCTCTTCTCTACTTCCTGGATTTTTTTTTTTTGGTATGACTATGTCTTCTAAGCATACAACACTACTATATTCTCCAATCCTGATTGTTTAGGATAAGTTTACATTTCCAGAGTCAGGTATAAACCTCAAGCAATCAAGATGTAATGTGAGCTATGAGGTCATATTTGCCTCTCTGTGTTAGCATGTCTATTCTTTCTTTGTTACTCTAGACTCTTCCTTTTCCAATCCATCCTCCATGTAGCTGCCAAATTTGTATCTATAAAGTACAGGTCTAAGCATATAACTCCCCTGCTCATAAAGCATCAGTGGCTCCTATTGGCCATGTTGTTGTTCAGTCATTCACTTGTGTCTAACCCTTCATGACACTGTATGGGATTTTCTTGTCAAAGATCCTGGAGTGTTCTTCTTCAGTGGATTAAGGCATACAGAGATTAAGTAACTTGCCCAGGGTAGCCAGTTAAGTATCTGAGGTTGAATTTGAACTCAGATCTTTCTGATTCCTGTCTCAGAGAATTTTACTGCCTAGAGTATTTTATATTCCAGCCAATTGACCCACTTGATGTTCCCCTATACACATTCCAGTTCTTACCTCTCTAGTTTTTGTGGGGTTTTTTTGTGAGGGGGGTGCAGAAGGGTTGTGCACAGACTGTGCCATATATCTAGAATGACCTCATTGCTCACCTAAATTCAAAAGTTAATCCAATAAACCTTAAGCACCTCTTATGTGTCAGGCACTGTGCTCACTGCTGGGGATACAAATAGAGGCAAGAGACAGTTGCTGCCATCAAGGAGCTTATAGTCTAATGGGAGAGCCAACATGCAAACAAATATATACAGAAGCAAGCTCTTATATACAGGATAAATAGAAGATAATTAACAGAAGAAAAGCACTGAATTAAGAAAGACTGGGGAAGACTTCCTGTAGAAGGTGGGGTTTTAGTTGAGAATTAAAGGAAGCCAGAGAGATCAGTAGGCAGAGGTGAGGAGCAAGGGCATTCCAGGCATCAGGGAACAGCCAGAGGAAGGGCCCAGAACAGGAGATGGAGGGTCTTGTTTGTGGAATAACCAGGAGGCCAGTGTCACTGGATCAGAGAGTACATGTGATTGTTTAAGGTGTAAGAAGACTGGCTAAAATGATTGAAGGGGAAAATGACAAATCTTGGAGGG
Source organism: Petaurus breviceps papuanus (assembly GCF_028583685.1). Taxonomy (NCBI): domain Eukaryota; kingdom Metazoa; phylum Chordata; class Mammalia; order Diprotodontia; family Petauridae; genus Petaurus; species Petaurus breviceps. Next base: position 2,284,399 of record NW_027185793.1, read on the forward strand.
GATGTTGGAAAAACTGGGACATTTATTCACTGTTGGTGGAAATATGAATTGATCTAACCATTCTGGAGAGCAATCTAGATTTTGATTATTATAAATACCCAAATTAACTACAAAGGACTTATAAAGGAAGATACTATATTTACCCAGAGAAAGAACTGATAACCAGAAGCTTGTATAGAATGACTTTACATATGTATAATTTTTTTGTGTCTAATGGTAGCCATCTTGAGGGTAGGAGGGAAGAAATAAAAAGAAAGTTACATGATAATGTTATTATATATTTAAAAACAATGGCAAGTTATAAATAATAGATTTGAAGTTTCATGTGCAATCATCTTTTTAAAAATTCTACTATGTTATGGAAATGCTTGTTTTATTTCACAAATTAAAAATAAAATTAATTTAATTTAATTTAAAAAGAAAACTTGGAAAGGTAGGAGGGACATAGGTTATGAACAGCTTTGAATACCAAAAAGAGAATTTTGCTACTGGAGGCAATAGGAAGCCACAGGGGTTTATTGAGAAGGGAAATGGGGTGTCATGATCAGATCTATGTTTTAGGGAAATCATTTTAATGGCTGAATGGAGGTCATATTGGAGTGGGAAGAGACTTGAGGCAGGCAGGTCCCCCAGCAGGCTACTGAGGTAATCCATGATGACAGCCTGTATTAGAGGGGTGGCAGTGTCAGAGGAGAAAAGGGAGCGTATTCAGGACATGATGCAAAGGTGAAATTGGCAGGCCTTGGTCATGACTAGGATGCAGAAGAGTGAGAGATACAAGGAATTGAGGATGAATCTTTGGTTGCAAGCCTGAAGGACTGGGAGGATGCTGTTTCCTTCCATAGGAATAGGGAAGGTAGGGAAGGCTTTGAGGAGAAAAAGATAATGAGTTCTGTTTTGGACATAGTGAGTTTAAGATGTCTACTGGACATCTAGTTCAAGATGTTTAAAAGGCAGTTGGAGATGTGAGACTGGATCTCAGTAGAGAGACTGAAACAGGAAAGGTAAATTTGAGAATCATCAGTATAAAGATGGTAACTAAATCCATGGGGTCTGATAAGATCACTAAGGGAAGAAGGAGAAGAAGACCCAGGACAAAACCCTGAGGGACACCTATGGTTAGAGGGCCTGATTTGGAGGAGGATTCAACAAAAGAGACAGAGGAGTGGTGAGAGAGATAGATGGAGAACCAGGAGACAGTGGTGTCCTGAAAACAGAGAGAGAAGAGAGTCCCAAACAGGAAACAGTAAGCAATAGGGTCAAAAGCTGCAGTACTACCTAGGGCCATTTTTGCCTTCCTAGAAGGTCTTTTCTAATGCTCCCAATTGTTAATGATCTTGCCCTACCCTACCAATTATTTTGAATTTAACATGTATATATTTTGTATTAGCCTCTCTAATATTGTTAATATTTACCTATCTATGCCGTTTCCTCTCAGTATAAAATACTGTAAATTGAAAGCAAAGAATTTCATTTTTGTCTTTGTACCTATACCTCGCACAGTCCCTAGTAGCAGGTATTTTAATATATGCTAGTTAAATTGAACTAAACTAAATTGTATGTAACAGGTTCTTTTTTTAGACTTTGTCTTCTATGAACTTCTGGGTATCTCTACTGCTATTATTCTTCCTATATTGTATCTAATTTCTATGGTGTCTGGCTTGATGTATGTATAGTTATCCCTTCCATACTGTGACTTGCCCAATCAGTTTTGACATATCATGGGGTTGGCATATGAAATTAAACAGGGTTTTGCAGAAGCTGCAGATGACATGTGAAGGCCAGCAAATGACGAAAAAAAAGTTCAGAAACTCAGAAATGCATAAAATATATGTATGCCATTGTATAATATCAATATACTTTATCTTTTAATGCCATAATAATTCATACTTCTTTTTTAGTATGAAGAGAGAGCCAAAAATATTTACATGGACTTTGTAGATTTTTGAAGTTCAAACCCCAGCAACACGAAAGGGATAACTGTACATTAGAAGTTTCTCCTTCTCACTTCCTTTCTAGTTTAAGATTCCTTTGATTTGTAAGACTCCAGGCAAGTATATTCTTATTAACCCTTGTCAGGTACCTGATATTCCATTTTTTAAGCTCAAATCAAAAAGTCAAAATATCTTTCTCAAACTCTATTTACTTAATTGGCTCTTTATTTCCCAAATCTGACTTTCCTTTCCAAAGTCCTTGCCTTCAAGGGGCAACACTGATGAAAATATCACCTGTTTTAACCCAGATCTTTAATTTATTGCCCAAGATATTATAATTTTTATCAATATTTTCTTCATTATTCCTGGCAGCATTTTTGGACCACTATGAATTACTAGGAGGGAGTAGAAGTCATCTGGTTACAAATAACAATAACGCCAATATGGAAGAAAGATGAGAGACTGGTGCTCTTTTGTGTTCCAGTACCAAAAGAAAGCAAGATACTGTTTATAAACATTTTTAGAGATTGCTTCTTCCTTTCTTACCTAGACTGGTTTTTAATGGACACTTGTGAGCCTGATTCCCTTGTTGAATAGCCCAGAAGCTTTGACCTTATTTGTTTCCTACCTTGACTGGTTTGCCTCTCCTTAGGCAACCTGATGGCACTGTACTGTTCCCAAGAGCTAATAATGATATCGGTGCCAAATTTAGTGCAGACACCCCATCAGTTCTGATCCTATTGCAGATCAAAATTTTCAAACTCATGAGAGCCACCATTTGAAGACTCTCCCAATATCAGGCTCTACAGGAACAGGGGTAAAATGTATTTGGTCTATTTCACTGGTATTCATGGTTTGCCCACATTAGTTGTGAGAGCTACCTTTACTGAAGCATTTCCAGTAGTTAAGTATTGGTATTTCTGATTTGTTTCAATGAATTTCAGTCAGGTGTGGTTCCAATATATTGACCATCATTTGAGGGTTTCTGCAGGTTTTCACAGCAACCACCATGGACTCTAGGCACACAAAATCTCCACTGTAAATCACTCTGGTCCCGGTATTATATAATAGCAACATTCATCTTGAAGCAAGGGTTTCATCTTGCTTTATGTAGGAAAACAGGAACCAGAATTATTTTGCAAAATTTTGACGTATTTCTACTAAGAATGTATAAATCCTCTAACCACCTGTTGGGCTAATATTAGAAATTCCCAAACCCTTATGGAAGGACCTAGTAAAGTGGACAGTCTCATTTATTCTTTTTTTTTTTTTTTTGCCTTTTGGAGGGCAATTGGGGTTAAGTAAGTCTCATTTATTCTTGTGCTATTCTCAGATAAAAGACATGGCAGCTTTGCTAAAAGGACAGCTTTTGCAATTGTTTTTTTTTTTTGCATTCTTTTTTTAAATTAATTTATTTGTTTACTTTTAGTATACAAGATTCAATTCCACAATTTCTTGAGTTTCACATTCTGTTCCCCTCTCCCCCCACTCCTGCCATGGTGGCATACAGTCAAATATAAGATTTGTAAATAATTTCACATTAAACATTAGTAAGGTTATAAAGACGGATTGTATCAGATGGAATGAAAAATGACAAAGAGGACATAAAACCAAGTAAGAGAACGAAAAAGATCAGGTATTTTGCTTCCACCTGGATATAAACTTAGTTCTTTCTAGTTCTTTCTCTGGATGTAGACATCTCTCTCCATCATGAGTCTTTTGGGATTGACTTATATCACTACATTGCTGAAAAGAGTCCAGTCTATCAAAGTTGGTCATCACACATGCGTTGGGTCTGTAATTGTATACAAATTTGTCCTGGTTCTACTCTTCTCACTCAGCATCAGTTCCTATAAGCCTCTCCAGGTAAATATGAAGACTGCCTGCTCCTCGTTTCTTATAGCAAAATAGTATTCCATAACATGCATATACCACAACTTATTCAGCAGTTCCCCAATTGTTGGGCACCCCCTTAATTTCCAATTCTTTGCTACCACAAAAAGAGCTGCTATAAATATTTTTGTACACATGGGTCTATCACCCACTTCTATGATCTCTTTAGGATATAACCCTAGAAGTGGTATTGCTGGGTCAAAGGATATGAAATTATTTATAGCCCTTTGGGCATAATTCCAGATTGCTATCCAGAAAGGTTGGATCAGTTCACAACTCCACCAGCAATGCATTAGTGTTCCAATTAGCCCACATCCTCTCCAGCATTTGTCATTTTCCTGTTTTGTCATCTTAGCCAATCTGACTGGTGAGATGTGGTACCTCAGAGTTGTTTTGATTTGCATTTCTCTAATCAATAGTGATTTGGAACATTTCTTCATGTGCTTATAGATATCTTTAATTTCTTTCTCTGAAAACTTCCTGTTCACATCCTTTGACCATTTATCAATTGGGGAATGCCTTGTATTCTTATAGATTTGACTCAATTCTCTGTATATTTTAGAAATGAGTCCTTTATCAGCGACATAGGTTGTAACGATTCTTTCCCAATTTCCCATCTCCCTCTTAATATTTATTACATTGGCTTTGTTTGTACAGAAGCTTTTCAATTTAATGTAATCAAAATTATCCATTTTGCATTTTATACTGCTCTCTAATTCTTGTTTAGTCATAAAGTTTCCCTCTCCACAAATCTGACAGGTAAATTATTCCTTGTTTTCTGAGATTGCTTACAATATCAACCTTTATACCTAGTTCATGTACCCATTTAGACTTGATTTTGGTATATGGTGTTTGATAATTGTCTATGCCCAGTTTCTGCCATACTATATTCTAGTTTTCCCAGCAGTTTTTGTCAAATAGTGAGATCTTATCCCCAAAACTGGGGTCTTTGGGTTTATCAACCAATAGATTACTATAGTAATTGACTGTTGAATCTCATGTGCCTAATCTATTCCCTTAATCCACTACTCTATTCTTCAGCCAGTACCAAGTAGTTTTGATGGCTGCTGCTTTATAATACAGATTGAAATCTGGTATAGCTAGTCCACCTTCCCTAGCATTTCTTTTCATTAATTCCCTTCATATTCTGGACTGTTTATTCTTCCAAATGAATTTTGTTACTATTTTTTCTAGCTCTATGAAGTAGTTTTTTGGTAAATTTATTGGTATGGCACTAAATATATAATTTAATTAAGATAAAATTGTCATTTTTATTACATTAGCTCAACCCAGCCACGAGCAATTGATATTTTCCTAATCAGTTAGATTTGACTTTATTTGTGTGAAAAGTGTTTTGTAGTTGTGATCATATAGGTCCTGGGTTTGTTTTGGCAGGTAGATGCCCAAATATTTTATAATGTCTACAGTAACTTTAAATGGGATTTCTCTTTCTATCTTTTGCAGTTGAATTTCATTGGAAATATATAGGAATGCCAAGGATTCATGTGGGTTTATTTTATATCCTGCAACTTTGCCACATTTATTTATTGTCTCAAGTAGTTTTTTACTTGATTCTCTAGGATTCTCTAAGTATATCATCAGGTCATCTGCAAAGAGTGATAGCTTGGTCTCTTCTTTGCCTATTTTGATTCCTTTGATTTCTTTTTCTTCTCTAATGGCTACTGCTAACATTTCTAGTACCAGATTGAATAAGAGGGGTGATAGTGGACACCCTTGTTTCATCCCTGATCTTATGGGAAATACTTCTAGCTTATCCCCATTACATATAATATTTGCTGATGGTTTTAAATAGATTCTACCTATTATTTTAAGGAAGGCCCCATTTATTCCTATACTTTCTAGTGTTTTTTTTTTATAGGAATGGATGTTGTATTTTGTCAAAAGCCTTTTCTGCTTCTATTGAGATGATCATGTTGTTTCGGCTAGTTTTATTGTTGATATGATCAATTATACTAATGGTTTTCCTAATATTAAACCATCCTTGCATTCCTGGAATAAATCTTACCTGATCAGAGTGTATTATTCTGGAGATAAGTAGCTGTAGTGTTTTTCCTAATATTTTATTTAAAATTTTTGCATCTATATTCATGAGGGAGATTGGTCTATATAATTTTCTTTCTCTGTTTTATCTCTTTCTGATTTAGGTATCAGTACCATATTTGTGTCATAAAAAGAATTTGGTAGGACTTCTTCTTCACTAATTTTCCCAAATAGTTTGTAGAGTATTAGAATCAATTGTTCTTTAAATGTTTGATAGAATTCACTAGGGAATCCATCTGGCCCTGGAGATTTTTTCCCAAGGAGTTGACTGATGGCTTGTTCAATTTCTTTTTCTGAGATGAGGTTAAGTAATTTACTTCCTCTTCAGTTAATCTGGGCAACTTGTATTTTTGTAAATATTCATCCATTTCCCTAAGATTGTCAAATTTGTGTGCGTGCAATTGGGAAAAATAATTCCTAATTATTGTTTTGATTTCCTCTTCATTGGAGGTAGATTCACCCTTTCCATTTTTGATACTCATAATTTAGTTTTCTTCCTTTTTTTTTTATCATATTGACTAATGGTCTATCAATTTTATTAGTTTTTTTCATAAAACCAGCTCTTAGTTTTATTTATTAATTCAATAGTTTTCTTAATTCCAATTTTATTAATCTCTCCTTTGGTTTTCAATATTTCTAATTTAGTATTTAATTGAGGATTTTTGAATTTGTTCTTTTTCTAGGTTTTTCAATTGCATGCCCAATTCATTGACCTCCCTTTTCTCCAATTTAATCATGTATGCACTTAGGAATATAAAACTTCCCATAAGAACTGCCTTTAATGCATGCCACAAATTTTGGTATGTTGTCTCATTATTATCATTCTCTTCAATGAAATTGCTGATTGTTTTATAATTTCTTGTTTGACCCACTCATTCTTTAGGATTAAAATGTTTAATTTCCAATTAGTTTTTAGTCTGTCTTTCCACAGGCCTTTATTGCATATAAATTTTATTGCATCATGATCTGAGAAGGATGCATTTAATATTTCTTCCTTACTGGACAGAATTGTGAGGTTTATATGCCCTAGAACATGGTTGATTTTTGAGTATGTGCCGTGAACCGCTGAGAAGAAAGTGTATTCCTTTTTGTCCCCATTCAGTTTTCTCCAGAGATCTATCATATCTAGCCTCTCTAGAATTCGATTCACCTCCTTAACTTCTTTCTTGTTTATTTTGAGGTTAGAATTAACAAGTTCAGAGAGGGGAGATTAAGGTCACCCACTAGTATAGTTTTGCTATCTATTTCTCCCTCTAATTCCTTTAACTTCTCCTCTAGGAATCTGGACACTATACCACTTGGTGCATATATGTTAAGTAATGATATTGCTTCATTCTTGATGGTGCTTCTTAGCAGGATATAGTTTCCTTCCTTATTTCTTTTAATTAGATCAATTGTTGATTTTGCTTTATCTGAGATAAGGATTGCTACCCCTGCTTTTTTTACTTTAGCTGAGGCATAATATATTCTACTCCAGCCTTTTACCTTTACCCTGTGGGTATCCCTTTGTTTCAAATGTGTTTCTTGTAGACAGCATATTGTAGGACTATGGTTTTTAATCCATTCTGCTATCCACCTCTGTTTTATGTGAGATTTCATCCCATTCACATTCACAGTAATGATGATTATCTGTCCCTTCCCCTCCGTCCCATTCCCTCCCCTGCTTATGGTTTTGTTTCTTCCTTCTTTGAGGGTTTTCCTTTTGGCCACCACCTTCCTCAGTGTTCCCTCCCAGTAGCCCCCCCCCTTCTTTACCTACCCTCTCCCCTTACTTACTACTATTTCCCTCCCCTCTAAACCCCCCTTTTTATCCCTCCCGTGCCCTCCTACTGCCTATAGGACACAATAGATTTTTATACTTATCAGAGTATGTTACTCCCCCTTTGACCCCAAACCAATGAGAGTGAATTTCATACAATGCTCCTCTCCCTCCCTCCTTTCCCTGTATTTAATGAGTTTTGGGGTCTTTTCACGTTATAATCTTAAACTTAACTGATTATGTTGATCCCTCTTTGAACCAGAACCAGTAAGAATAATATTCAGCTGATATTCCTCTCCTTCTTTCCTTCTCCTCTACTATATTGTGTTTTTATGCCTGTTTGTATGGCATAATTACCTTTTTCTGTCTCATCCTTTCCTTTTATCTCATTGCAGTCCCTTTGACCCCCTTTATAAGTTTTTTTTTTTTATCATCAGGTTAGTTCATTTATGCCCACATCCTCTATCTATGTATAACCCTTTTAAGGGTCATGATAATCATATAAATTTCAATATTGACAGTTATCAGCTTCTCATGAAGGGATGTGAATATTTTGCTCTTATTGCATCCCAAGTTATGTGCATGTGTGCGTGGGTGTGCATATGGATGTGTATATATGTGAGTGTGTGTTTTCCTTGTTTACCTTTTTATGTCTTTCTTGAGTCTTGTAATTGGAGATCAAATTTTCCATTGAGCTCTGGCTTTTTCATCAGAAAAGTCTGGAAGTCCCTTATTTCATTAAATAGCCATCTCCTTGCCTGAAAGATTATGCTCAGTTTTGCTGGGTAGTTAATCCTGGGTTGCAGTCCTAGCTCTTTTGCCCTACCAAATATCAAATTCTAATCCCTCTGATCTTTTAATGCAGAAGCTGCTAGGTCCTGTGTGATTCTTACTGTAGTTCCACTATATTTGAATATTTTTGGCTGCTTGCAGTATTTTCTTCTTAATGTTATCATTCTGGATTTTGGCTTCTATATTTCTTGGAGTTTTCAATTTGGGATCTCTTTCAGGGGAAGTCCAGTGAATTCTTTCGATAACTATTTTATCTTCTGATTCCAGGACTTCAGGACAGTTTTCTTTGACAATGTCTTGGAAGATGTTGTCCAGGCTGCTTTTTTCATCATGGCTTTCTGGTAGACCAATAATTCTTAAGTGATCTCTCCTGGGTCTGTTCTCTAGGTCAGTTGTTTTTCCAGTGAGATATTTTACACTTTCTTCCAATTTTTCAATCTTCATGTTTTGTTTGATTGACTCTTGGAGTATCATAAAGACCTGAGCTTCAATTTGACTGATTCTGTGTTTTAGTGAATTATTCTCTTCGGTTAGTTTTTGAAAGTCCTTTTTTAGGGAGGTGTTTTCTCCAATTACTTCACTAATTTTACTTTTTAAGGATTTGTTTTCTTCAGTGAAACTTTTTCCCAATTTGGTCACTGTAGATTTAAATTTGTCTTCTGCCTCCCTAATAAGGCCTTTAAAATCTTTCTTGAGCTCCTCCAAGAGTGCTTTTTGGGCTTGAGACCAGTTCATATTTCCTTCTTTGGTCTCAGGTGTGAGTATAGAGTCCACGTTGTCCTCCGTATTTGGTTGTTCTTGCTGGCTATAATAAGCTCCAATCAATTTACTTGTCTTCCCCTTCTCCTTCTCAGCTTCCTTCCTTCCCATTATAGCTTCCTATTTCCTAATTTCTCAGGCCAGGAGTTAGGTGCCTGGTTTTTGGCTTTGAGTGCTATAGGCTCTGGGTGTGTAGATTGAGGCCAAGGCAAAGGCTTTCAGTGTTTCTGTTAAGTTATGCTGATGCTCCCAGAGTACTCTGTGGAGGAGGGGTGGTCTGGCCACTCCAGATTTCTGCTTCAATGACCCTGGGCTACTACTCAGACAGGCTTTTGCTGGTCAGGTGAGGTAAGGCTTGTAGGGACATCTCTGCCAATTTTCTTCAGACTCCAGGCTGCCTCATTTACACCCCTTTTCAATGACTCCCAAGCCTGAGGCTATTTCCACTGTCTCAGGATTTCACTCTGGGTAGGACACTTATCTCTGGGTTTTCTAGATCAGGGATGGGGAATGGGAGCAGCCAGAGTTCACTTTGTCATCTTAGGCTCTGGAAAGTCAGGCAAGCAGTTTCTAAACTTCCAGCTGGGGACTGATAGCCCCAGAAAAAGCTGCTGTCTCTGCTGGGGCCCAAGCCCTCTCTTACCTGGCTCCAATGTATCCTCTCATCCTGTGGTGAGATGCTGGTGAGATGGCTGCAAATCATGGGTGAGTCAGGCAGCTGGGGCTCCTTCTCTCTCTGCTGTTGTCTGCTCTCTAGTCTGAGCTGCTGCAGCCCCGATGTGTTCTGAGCTCCCCCTGCCCAGAATCATGTGGGCACTTTCCTGGGCTTGATTCTGCCAGTCTTGGTCTCCCAGTGGATTCTGACACTCCAAAATCTGTTAAGGAGCTTAGAAAAGTCTTGGCTCCACCTCCTGCTTTTACAATTGTAAAAAGTATTTGATCTCTTCTCTGTCTCCTGCCCTTGAGCAAGGAATGTTTTCTTATTCTGATAATAAATCTTGCCACTTACATTCTAAGTACTCCCCTTTTATCCTTTGACTGATTCCACTCAGTCTCTACCCCTCCCGCTCCTGTGAAATGCTTTGCCTTTCTATCCCAAGTTGCCATAGAATGTTACTGATTGCCTTTGTACTCTAAACAGTCCTGGAAGGTTATAAAAATCAAATCTGTACCCCAGGAATCTGAATTTGCTATTAGCAAGAGCAGATTCCTTAGCATCCCAATAAATCTTTTTACTTTTTAGTTTGGCCTCCTACCAGACTCACAGTCATAGGACCCCTGCTAACAGGTATGCCTCTCCCAGAGGTCAAGAAAATTCTCTGACAGTTACAACAGTGCCCCCAGTTCCAAGTCACACAACACTATTACTGACTACTGCAGGGCAATCATAAAAATAACTACATTCTTAAGCCTATTTTAGATGAAATAAAGTACTAAACTTAGCAGCTATGGAAATCTGAAGGGAGAAAAACTGAAGAATCTCAGGTGACTGAAAATCCTCACTTAATATAAACTCCAAAAATTATACCTAATAATGAAACAGATGATAAAAGTGGAAATGAAGTTCCAAAGAATTTTGAAAAGAAAATGGGTGTACTTAAGACTGGAATTCTCAAAAATCTTTTTGGGAGGGAGTTTAAGACTAATTACACAAAATAAGTAATTTAAAAAATCTGATATCTACTATAACCACTATGAATGAACCCATTATCTCACTGTATTTGGCAGAAAATGTCAAAGCATTTTAGGGCTAGTACACAGTAGATGTAGCTGTCACTGTGGTAAGGAGCATAGAAGGTGCTATCCAGGTGAAATGGTCCAGGAATACCCCTAAGAAGAGGGATCACATACCATCATGTCAGAAGAAACCCAAGAAAACTCTCAAGGATGTGTCTATCTAAACACAGTATCTGAGATAGAAAGTCTGAATGCTATATTGCCCAATTAAAGACAATAAAATGAAATATGTGCAAAGGAATGGGGGGCAGAGAAGAAGGAAGCATATTAGAAATTCTGAATTCCATTAATCAATAATTGAAGCAAAAAAAAAAAAAATACAGTGACACAAGGAGTTGAAGCTGTGTCCCAGGACGCCAGCAGATCTAGGGCAGATTGAGTTAATGCTTTATTGCTCTCCAACCCACCACAGCATGAGCCAGTGTTATTGGAAGGCAGAACACAGTGGAATATTTATGGAGGCAGTTTGAGTTAACCTCCCCAGGTCAACAACAACAGTTAGCACTTTAAGGTTTGCCAAGGTCCTCACAACAATCCTGTGAGTTAGGTACTATTATAACCACCATTTTGCAAACACTAAAACTGAGGCTTACCAAGGTTAAGTGACTTGCCTAGAGTCACACAGACTTGGCACTCAGGTGCAAGTGCTTTGGGCAAAGAATCAGGGTACCCTATTGCTTAAGCAAAGAAATTTTGAGGTGCCCACAGAAATTCCTTGAGGGCTGCTTTTACTGAAGGATCACTGAACATGTTTTTAGTCAAATAATTGCTTCTCACTCTTAGGCTCTAAGTAGTTTATTGTACCAGATGTGGAAATCCCTCTGAAGACAAGTGCAAAGAACATAATGAATAATTCAATACCAATCAAAAACTTTATTTCAGAGACTTGACAAGTAAAGAAATTGGAAAGGAGGGTAGAAAATTTCTAGTCTCCTCCAAGCAAGATACATCAAGTATAAAGATACTGAGGAGAAAAGTTGCAACTGACTACATTAAGAGACTTACTGGCATCTTAAAATCCAAGTTGAATGTGAAAAATATATTTAAAACCACTAACATCTATGTAGTACCAGTCTTAATGTACACTTAGAATTATGATATGGACCATAAGAAAAAGCACCCTAACAAAAATACATATGAAATTAATAAAATAGATCTTAACACCCTGAAACATTGATAGATTAGGACTTCCACACTGAAAAAGAGGAAGAGGATTGATAAGCATTCTTAGAGTACACGAGAAGCAAGTTAAAACTTTTAGAATAAGTAGATGTCATCTTGCTAAATAATTGTAAAGGCTGATAATAGGTTCATGTTATTGGATTTGTCAAATATAAGAAAAATGGTTTATTCCCAGATAAAGCGGATCAAACAGCAAAGATGCAAGAGTAGACTCAAAAGGTCCTTCATGGGTAAGAACAAAAGATATTAAAGAAATGGTTATTACATGAATTTGTCTGGAAATGGAGGAGTTTCTCATGGCATTTCAGGACCAGGGCATTTTTTAAATTTTTTGGGGGGGGTGGGGGAGGGAAGGTACGGTAAATGGGGCTAAGTGACTTGCTCAAAGTCACATGGCTAGTAAGTGTTAAGTGTCTGAGGCTGGATTTGAACTCAGGTCTCCCTGACTCCAGGTCTGGTACTCTATTTCACTGTGCCACCTAGCCACCCTGACCAGGACATTTCTACCAGAAATTATGGAATTCCTAGGGAACCCAGATTTAATAATCAGTACAGATTTGCAAGGACACGAAAGAAACAGAGTATCACCTTACTACAAGCTGTAAAAATGTAGTATCTACCTAGCAAAGTATGTTCTAGAATTATAGAATGTAAAATCAGCTAGAGTTATTGCTCAGAAGTTCACTATCATGAACTCACAGACAACAAATCCCCATGGTACAAATATAATCCTCAAAATATCCTAGAACAGAGGTACCAAACTTCTTTCCTGAGACCTGCAAAATATCTAAATTCAGACTAAGCCAGTTAAAATGTAATTGGAAATGTTTAGCAAAACAAATAAAAATACAATACAACATAGACGTGAATTCATGGTTTTATACATCAATATCTGACCGTCACTGATATGTTTTTATTTTAGTTTGATACAACTGTCTTAGAGAACTCAACCAATATACTAGAACTGGGCAATTATTACAAACTGAACTGTTTTCCAGTCACCCAGGCATGACATCAATTGACAGAAACTTAGGAAGAATGTTCTAACAGGTATCACCATGCCAAATACTCAATCTTCAAATGAGATAAAATTTAAAAAAAAAAACATTAAAAACACAAAGACTTAAAAGAAGAGATCAAAATCACTTGAGAGTAGGATGAGGTACACTTTTCTGTTAATCCCATCTGCTACTGCAGTTGCACAGAGAATGCTTTGAATAACCCTACAGAAGGTAAGAGCTTACTTCTTAATATTAATTCAATTTTAAAAGGACAGTTATTTTATATACCAATATATTGGTAATTAAAATAATTCCCATACTGTTTTTATGAGAGCTCCATTAAAATAGATGAGAAGAATGAAATGATAATTCTAATACTTCCTTCATATTCATGTTGTGATGGGAGAACGGGAAAAATGGCAAGTAAAGGGAGTATCACTGTGAGTGATGTACAGCAGGAACTCTGTGTTCCTAGGATCATCAGAGTATTTGTGAAGATCCAGTAGGAACCCAGAACTTTGGGGCTGTTGCTATACTAAAGACTGGGTTAGCATCTCTGTGATGTGACTGTTCCTCAGAGTCATGGTCTGTTACATAGGACACCCTGGAGTGATTGTGAGTATAGACTGCCACATTTCTTTCTGGTTCAACTGCTTCCATCAAGCTGTGGACTCATATTATTTCTGACTACTTGCTAACACAAACTCTATACAGATGGTTCTCTTTATGTAAATTCATGTTATACAAACTTAATTATGTAAAGAATTCTGAAAGAAATCTGCATTCCAAAAAAAAAAAATGCCTGTTAATTTCACTGTACATTACTATGCTCTCTTTCTTCACTCCTGCCCTTCCCTTTGG
>NW_027185793.1:2298477-2302758 GCF_028583685.1 Petaurus breviceps papuanus
CGCAAAGAAAGCAGAAGAATAGACCACAACCTCTTAGTTTGAGACCCCTGGCACAAAAAGAGATCATTGCCCACTCCATCCTCCAGCATGTTTCTCTTCCTTCAATAAGCATTTGACCTCATGTTTGTCTGGCATATAATCCATTCTATCCTGTCTGTGTCTGGTCCCAAAGTATCTGTAGCCTTTCTCTGCCTCTCCCTACTCCTCCCCCCAACCCCATATTTCTCATTTTTGCTTCTCTGTCCCTGGCCCTCTTATGTCATTGAACTATGTGCTGGGCCCCTCCCTTCTTTTCTCTCTTCCACATATTGGTGGATAAATTAACATTATACAAAAATCACTTTAAGTAGAGGTCTGAAAATATGCTTATATGAAGCAGAAAATGTCTGTATTCCATATAAATTGACTACTTACTATGTTTTTTGCTTAGGTCATTCCTTCTGCCTGAAGTCCCTTTAAAAAAAATTCTACCCATTCTTCAGGACCCAACTTAAAATGCTGAAGACTTTTCTGTCCATAGGTGACTTCTCCCTCCCCAAAATGTCTATAACATCCTATTTTTACCACTCATATGGTCAAATACTGTTTTGTATTAGGATTATTTGTATTTGTGTTATTTCTCAATTAAAACTTGATTAAAAGATTTTCATTGTCACAAAACATTTTATGCAGCTTTGTATCCTCTCACGCTATCTAGCCCAGTGTCTAGTACACTGGAAGGATTTGATAGACAGGCTGTGGAAGCTGTTGCTACCTCTCTCCTATTCTGGAGTTCCCCAGTATTATATCTTCTTCAACTGGTGTTAGGGAGAGAGAGAGATTTCATTTGCTCATGCCTTTTCTGTGCACATTTGGCTCCATTCAGCAGCAATTAAAAGACTCTTCATCACCCCAGAAAACGTTATTAGGAAACAGAGAGTATCTGCAAATGGGGATGGCCCCCAATATGCATGGCCAGATGCAACTTCACATGGTTTAGTACCAAGCAGAGAACATTGCATATGCTGTAAAGATTGGGACCTTATCAGCCATGGTGAAAGAATGAATTAGTCAAACAGCTACACTTATATGCTCCACATGAAAACTTCACAGAAATTAACTGTGAAAGATAAATGGATTGGTATGACTTTGCCTGGAATATGATGAGTTCTCAACTGTAAAAAAATAATCTTCCTAGGGTGAGACAGAATAGTACAATGGATAGAAGGTCAGTCTTTGAATTAGGGAAGACCTAGGATCAGTTCTGTTACATATAATAACTCTGTGACCATAGGCAAGTCATTTATTTAAAAAAAATTTGTTTAATATTTTATTTTCCCCTAATTACATATAAAATTAATTTTAATGTCATTTAAAAATTTTGAGTTCCAAATTCCCTTCCTCCCTCTCTCCTCTCCCCATTGAAAAGGCAATTTAATATAGATTATACATATGTAGTCATGCAAAATATATTTCCATAACATCCATGTTGTAAAAGAAAACACAGACAAAAAACAAGAAAAATAAAGTTTAAAAAAGTATGCTTTGATATGCATTCAGACTACAGCAGTTCTTTCTCTGGAAATTGACAGGATTTTTCATCCTAAATCCTTCAGAACTGTCTTGGAACATTGTATTGCTGAGAATAGCTAAGTCACTCACAGTTGATCATTATACAATGTTGCTGTTACTGAATACAATGTTCTCTTGGTTCTCCTCATTTCACTTTGTATCAGTTCATGTAGGTCTTTCTAGCATCATTTCTTATAGTACAATAGTATTCTATCACAATCATATACACAACTTGTTCACCTAATTTCCCAACTAATGGGAATCCTTTCAATTTGGTCTCTGCCATGACAAAAAGTGCTGCTATAAATATTTTTGTACACACAGATCCTTTTTCTTTTTGTTTACCTCTTTATGATACAGACCTAGTAGTGGTATTTATAGGCAAACCATTTAGTCCAGTGCTTCTTAAAACCAACATGGTGTCATGAAAAATTTGGTACCAGTAAAAGGTTTCTGAAAGCAAAATGACTAAAAATTCATTAAAAATCAAACACATAATGAATGCAAGATGCTTCTAGCAGCACTTGCTCATGTTACATTGCACAACTTCATTGCAGCCTTGGTTCTGAACACACAGCATGCTCATTTTGCACTGTGCATGGCCTTATGCATGCAATGCCAAAAACTCTACCAAAACCATGAAAAGCAAGTGGAAAAAGTTTAAGAAGCCCTGAATTTTGTCAAAAAGTATTGCAAGAAACTCAGGAAGACTGTCACAGATAAGTTGCTAATTTGCATTGGTAGAGGGCATTTCCACAACAGAAGTTTCCCATACCAGTGAAATCACAACTCCAGAACCTCCAACAAAATTCTTTCCTAAAGTATAGGCTGTGATTATGTTACTCCCCTGTTCAAAAAGCTTTACAAAAATATTGCCTCTAATCAGGAGTTCTGTGTGTGTGTGTGTGTGTGTGTGTGTGATATGAACTCTTGGCAGCCTGAGTGAAGACTATGGACATCTTTTTGGAAAAATACTTTAAATGCATAAAATGCATTACATAGGATTATAAAGGAAATCAATTATATTGAAATATAATTGTCAAAAGAGGTTTTTTAAAAAACCAAGTTCATGGATCCCAAGTTAAGAACTGCTTTTCCAACAAAGTACAATACTCCTCATTCCATATCACAAATCCTCCACAATCTAGATTTAACTTTCATTTCTGGTTTTATTTTATATCCTCCCTCTGCACACTTTGTGTTCTAGCTATGTTAGCTGTCACCCTAACTTTGCATTCCATCTTCCATATTTGAAATTGAAATATCTCATTTTAAACCTCTGAGAGACACATTTTGTCTTTACAAAAAATATAGCTGAAAATTGTTTCACACAAAAATGATTATGAATGGTAATACAATTTGACAAATGAATGAGCTCTTTATTCACCTGTAGCTAAAAATGAATGTTTCTAGCTTTAAATACCTTTATTAACATGCATCTATTTACTAATCCTGTTTAGATGGAATAAAACCAAGTGTATTTATATATTTAGATATTTAAAATAAAACAACACTGCTTCTGTAGAATGGACAAATGATTTTATTGTATTTAATTTGTAGGACAGGCTTTTATAAAATTGGGAAATAAAAATGTTATTTCATATGTTATTATTTACTTATTTTCTATTAATCTATTATCTACAACTTTCTCATAAATATAACTATTTTATCTTTGCAGATCAGAATATGAATCTGAGGATTCTGTACTCATTTAGAGTACTCAAGTTTTAAAAAAAATATTCATGAACTATACAAGTTTCCAGAGGAAATTTTTTTTTTCAAATGCTTTATTAACTTCTTATTTACATCATTAATACCCCCTTCGAATTTCCAGTAGAGATCCATGGTGGATCTCTATGCCCCAGTACCTGTATATCTTCTTTCCCAATTAAATTCAAAATAGTATTAATAATAGTATGTGTGTATGTGTATATACATATATGTATACATATATGTGTGTGTGTGTGTGTGTGTGTGTGTGTATTTTAAACATTTGATTTTAAAACTTTGAAGTCCAGATTCATTCCCTTCCTCCCTTGTCACCCACCCTTACTGGGAAGATAAGCAATTTAGTATAGGTTGTACATGCGTACCGTGTTTCCCCGATAGTAAGACCTATCCCGAAAATAAGCCCTCCCCTTACTGTGTAAGATTCCTCTAACATAAGCCCTCCCCCAAAAATAAGCCCTATTGATATTGCTGCCCCCCCTGTGAAACGCACGCCGCGCTCTGAGCTGCATCCAATCAGAGCTGCAGCAGTGAGCGCGTTATCCTGTTCTTCCCCAGTGATTTGCTTATTGAATAAAGGTACATTTTTTTGTTCACATTTACCTGTTTATTAAAATTGCTGTCAATGTTCATTAAAATAAGCCCACCCCTGAAAATAAGCCCTCTGGTGTTTTTCTGTCCAAAAAATTAATAAGACAGTGTCTTATTATTGGGGAAACAGGGTAGCTAATGCAAAACATTACCAAAGTAGATATATTGTAAAAGACTGACTATATTTCCCTCCCTCCTATCCCACCTCCCACTTGTTCAATTCTCTACTTTGATCCTGTTCCTTTTCAAAAGTGGGTGCTTCCAACTTGCCTCCCCTGCCAGCCTGCTCTCCCTTCCATCATCCCCTCTCATCCCCTTCCCCCCTACTCTCCTATAGGGTGAGATACTCTATTTAGTGTGTACGTGTATCAGCAATGCCATATTCACAATGCCTATAGAGATTACAAATAT
>NW_027185793.1:2302768-2303594 GCF_028583685.1 Petaurus breviceps papuanus
TGTATCAGCAATGCCATATTCACAATGCCTATAGAGATTACAAATATGCTGATATAATTATCCATCACAAAATACCTCAGGTTTGCCATTTGGGGAAATAAACTAGAAAATTTATTAAGATACCAAAAGACTGAATCCCAAAACCAGAAAGTGAAAGCCATCAGAGTAGTTATGATATTGGCACAGGTAGATAAAGTAGAAAGCACCCACATTCTCAAGCCTTTAAAACAGAACAGGCTACCTCAGGCAAAAGTCCTCCTCTCCCCACTCACAGCAACCACCCAGCGTCCTGGAAGAGCGCTCCCAGCAGCTCCGGCCCCTGGCAGTGCTCAGCCGGAATCCTAACTCAAAAAAAAAAAAAAAAGGCAACTGCCACCAACTGCCAACCACAGGACCGTTAGCTCGGCTTTTTTTTTTTCTTGCTCTGCTATGTCAGCACGTCCATGGGGCATGGGAGATCTTTAAATCCCATAACCCTTACAGTACGTCATTTCCTCCCTGAACCAAATTCAATGAAAATAAGGTTGACCCATTCCCTTTTGCCTTCCTATTCTTCCCCTCCATTGTAACCATTTTCCCTTTCCTCTTCTATATGAGATAGTTTACCCCATTCTGTCTCTCCCCATTCCTCTCATTATATTTCTCTCTCATCTCTTAATTTCACCTTTTAAGTATGATCCCTTCCTATTAAATTGGTCCTATGCCCTCTATCTATGTATACCTATAAACATATATACACACATTCACATATGTATTCATATGCCTATATACCCTCCAATATAGACGTTATACATACATATATATATATATATACATATATATATAT
>NW_027185793.1:2303694-2340828 GCF_028583685.1 Petaurus breviceps papuanus
TTATACATACATACATATATATATATATATATATATATATATATATACATATATATATATATATATATATTCCCTTCAATGATTTTCATACTGAGAAAAGTTTCATCAGTTACAATGATCATTTTTCCATGTAGGAATGTTAATAGTTCCACTTTGATAAGTTCCTTATGGTTTCTTTTCCCTGTTTACCTTCTCATGCTTCTCTTGATTCTTGTATCTGAATGTCAAATTTTCTATTCAACTCTGTTTTTTTCAGTAAAAATGCTTGAAAGTCCTCTATTCCACTGAATGACCATATTTTCCAGTGAAACATGATGCTCAGTTTTGCCGGGTAGGTGATTCTTGGTTTTAATCCCAGCTCCTTTGCCCTCTGGAATATCATATTCCAAGTCCTTCAATCCCTCACTGTAGAAGCTGTCAGATCCTGAGTTATCCTGATTGTGTTTCCACAATATTCAAATTGTTTCTTCCTGGCTGCTTGTAATATTCTCTCCTTAATCTGGGAATTCTGGAACCTGGCTACAACATTCCTAGGAGTTTTCTTTTTGAGATCTTTTTCAGGAGGTGATCGGTGGATTTTCTCAACCTCTATTTTGCCCTCTAATTCTAAAACATCAGGGCAGTTTTCTTTGAGAACTTCCTGGAGGATGATTTCTAGGTTCTTACTTTGATCATGGCTTTCAGGTAGTCCAATAATTTTTAAATTATCTCTCCTGGATCTATTTTCCAGGTCAGTGGTTTTTCCCATGAGATATTTCACATTGCCTTCTATTCTTTCATTTGTTTGGATCTGTTTAACAGCATCTTGATTTCTTATAAAGTCACTAGCTTCCATTTGCTTCAATCTAATTCTGAAGGAACGATTATCCTCAGTGAGCTTTTGAGATTCTTTTTCCATCTGGCAAATTCGACTTTTTAAGACTTTCTTCTCCTCATTGCCTTTTCGAGCCTCTTTTGCCATTTGAGTTAGTCTATTTTGTAAGGTATGATTTTTCCTCAGTCAGGCTGTTGACTCTCATTTCATAATTTTCTTGCATTGTTCTCATTTCTCTTTCTAATTTTTCCTCCATTTCTCTTATCTGCTTCTTAAGGGCCTCTATGGCCTGTAACAAGCTTGTATTTTCCTTTGAAGCTTTTGGTGCAGGAGTTCTGACTTCACTGTCTTCCTCCTGTTCCATGCTTTGATCCTTTTTGTCCCCAAAATAGGAGTCTAATATTGGATTATTCTGTTTGCTCTGCTTCCTTTGCCTGGTCATGTTGCCCCTCCGTCACTTGATCCCTGGGCTTTTTGCCACAGTAGGACTGTGTCACCATACAGGGGAACTTCCTTCCAAATGCTGGGGTTTTCTCAGCTTCTGAAGGTATTAGTTGGGTGCCCTCTCTGAAGCCTTCACACGCTCTGGCAAGCTGGACACACACCCCAGGATCTCCACCCTAGACAGCAATCCAGATCCAAGCAGGTTAAAGCAAGAGCGATTACCCCCCAGACTGGTTGCTTGGTCCCCCTACAGTCTGAAGGCCAGGAACTGAAGCTGCCATGTGGCAGTGGCTGTACCACGGCTCCTCAGAGGCTTCTTTCCCCCAGGGAAAGAGGCTGAGGCACTCCCAACTACTGGATCCCAAAGTCCACACTGCACTGCCCTCTCACTTTGTCCTTAGCATCTGTGTTTTGATAATTCTGGAAAGGGCCACAACTGCTGGTGATCTGAAGTTCCTCCAGCCTGTGGTTGTTCAGGCCCACCCTGGGGCTAAAGCCACTGCCTGGGGCTGGGCTCAGATCCCAGAGCTCTGCACTGGCTGATTCCTGCTGGTCTGCTGGGCTGTCCTCAGTGGGAGGTTAGCTTCTCTGTGTCATTTTGTGGGTTTTGTAGCTCCAAAATTTGTTCAGTGTCCCCTTTTACATGAATTGGGGGTGGTGGAAGCTGGAGTCCCACAGAAGTCCTGTTTCTACTCCACCATCTTGACTCCACCCCTTCAGAAATTTATTTTAAAGTTAATTTGCTCCACCTTTATAATCATCATAAAGAAGACGTCTGTCAGATGCTGTTGTTATTGTTTTAGCTCAAATATCTTTCTAAGTTATTTGGCAAAAGAAAATCAGTGGTTTGTAATAATATAGGAATGTCCTATGATCTACCTGCATTTCTTCACACAATTTTGTCATACTTTTAATGGATTACTTTTTAAAAGCATCACTCCTGTAATAATCTGAAAAAAAACTATATGTGGCTTCTCACTGATATTTCCCAATTTAAATGATTGTCAGAAGCATTCAATAGGTCCAAATTGCACGAAAGCTACATTTTTAACTGGGGTTCATAAACCTGTGTTTCATCCTAAACTGAGTCCTGTCAGTGAAAAGTCCAATATAATTCTCCTGGATTACATGATTTTTATTGAGAAAATTCACTAGTCATATTGCAAATTTATCTTGATATAGAATTGGAATCAACAGGTTTGAAAAGTAACAAATTTTCCTTAATCTGTTTTAACATACTGTACACAGACTACCAGCATACTGTATATATGCTATCATGTGAGCATCTTTAACTATACATGTTGTTTCATCCATTTGCAATGCAAAATAAGATGTTGATTTCTCAAGCAATTAACCATGTGGTTTTCCTAGTATAATTTTAATTTTTGACCATATCTATTACTACAGGTAACACCAATATTCCTTAGATCAAATGAACCTTTTTACACTCTTATCCTTCCTGACCTTTCTCCAGCCTTTGGCACTGCCAATCTCTAGGTTTGTCATAAAACTATCTTTCATGGTGTAATGGGAATGTAAATTTTTAAGATCTTCCCTGCCCCTAGGCTAAAGTGCACCTGGAGCCTGGAGTAGGAGGCTTGTTTTTCAGTAGATACCTCTTGATTGGCCAGTGGGTCCAAAAGGTTGTTACATTCTCTGAGCCAGGAGAAGGCTATATAAGCCCTGATGTGTAGCTTTGTTTTGGGGCTCACTTTGAAAAGTGTTCTGTGATTTGATGAAACTCTGGGAAGCCTTTGTTGAGAGTCCCCTGGCTTTGAAAAACCCAGATGTTGAAACCCAGATGTTGATTTGGTATGGATATAATGGTTGGACAGTTTGGAAAGCTGTCTACTTGATCTGTTTCTCTGACTTGATAATTCTGTCTGTATATTCTGAAGTTCGGGGTGCTGACCTTTTTGTCCTGAACGAGGTAAACAATACATGTCTGACTGATTAAAGTAAGCTTGTTAAACCATTTTGAGTTGCTTTCCTTTATCAAAGCAGATCCAAGAACCTGTGTTGGCAGCGTCCCTGGGGTCGCTACACATGGTTCTTCCACTTTTCTCACTGTTCTTTTTTATTCTCTGTCCCTGGATCTTTATCCAGGTCATAGCCACAAACCATGGGTGCCTCACATGTCTCTGTCCTGGAATCTGGTATCTTTTTCCTCTACTTAGTGCTCTCATTAGCTCCCAAGGGTTCAGTTATCTTTAAGCAAATGGTTTCCAGATCTATATATCAGGTCCTTCTCTCTTTTCTAAACTGCTATGCTGCCTTGACAATTGCCCCTACATTTCAAATTAGATAGCCTGTAGGCATCTCAAACTCAACTTACCCAAAATAGAACTCATTTTCTTTTCCCCAAATAGACCCTTCTTCCAAACTTTCCTATAACTATTGCGGACACTACCATCCTCTCAGTCATCTAGGCTCACAATCTCGATGTCATCTTTGATTCTTCACTCTTGTTCCCACACATATCCAATCTGCTATCAAATTTAGTCACTTCTACCTTGGGAGCATCTCTCATACATATTCCCTTCACTCCACTCACATTGCCACCACACCACCCTCATCACCTCTTACCTACACTACTATTATACCCTCCTAATTGGTCTTCCTGCTCTAAGTCTCTCCCCACTGCCGTCCAATCTATACTCACCTGCCAAATTAATTTTCTTAAAAGTATAGTTCTATGTGCATTCTCCTCTCTATTCAATACATGCCAGTGGTTCCTTATTACTTCTATGATCAAATATAAAATACTGTTTGTCATTTAAAACCCTTCATGACCTAGAACTTTTCCTACCTTCACTTACTAACACTTTACTCACCTCCAGGCACTGATCCAGTTATACTGGCCTACTTCCTCCTACATGATCCTTCATTTCCTGATTTTATACCTTTGCCCTGGCTGTGCTCCATCTCTAGAATGCTTTCCTTTCTTAACTTTGGCTCCCAGCTTCCCTGGCTTCCTTCAAGAATCAGCTCAAATCCTACCTTTTAGAGGAGGCTTTTCCTGGTTCTTACCCAGTACCTTCCCTCTGAGATTGCCTTCCATTATACTATCTCTATTCTGTATGGACATGGTTAATTGCATGTTGTCTCTCCTTGAGAAAAGGGATGATGTTTTTGCTTTCCTTTGTATTCCCAGCATTTAGCAGAGTGCCTAGCATATAGCACTTAATAAATACTTTTGACTGAATGATTCTTAGCAATTCAGTAGTCAGAATTATATGAAACAAGTAATTCTTTTGATGTCACAGATATGATTTTTCCAAAAGTTTAGTTTTGTTTATTAAAAGCTACTCTCTATAGTTTTAAAGATTCAATTCCCATAAATAGGAACTTTTTATTAAACTACATGTTGCTGAAGAATGTACAAATGGTCTATTAAATACATTCAGTTCATCTTACAAAATTTATATAGAAACTTCTTTACATTTTCCAAAACACTTTAATTGTTTTGCTTTGTTTTGTTTTTTGCCAAACTTATTACCAATAAAAATCAATCACCTGCTCATGAAAATAAACCCATATAAGATATGTATGAAACTTAATAAGACTCCATTTCATAAGAAGCCCAAGCATGGGAAACCCCAAAAAACTTACATGAGGTTTTCAAGCAAAATCTCCCTTTAGATGTGTTGTCTTTCTGTCTGGCTTCTCATTAAGACCTGCACTTTCAGATGCTCTAGTTTGGATCCTAAAAGCAGGCCCTGGGGAAGATAGAAATTTTGGTGGGACTATGTATTTTTTTTCTTTAAGTCTGGTGCTCAGTGGCCTTACTTAAGTTATAAAATTCATCCTGTCCCACTTGACTGATTCATGGAATAAAATTCATTTTGACTGACAAGACCCTCTACCTGTGCAGGGAAAGAGTGACATCAACTTTTGCAAACTGTAGCAAAACCATGCATACAAAGCAAATACAGTGGTATTTCTTCTCCATCTATAAGTTTATTTATGAATTCCAAATATAAATATAGTGGATAGGATTTTCTGGATTTGGACTTTTTACTTTGTGTTTTTATTACTTAAACTGTCTGTATTCTTTTTTCTTTTACTATTTTCAGTTGCTTCAATGGATTTTCTCTTTTAATCAGTTCCATACCTATCTTTCATAAAGTTATTTTTTTCATTACTATTCATTTATATATAATTTATATCAAATATATAATTGTATTATATATTC
The DNA here is from genome assembly GCF_028583685.1 of Petaurus breviceps papuanus. Classification (NCBI taxonomy): domain Eukaryota; kingdom Metazoa; phylum Chordata; class Mammalia; order Diprotodontia; family Petauridae; genus Petaurus; species Petaurus breviceps. Next base: position 2,309,148 of record NW_027185793.1, read on the forward strand.
ACTATTATTTGTAATGATTCTCTATTTCTAATTTGCAGGGATTTTTAAAAAATGAAATGAGCTTTTCGTAGTTCATTTGTGTAGTATATGTTCTGGGCTCATTCTCCCAACCTCCACACATACTGGCAGGTTGGGTCCCTAGGGTTGGGCTACTTCTCCTTTCTCCCTTAGGGGATTCTAAGGAGCTGGAAATGGCTTTTCCTAGTACTATAAGTCAGGAGACCCCACTGATATTTTCCTACAAATGATTGTAAAGGTATATCAATTAGTCAAATAAACTTAATTAGCATTTAGAAAGGGGTATTTACTAAAGTGGTATAATAAGAATAGATGGTATAAAACAGTCCCTGTGATAGTAATGGCAATTAAAGATTCCCCTGTATTGGCTTGGTTTTCAAATTGATTGTATTAAAACCCAGAGTTTGTTAATCCCACCTGTGGGATGGGCTTGTTGATGTGAAAAGAAAGTCCTGAAGTGGGAGGAGCTGGTGATGTAGATTTGGAGAGACAAGAGAGAGGCGGAAGTTCTTTTTGGAAGCAGCACCTCGTGGAGAGGGAGAGACTAAGAGATTGCTGGTGGCCGCTTTGAATTGCCCTGGACTTTTGAGACCTGCCCCCTGAGCTGCCAAGGACTGAGGAGACATGGCTGTTTTGCTGGTACTTTGTCTGTCTGTTTTGATGTTATTTTGCCAGATTTGTCCACTGGTGAAAGACTGTCCTGTTGAAGAAGTCCTGGAACCTGGCATTTGGTTAAGAAGGCCTGAGACTGTCCTGCAGACAGAGAGTGAATACTGTCCACTGGTGAGGGACAGTACTGAGAGTGAATACTGTCCACTGGTGAGGGACAGTACTGTTGTTGCAGGGGTCTGGAGACTGTCCGGCAGACAGAATGAATACTGTCCACTGGTGAAGGACAGTGCTGTTGTTGCAGGGGTCTGGGAGCCTTTCTGTTGGTTCAGAAGCCCTGAAGAAGGATTTTCTTGTTGTATGTTTACAGAAATCCTGGGAGAGGGCTTTGCTAATGTGTTCAGGGGTTCTAGGGCTGTTCTACAGACAGAGGATAAATTCATGAAGGGACTGGCAATGTATCTTATGGCCTTGCTAAGCCTTGTCTCTCCAGGAACTAAGATTGCTGAGAACTTGCCTCGTGTCAAGATGAAGAAAAGACCTCCATTTGGGTATTAAGTGCTGTGTTTAAACTTGATGTAACTCTGGGGTAGATTCAATTGTGATCCAGGGGTGGGGAACTTTTGACCTTTTTGTGTTCTATGGTTGAGCAAATGAATGTATTTTACTTATGTTTGGAAACTAATCTCCATTTGAGAAGAGGGGCTTTGTGGTGGACTTAATTAAGGTATAGCCTAGGGGTGGAGAAGTATTTGGAACAGAGACTTTGTAATTGATTGAATGATTGGAAAGTCCTGGGGTGGGGTAGTACTTGGAGATTGTTTAATCACACTTAGTAAATGCTGTATTTTGAATGATGTCATGTTTTGATCTTCTCTGTTCTGGGTTTGTTACTGAATAAAATAGAGAGCACCTATGCTGGTATTTTGAACCTGGGAAGTTGCCTTTGCTTGGTATTACATTACAGTCCCCCAAAAGTATGTGAAATGCTTTCCCAGAATTGCACATTAAAGTCCAAGGGAAAGTGGGCTCACACTTGGAGGACTTGTGGTAAAAAGGTTAATTCACAACTCCTGAGATTCCCTTTTACTGAAGTCTTTAAAATGTCCCCTGTAAGTATAATATTGCTTTTCTTCTAGACTCCTTATAGAGTACTGAAACTAAGTTCCTTGGTGTGTCGATTTGTCCTCAGCTCCCCATACCAACACTGTTGTTGGCCACTACTGTCTTAAGGACACCACTAGGATGCCAATAAGTACAAATCCTCCAATCCTCCAAAGTTCACCAAGTCCTCTTCTAGTTAAGAGGGTAGGGAGACTGAGGCTCACTAATATACTTCCCCAAACCTTCAATGTTTCTGTCTCAGAGCTTGGCTGTATTGGCTCTTGTCTCTGCTGTCAAATACTCTAATGATCAATTTCAAACTATCTTTCTGGTTTCATACAAATCCTATAGGATCTGACCAAATGTCCGCAACCATTCCAAAGATACCTCTTTTGCAATGTCACATTTCATGCAGTGGCTTTTTAAGAACTCTAAAACTTTTCAAATCTAAAGCCATGAATTGATGGGTTTAATAGAGGTGTTCTCACTGGATTAAGGTATCAAGGTGGAGCATATTATTAATTACTTAAAGTGGAGTAGAGATGATTGTCACATGTGCTCTAATCTCTAATCCACTTTTCTCTGGACTTTGCAGATAATTGTGGGAGACTATGCCATAGACTTGGGAGGCAATGCTTTGTGCCAACTATTCTTACTATACTATTAGTAAATACCACCTTTAAAAAGCTAATTAAATATAGTTGACTTAATTGATTTCCATGATTACACTTATCAAGATGAAAGGCATTGAGAAATATGATAGATTGTTAAACGTTGAGTGTACACACTTCATGGTCAAATGCACCATGTAGCATGACAATAAAACTTACCTGTGTCATTAGCTTACAAGGACAGAAGGTGATGACTTCAGACCATTCCCTCTTTGTGACTGAACACATGCTAACTTAAATGTGCCCTAATTTGCACAAACTTTATTTAATAATTTCTCAGCTGTCTTCGTCATATGTTGAGGTGATGTCACTGGTTTGCTTCTTTGAAGTGAATTTTGTTTTCCTTGGAAAAACTGGATGTATGTCAGGAGGTATTGTACTACAAATATTCAATAATCTTGGCCATTGATTCATGTAGGACTTGTGCATGTTGAACTCAAGGAAACCATTCTAAGTAAAAGTCTTTTGTGATTCTCCCACATTGCTGTCACTGTTCCATCCCTTCTCAAATTATCTTCTATCTACTTATCTGTGTACATGTTATTTCCACCAGTAGAATGTGAACTCCTCTGTAGTAGAAGATGCTTTTTTCCCCCTGTCTTTTAGATCCCCAGGCAATAGCAAAGGCTTTACACATAGGCCACTTAATTGATGTTTGTTGACAGACTGACTGAAATTGCCCTGATGGTATCAGTGACCCAGATACAGATAGTTCTTGCTTTAGGTAAATTAACCCTTCCATCTACCTCTAACTAAAGTGACTTTTAAACAACTGGAATTTGCTCTACCTGTCTACTTCCCAAAGACATATATAAAAGAATACCTTTACACAAGCCATAAAATGTAACAAAATTAAATACTATACCATGATAAACAGAATTATGAAATGAAAGGTAAAGTTAATGATAAAGTATATACAGTACTGTAAAGTTAACATAGATGTACAATATGTTGCCCCTTCCCTATCCACTGCACCTAGGCTTTATTGCTGGTAGTCCTTTGTACAATTTTTTATTTAAATTTTTTCTTTCTTTCTTTCTTTTTTTTGCTTTTTGGAGAGCAATTGGGGTTAAGTAACTTGCTCAAGGTTACATGGCTAGTTTGCTAAGTTTTTTTTGTGTGTGTGTGTTAAGTGTCTGAGGCCAGAACTGAACTTGGGTCCTCCTGACTCCAGGGACAATGCTTTACTCACTGCGCCACCTAGCTGCCCTAAATTTTTAAAATTTAATATTTTGTTTCCTCCAATTATTTATAAAAACATTTTTAACATTAATTTAAAAATTTTTTTTGAGTTCCAAATTTTTTCCTTCCCTTCCTTCCTTCTCCTCACTCCCCCATTAAAAAAACAAGCAATTTGATATAGGTTATACATGTAATGTCATTGCAAAGTTTTTTTAAATAAAACTATTCTGAGATATTTGAACAGTGATTCTTTTTTACCTCTCATATGTTTGATAATAGCAAGCAATAATATCTTTCAGAATATTCTTTACATAAAGTCAAATTTGCATAATGTGAATTTACATAAAACAAGAACTATCTATAATCCTGATCATCTGATAATGTGGTTGATATTTAAATACAAAGCAATTTTTATTTAATTATTTGATTTTTTAAAAAGCAGGTTTGCTTGCCTAATTTGGTTTTCCTTAGGCTAATGCTTAAAATTAATTTGCATTTCTGAGTTAATATCACTGGAAAGCAATAGCCTTGGAAATAATGAGTGGCAAGGGGAAAAAAAAGGCTGACAGGATTAAAAATTTACAATAGCTAATTCACAAAGTAGATTATCTTCACATGAATCTGAAGTGAATTAAACATGCATGACAAATGCCTTGACTGTTGGCTCTTTGCTATCTGCCCATCTATCACGCTTCTATAATTATTGCTTCCCTTGTCGACTTAGACATTTTGTTTCTTGTTAATAAGATCAGTATTTTTGAACACCATTGTCAATTACTTAATATGATATTTGATTAAGGCAAAGGTCTCTAGGCAAGTGAGGCAACTATCATAATCCATTCCATGTGTGGTGGTGTTTTTAATTAGATAACTTTTGGCTCCAGATTTATTTTAGGTTTTCAGGGCAAAGGTTGAATTTTCAGGGTCCACCATAACACCACCCGCCCCTAAACACTTCCTTTCTATCTCCTCTAGCACCCATTTTTTGACAGATTTAATTATTTAATTAAATCCTTTTCCCTTCCACACAAACAACCATAATCTGAACCCTAGCCCATGTTATAGAGGCCCCAACTACTACACTCTCTTCAGGGAATCATATGATCATAGATTTAGAGCTGAAGAGACTTTAAACAGCTTGCCATCCAACCCTTTCATTTTATAGAAAAGAATACTAAGGCCTGTGAAAGTGAAGTGAATTTTCCAAGGTCTCAGATAGTAAGTAGTAAAGCCAGGATCCAAATGCAAGTCTTCTGACTCCAATCCTCTTTCTTTCTTCAACATAGTTCAGTATCTAGTACCATCTACCTTCAGCTAATCAATACTCTGATACTAATAGAGGCTTCTCGGCTTTTTGTTTGATCGTAACAGATTCAACCATGATAATTTCCTCTAGGTCAGAAGCCCTTATCCTTTACTCTTAGACTGTTCCTTGATTTGCCCCTATGGCTTCTCATATCCTTTAACCTCCACTATGCTTTTTCCCTCCCTCAGGAAAATTTGATCAGTTCTCCTTTTAACCCTATTATTCTAATACTGCCTCATAATATTTTTTTTCAGGTTAAATTCTGGCCTAAGTTCCTTTTAACATGGTCCCCTGGAAAGCTACACACAGGTTTAAGGTAGTTTTTGCAATATCTTCTATTCAAAATCTATTGCTCATAAATTCTTACCTGATGTCCTCTTTTACCAGAGCGAGTGACATTTCTACGTTAATTCAAAGTAAAAGGCATTTAAACAGAATAGAAAAGTAGCAGAAGGGGAAGTATCTGCATAGTGGTTGTCTCCATGAATTTCCATATTATCAATGGGAGAGAGAATAGTTCTTTTTTTTTTCCTTTTAAACTTATATATTTGTAGTTTTCAACATTGATTTCCACAAGATTTTGAGTTACAAATTTTCTCCCTGTCTCTCCCCTACCTCCCACTCCAAGACAGCAAGTCTCCTGAATACCCCTTCCCCCGATCTGTTCTCTCTTCTTCCCCCATCCTTCCTCCCCCCCTTAACTTTCTAGTAGGGCAAGATGGACTTCTATACCCCAGTGCCTATATATCTTATTTCCCAGTTGCATGTAAAATAAACAATTTTTTTTAACATTTATTTTTAAAACTTTAATTTCCAGATTCTTTCCCTTCTTCCCTCCTCACCAACCCCCACTAGGAAGACAAGCAATTCCATATAGGTTGTACATGTGTAGTTATTAAAAACATTTCCATAGTAGTTATATTGTGAAAGACTAACTATATTTTCCTGCATCCTATCCCGCCCCCCACCTATTCTATTTTCTCCTTTAACCCTGTTCCTTTTCAAAAATGTTTGCTTCTAACTACCCTTTCCCTCAATCTGCCCCCCCTTCTATTATTTCCCTCTTGTCCCCTTCCCCTCTACTTTCCTGTAGGGTAAGATACCCAATTCAATGTATGTTATTCCCTCCTTAAGCAAAATTCAATGAGAGTAAGGTTGATTTATTCCCTTTCACCTCCCTGTTCTTTCCCTCCATTGTAATGGTTTTCTCTTGCCTCTTTTATGTGAGATAATTTACTCTATTCTATTTCTCCCCCTCTGCTTCTCCCAATATATTTCTCTCTCAACTCTTAATTTTATTTTTTAGATATCATCCTTTCATATTCAACTGATCCTGTGCCCTCTATGTATACATGTACACACATATACACACAATATATATTTATACACACATACACCCTTCTATACATACATATATATGTACGTATACATATATACACACATATATATTTCTTTCAACTATCCTCATACTGAGAAAAGTCTCATGATTTACAATTATTGTTTTTCCATGTAGGAATATAAATAGTTTAACTTTAATAATTTATTTATGATTTCTTTTTCCTGTTTACCTTCTCGTGCTTCTCTTGCTTCTTGTATTTGAAAGTCAAAATTTATGTTTAGTTCTGGTCATTTCATGAGGAATGCTTGGAAGTCCTCTATCTCATTGAATATATTTTCCCTTGAAGTATTATACTCAGTTTTGCTGGGTAGGTGATTCTTGGTTTTAATCCTAGCTCCTTTGACCTCCAGAATATCATATTACAAGCCCTTTGATTCCTTAATGTAGCAGCTGCTAGATCTTGTGTTATCCTTATTGTGTTTCCACAATACTCAAATTGTTTCTTTCTGACTGCTTGTAATATTTTCTCTTTGACCTGGGAACTCTGGAATTGGATTATAATATTCCTAAGAGTTTTCTTTTTGGGATCTTTTTCAAGAGGCAATTGCTGAATTCTTTAAATTTCTTTTTTATCCTCTGGTTCTAGAATATCAGGGCAATTTTCCTTGAGAATTTTTTGAAGGATGATGTCTAGGCTCTTTTTTTTTATCATGGTCTTCAGGTAGTCCAAGAATTTTAAAATTATCTCTCCTGGATCTATTTTCCAGGTCAGTGGTTTTTCCAATGAGATATTTCACATTGCCTTCTATTTTTTAATTTGTTTGGATCTATTTTATAGTATCTTGATTTCTCATAAAGTCGTTAGCTTCCATTTGTTCCAATTTAATTTTGAAGGAATAATTCTCTTCAGTGAATTTTTGAAATTCCCTTTCCATCTGGTCAATTTGGTTTTTTAAAGCATTCTTCTCTTCATTGGCTTTTTGGGCCTCTTTTGCCATTTGAGTTAGTCTATTTTTTATGGTGTTATTTTCTTCAGTATTTTGGGGGGTCTCCTTTAGCAGGCTGTTGACTCATTTTTCATGATTTTCTTGCATTATTCTCATTTCTCTTCCCAATTTTTTCTCCACTTCTCTTACTTGATTTTCAAAATCCTTCTTGAACTTCTCCATGACCTACATGTAACCAATTCATATTTTTCTTAGAGACTTTTGATGCAGGAGTTTTGACTTTGTTGTCTTCTTCTGGTTCCGTGTTTTGATCCTTTTTGTTCCCAAAAAAGGATTCTATGGTTTGATTGTGCTTTCTCTGCCTGCTCATCTTGCCAGTAAATTACTTGACTTCTGAGTTCTTTGCGATGGTAGAACTCTGCTTCCAGATTGCAGAGAGCTATGTCCCATGTCTGGGCCATTGTGGCTCTTGTGGGACTGCACTTAGCTACTAACTCAGTGCAGTAGACCCTTCTGTAGGCTTGCCAGGCTACCTTCAGCGGAGATTTGTTTCTCTTTGTCACTTTGTGGTTTCTGTAGCTCTAAAATTTATTTAGAGTTATTTTTTACAGGTATTGGAGGTTGGAGAGGGAGATCAAGAAAGTTCCTGCTTTTACTCCATCATCTTGGCTCTGCCCCAAGAATAGTTCTTCTTGAAGAATTTGTGCTCCTAGGATTGCATTCCAGCAAGAGTACCATCTGCTTTGGAATTAGCTGCTAGGCTTCATCTTTGCTGAGCTGCCACCATGTACTGGAGCAATATATACTCTACTGAACTGTTTCTTTTATACTTACTTATTGCTGCTAAGCTACTTTATCCTCACGGGGAGTATTTATAGTTCTTTTGAGAAATAGCCCATGCCTAGGGCCATTTTGGAACTCTTGTGAGTCAGGTCCACATGCCATGCCAGAGCCCTTCAGGTGATATCTCTGTTTTTGACATTATTTCTCCCTAATAAGAGGTCCAGGTCCACCTAATATTTGGATCTAGATGGGAAAATTCCTTACAACTTTAATCATATCCCTGGCATCTAGAACCAGGGTCATGCAAATTACCCCAGAACTTCACTTAGCAATTTTGCAGGGATGGAGATAGGCTTGTGCCTTTTTCTCTGCATTACTGTAAGCTACATCTTTCCTCCATGTTGCTGCCCTCCTTACATAATAATAGTTCATATTTCCCAGAGTGTTTTACATATATCCTCTTATTTGAGTCTCACAAGTCTTGTAAGACAATTATTTCTTGAATGCCTCACCAGTTCTCTTGTATATCTTACAAGCTCATTTTCTGTACCTGTTCAGACTTTATTTGCTAATTTTTTTCATATGATTAATTCAGCTAATTTTGTTTATGATCATATGTCTATCTTTTGTGCATGTCAATGCATCTTCTAAAAAACAAAAAATTTTAGAAGACTATCTGTTAATTAACCATATACTTTTTTTTTTTAAAGCAATCGGGGTTAAGTAACTTGCTCAAAGTTACAAGGCCAGTTATTTTGTGTGGGTGTTAAGTATCTGAGGCTGGAACTGATCCCAGGTCTACTGAGGCTGGAGCCAACGCTCTTACTCACAGAACCATATACTTCTTAAAGCAGTAACATGCAGGAAGTTAATACAACAAATAAATTTTTATGAAGAATGCTATTTGTTAAATGTTTAGCTTTTTAAAATAATGAATAATGTTGAGATGTTAATAGGAACACTTAAAAAAGAACTTGACCTTCTTATCTTGGAAAATTATTTGCAGTATACTCTGGGCACCCTTTGAGGAAGTGTTGGCTTTTGTTGTTCTAAGATAAGAGACTTTAAAAGCATAACAGATGACAGGAGTTTAAGAATTTGTTACAGTGGAACAATATGCCCAGCACAACAGAACTGCAATATTATTGTGTTTAGAATAGTCTTCTGAATAAGGAAAAATGCAAGGGGCAGTATGTGAATTTTGCAAAGCTAACCCTGCATATTAATGTTTGTTTAAGTCCTTGAACAAGTGAAACTATTTCATATTGCACAGTTATATAACCTCACAGGTCTAAACCAGAGGTAAGAAATGGTCCTGGCATAAAAATGGCAGAAAGAGTCCATCTTTAACAGTAGACTACTGGCCAAATAAGCAGAGGACCTTATTACTCTTTCCCCTCTAAAATATGTATATCTTTAAAGAAAAATTAACCTACTAATATTTTCTAAGCATCTACTCTAGAGGTATCAAACTCTCAAGTTCCCAAGTGCTGCTGGGACCAGATTAAAATGTAATTGGTAAATGTTTAACCAAATAAAAAATACATAATACAACATAGATAATATTCATTTTCGGCTTTCTAAGTCAATCTGAAGCCCCGATTAATTTCTCTTTTAATTTTATACCACTGCTCTTCTATGTATAAGGAAGAATGCTAATTGCTATAGAATCAAAGATGAATGACATATTTCTCAAGGAACCTACAACCTACTAAGTAGGATAATGCAAGTTGGAACACTTATGTACACAAGAGAAAAATGGAAGAAATTTGAAGAAAATGAGTTAATATTTATAAATAAAATTTTGTAGTTTACAAAACATTTTACTCAAAACATTGAACTCAGGAAGTGTGTGTATTTGTTGCTGATTCTCTGGGCTTATGCTAAAGTGCAACATCATATTGTCTGCAAATATGGAAGATGATATACCTTTTTGTTGGTGTTCTTGCCATTAATTTTTTAATTTTGCCTTATTGCAATAGCTAAAATTTCTTAAACTGTGTTAAATAATAGTGGAGAGAAGATTAATTCTGTGCTTTACCCTTTTTGAACTAGGCAACTTTATAGTGTTTCTCTATTATGAACAATTCAGAAGAGACAACATGCTTTTGATTATATTAAAGTATCCTTCTCTCTCTCTCTCTCTCTCTCTCTCTCTCTCTCTCTCTCTCTCTTTGCCCAAGGTCACACAGCTAGTATGTCAAGTGTCTGAGGTTCGATTTGAACTCAGGTCCTCCTGATTCCAGGGCTGATGCTCTAATCACTGTGCCACCTAGCTCCACCCCCGCCTATATTTTTTAGATAAAAATTTTTTTTTTGTTTATTTCTCATCTTTATAACATCTACATATCCCACTCTATCCTCTCCATCTCCCCTTCCAAAGAGTCTTCCTTTTTAAGTGTAGGAATATGTGCCGCTCATGTAGATTAAACAATAAGTACATTGGTTGTCTAAATGTAGGTCATGGGGAGGAATGAAGAGATATCTCTGGAGTCTTGTCCATCCTTCTTCAAGAGAAATATTCATTCTTACATTGAGAGAACTGACTACTCTATTCTCTTCTGGGAGAGAAAGATATTAAATTGTAATAGCATTTCTCTGTCCCACAAAATATTGCCAGTCTAGGGGAATGATTTTCTTTTACTCTGGTCAGTTCAAACTACTTCTCTAGGGGAAGCTAGATGGTGCAGTGGACAGAGTGCCAGGCTTGGAGTCAGGAAGACTTCCTGCATTCAAATTTAGCCCCAGACACTTGTTAGCTCTGTGACCTAGGGTGAATCACAAATCTGTTTGCCTCTGTTTCCTCATCTATAAAATGAGTTGGAGAAGGAAATGGAAAAACTGCTGCAGTATGTTTGCAAAGAAAACCCCAAAAGTGGTCACAAAGAGTCAGACATGACTGAAAAATGATTAAACAACTTTCCTAGTCACTATCCTTTAAAGTGGAAAAGATACCTCAAGTTTATATCCACAGGGCTTGAGTCTATACCATCAAATACTAATTATACAGAAGACCATCAAAATAGTGAATAAACCCATTTATCTATGCACATAGGAAACAAAAATCAAAGAGGTTATACAGATTGGAATAAGCCACAGAATGGATGAACTGCCACTGAAGCAAGATGCCTCATCTCATGTGAGTGAGAAAAGACTTGATCTCACCCAAGGAAATTCTCTAAAATCTTAAAATCTTTAGGAAGGCAAGCTAGAAATCAGGTACACATACTGAGGAGCTAGCTTTTTCCTACATGTCGACCTTCTCAAGTTTGTTCTCTCCCCTCCACAGATCTCTTTCTGAAGAGAGTATAGAATCAAGTTTTGTTCTCTGTTGAAGAAGGAATAGAGAGTGCATCCCCTCTTGAATGCTTTCACACAACTCTACCCCTCACAGAGGCATGTGTAGCATTTTCATCACTCTCTACACCAATGAGAAGAGGTTTCTGGGTTTTTCAATTTTTTCAAATGCTTCAGGCTTAAACCTGACTTATATAGAGAAGAGGCTTTTTTTTTCAAATAGGAAGAAAAAAATTCTGTAAAACTAGAAAAAAAAAAAGTAAGATGTTATATGTGGTATTTCATTCCCATTATCCCCTACTTTTTCAAAGAAGCAAGGGAAAGTGTTTTCTTATATATCTTTTTTGGGGGGGGAATAAGCTTGATAACTTTCATTTTGCAGCATTCAATTTTGTTTGTTTTGTTTTTCTTTCCATTTACATTGTTGTGGTCATGCATTTTATTTATAAATTTAAAAAATACTCAAGTGCTACATTTGTCAACTTCTTTGCATTTGTTACTATAACCATGTGTTTTTAATTTTATCAAATATAATATTAATGATATTAATTGTTTTCCTAATGTTGATCCATCCTTGTGAAATGAAGGTCTAGTTCCAGACAGAGTTCATTGAGTTGTGTTTTCCACATGGAGATGCTGAGAATCTGATGCTGAGAGAGTCAGGATAATATTTAAGGAAAATGCCTTAGAGGAACTCCAGAGCATGTTCAGAGATTCTGTCACTGGTTCCAATCTACTAATCATATGGTGGCAGGCTCTTTTATTGACCATGAAGGCATTCAAAAAATTAGTTAGCTTTTGCCATCTTTATTGCCTCAGTACTTTCAGCTGCTCTGTTTGTAGTTAGATTCCTTTTTGCTAATGATGTCTGGTGAGAAAAAAGGACTTTTCTCCATCAAGATCTTGTGCTTAGAAAAATGGTCTTCAGTCCTCAACCTCCATATTTGCTCTTTTCTGTTTCAGGTAAAGCAGTTTAATCTGGAAATCATAAGAATGAGCCACAGGAATCCTGGGGTCAATATCTAAGCCATGTTTTGTATCCAGTCCTATAACGATGCCTTGAAGGACAAGACGTGGTCTTTTGAGAGTTACTTTTGGAATCCTAGCCCAGTGGTAGCTGAAACAAGGACTCATTTGGAAGCTATGTCATTTCTAGATGTGAACTTGATGGGATGAGCTAAGTATGAGTTTGCTCCTCTCAGAGACTGAAGCAGTGTGTGGGAGAGGATGCTCTTGAGGTATTGGGGAAAACCTATGTTTGCTCTGGCTATATCTTTAAGTAAATATCCTTTGTAAAAGACAATTGATGCCAAGAGGTTAAATAGAATTGGGACACTAGTCACTGGTTCCTAACAGTGGGAGTGGATGAAGGAAGAAGAGGGGGAAGGAACAGAATTGCTAGAGTCTTGAACCAATAATAGTAGAAAAGAGATACCTTAGAACTCTGAGGTTGATGTAGCGGGCCTGGCTCTAGGAAAGAGAATCAGAGTATACTTGCCTCACTTGCAATCCCGGTATGAATCCAATTTGGTACTAGTGAACAAATTTCTTCCTATAATGGTGCTGTCTCCTTATGAGAATTTTATTTACAATTTTTGCATCAATATTCATTAGTATGATTGTTTTATAGTTCTCTTCCTCTGCTTTGTCTCTCCTGTTTACATCAAGATCATATTTATCTCATAAAAAGAGTTTGGTAGTGTGCCTTTGACTTTGTTTTTGAGAATTATTTCTGAAGCATAGGTTATAGCATTACTCCTTAAATGTTTTATAGAATTCATTTATAAATCTCTTTGGCTCAGATGTTGGGTTTTTTACCTCCCCCCCCCCCTTTGGCAACCCATTTCTGGCTTACTTGATGTTTCTGCCCTGAGATTATATGACTTTTTTTTGTTAATTTGGATATGTTATATTTTTATAGATACTCCTCTACGTCCTATGAATTCTTAGTTTTGCTGGGACATACAATAACATAAACAAAAAAATATGATTATTTCAATAGATACAGAAAAAAGTCTTAGACAACATAAAATTCAATTCTATTTAAAAAAAAAAACTTTTAAAAGTATAGGTGTGATAGGTCCTGGTGTGGAACAGTTCTTGATAACTCCTTTCATGTTTGTTCTGTTTATTGTGAACAAAATTGTCATTGTTAAATCTTTTGAGTAATCTTGTATCAATTTGATATATTATTCAGAGGAGACACCTTGTTACAGCTATAGCGTGTATTGAGTATAATAATGAGTATAAGTCAGTGCTTTGCTCGCTCAAATCAATATAGTCAATAAAGAAAGAGTGTGGTGGGATCTGCTTCTTTTAGGCAATTGTGGGACTATAAAAATGTGGTCTGTTGGAGAAAATCTACTACAAAATACCTGTCCTCTTTTCATACCTTCTTCAAAGAATATGGCCTTGATATGGGTACAAGTTCTTCTCATAAAGACTTTGGTAGATAAGAGAGAGAATGGATATGAGTAAGTACTTATTGCCATAAAAGAGAAATGCAAATATCAGTATGTAAATTTTTTAAAATTTATTATTTATTTTAAACATTCTTTTCTTTTTAAATTGGATTCTAAATTCTCTCCATTCCTCTTAACATTCTTCCGCTCACTAAAAAGGCAAGCACATGAAATCATGCAAAATTTCAATTTGCACTCAGAGTTAGTCAGTTCTCTCCCTGGAGGTAAACAGTATTTTTTTCATCATGAGTCCTTTGGAATTGTCTTGAATCACTGTATTGATCAGAATAGTCAAGCCATTCATAGTTAATCTTCAACATAATATTGCTGTTACTGTACACAATGAGCTCCCAATTCTCCCTTCACTTTGTATCAGTTCACATAGGTCTTGTCAGGTCTTTCTGAAACTACTCTTCTAATCATTTCTAACAGCACAATAGTATTCCATCATATGCCACAACTTGTTCAGACGTTCCCCAATTGAGTATTCCCTCAATGTCCAAACTCTTTGCCACCACAAAAAGAACTGCTATAAATTGTTTTGTACATGTAGGTCCTTTCCCTTTTTCTTTTATCTCTTTGTGATACAGACCTAGTATGTGGCATTGCTGGGTTAAAGGGCATGAATAGTTTTATAGACCTTTGGGCACAGTTCCAAATTGTTCTCCAGAATGCTTGACCAATTCACAATTCCACCTAAAGTGTATTATTATACCTATTTTCCCTCATCCCCTTCAGCATTTGTCATTTCTGATAGGTGTTAGGTGGCACCTCAGTATTTTTACATATGACTATAGCTTTGAAATCTTCTTTTGAAAAATGACTTTTAATGTCTCTTGAACATTTATTAATTAGGGAATGGCTCTTATTTTTATAAAGTTGACTCAGTTCCCTACATATTTGAGAAACAAGAACTTTACCAGAGAAACTTGTATAAAATTTTTTTATATTATTTCATTGTCTATGGTATCTTATAGCAAAATGTAGCCTCCCTGATTATCTCTTTTAATTTTTCTTTGTCTGAGATCATGATTGCTATCCCTACTTTTTTTTTATTTCAGATGAAGCATAATAGATTCTTTTCTAGACCTTTATTTTAATTCTGTGTGTCTTCTTGTTTCAAGTGTGTCTCTTTTAAACAACATATTGCTGCATTCTAATTTTTAATCCATTCTGCTATCTGCTTCTGTTTTATGAGTGAGTAATCCCATTCACATTCACAGTTATGATTACTGTGTATTTCCCTCCATACTACTTTCTTTCTGTTCCTGTCCTTTCCTATTTTGTTTTTGATCACAGCCTCCCTTAATCCATCCTCATTTTTTTTTTGGAGAGGAGAAGTCAAGGTAATTGGGGTTAAGTGACTTGCCCAAGGTCACACAGCTAGTTAAGTGTCAAGTATCTGAGGCTGGGTTTGAACTCAGGCCCTCCTGACTCCAGGACTGGTGCTCTATTCATTGTGCCACCTAAGCTACCCCAATCCATCCTCATTTTTATCACACTCCCTCAAGTATTATTCCCTTTCCCTATTTCCCTGTTAGAACTCTATATGCAACTTCATTGGCATATATATTCTTCCCTTTTTGAACCAATTTCAATGAGAGTGAGTTTTAAGCATTCCTCACCACACCCCATTTTCCCATTCCACTATAAAAGCTCTTCCTTCCATGCCATTTTATATGAGAAAAATTTCCCCATTTTACCTTTCCCAATTCATCTCTCCTTCTTATAGCTCCATTTTTTTTAGATCATCCCAACATAATTAATTCATACTTATGACTTTTGTCTATGTAGATGTCTCCTAATTGCCCTAATAAGGATAATATTCTAAGGAGTTACATATATTATCTTCCCATAAGTAAAAGTTTAACTTTATTGAATCTCTTAGGATTATTCTTTCATTACTCTCTTGAGTCTTGTTTGAATATCAAATTTTCCATTCACCTCTGATCTTTTCATCAAGAATGCTTAGAAGTGAGGCAGCTAAGTGGTGCAGTGAGTAGAGCATCGGCGGAGTCAGGAGGACCTGAGTTCGGTTCCGGCCTCAGACACTTAACACCCACACAAAAATACTAGCTGTGTAACCTTGGGCAAGTTACTTAACCCCAACTGCCCTCAAAAAAAAAAAAGCAAAAAAAAAAAAAAAAGAATGCTTAGAAGTCTTCTATTTCATTAAATATCTATTTTCCCCCTAGAAGGATTTTACTTAGTTTTACTGGGTAGCTTATTCTTGGTTGTAATTATAGCTTCTTCACCTTATATTCTAAGTCCTCTGCTCCTTTGATGTGCAAACTACTAAATCTTGTGTGAGCCAGATTGTAGTTTCATGACATTTAAATAATTTCTTTCCAGCTATTCAAAATATTTTCTCCTTGACCTAAGAGCTCTGGAATTTGACTTTAATATTCCTGAGAGTTTTTATTTTGGGATCTCTTTCAGGAGGTGATTGACAGATTCTTTCAATTTCTATTTTACCCTCTGGATCTTAGATATTGGGGGCAAGTTTTTTTTTTTAATTTCTAGAAATATAAGGTCTTGACATTTTTTAAAATGGCTTTCAAATAGTCTAATAATTCTTAAATTATTTCTCCTAGAGTTATCTTCCAGGTCAGTTGTTTTTCCAATAAGATTCTTTTGACTTCCATTGTTTTTCAGTGTCTCATGGAGGCAGCTTTCCACTTACTCAATTCTAATTTTTAAGGAACTATTTTCTTCAGTTGGCTTTTGTACCTCTTTTTCCATTTAGCCAATTCTTCTTTCTAAGTTCTTTTCTTTAGTGAATTTTTGTGCCTCTTTCCCCATTAGGTCAATTCTGTTTTTTTTAAAGTGTTACTTTCTTCAGTATTTTTTAGTGCCTCTTTTATCAAACTGTTAATTTTTTTTTCTGTGAGATGTGCAAATTTAGAGACATCTCCAATCCAAATGTTCATACAGACTATTTGTTCCTGACCTATGGTGGAAACTTCTGATCTCATATTGGTCTGAGCAGCCACAGTTGTACACACTGTACATTGACCCAAATGTGGTGATGTCATTTTGGTCTTCCTCTAACCCAAAGGACAATGATCAACCAATTTTCTTTTCATATTTTTTTTGCATCACTCGCATTTCTTCCCCCAATTTTTCCTTTACCACTCTTAAGTTCTTTCTTTAACTCTTCTAGGATTTCTTGTTGGGCTTGTGTCCAATTAGTATTTTTCTTTAAGGTTTTGCTGGTTATTGTTTTCTTGTCCTCTTCTGAGCTTATGTTTTGGTCTTACCAGCCACTGTAATAGCTTTGTACAGATGTACTCTTTGTTGTTGTTGTTTGCTCATTTTTCCAGCCTATTTTTTTCATTTTTAACTTTATGTTAAAGTTGGGCTATGCTGACCTGTGGGTGGGAGGGTCACTGTCCCAAGCTACATGCTTTGGGGGCTGTTTTCAGAGTTAGTTCTGGGGGTTTGCAAGCTTTTGATGCTTCCAAGTTTCAGTGATATGGGGAGAGGTGGTGTCACTGTTCTCCAGGTCTATGCTCTGGTCTTTACCCAGAAAGGGCACCTGTTTCCCAACAGCCATAAACACTAGTGTTCTTCTTGATCCTGGGACTGTGACCAGGTCCCTTGCTCTCCTGCAGCCACAAGTGCCAGTGTTCTTTTCCCCTTTGGAACTGTGACCAATACCCCTGCTTTCTTGTGACAGATTACAAGTGTTCTTCTCCACTCTGGAATTGAGTCATAACTGCTTCTGGGCAATAGAGTTCCTAATTAGTGCCAGCAAGGGGTCTCATGTAATTTCTTTTTGACCACTTGTCTGACCCCCTCACCATATCTGAGTTGAGAGCCCCCAAAGCTATTCATGCCACAGATGTGGCCACCTCCAATACCCTCTGCCCCACTCCCCAACTGCATGTCTCTGGGCTGGCTCCCATCCACTTGTCAAGAACTTCTCCTGATGACCTCCTAAGTTGCCTTTGGTTGGAAAAAGTCTCACCCTGAGCTTTTGCTAACTCTGTGGCTCCACAATTTTAATTGAGGAGTTCTTTTAACTTGTTTGGAGGGGAATGTTGGGAGAGTTCAGCTGGGTTGCTGTCTATTTTGCTCCATCTTGGAATATGTGAATATTTCTAAGCATTGGTATTCTCTTTTTTTTCCTTATCTTCAGATTTGATCAAAAGCTTCAAAATTATACTGTGTCCAGAATGAATTTCCTCAGTGTATACTTGGTCTAGTCCAGCTGCTCTTCCCAACTTTTTTTTTCTTAGCACTTCTTTTGCTTTTTAATCAGGGACTAATGTAACAGGCTAAACATGGTGACTTCATTGACATTTATGGAGACAATGAGTTTAATATAGAAATTTTTATACATTTTATATTGTTAGAGATTTCCCTACAATATTACTTTGTATATTTTAATAATTACTTAACCATATACAATATATATTAATATGTATATATGTGTGTAAATGTGTGTGTGTATGTGTGTGTATGTGTAATCTTCTCCACTACAATGACAGCAAGGATATTTTTCATTTTGTTTTTGTACCCCAGTGCCTAGCACAATACCTGGCATATGGTAGGGATTCAACAAATATTTGTTGTTGAATTGGATGTAATTCCTTTTAGTTTTATCCTCAGATCTTCTCAGGATTATCTGGTTTAATTGGATCTCTCACTAAGCTTTCTGTAAACTTATTTTCCAGCACTGTTTTGGATTGTTTTATGAAACAATACTGCTCATCTTCTGTCATCTTCCTCCATAAGATTTCAAAATGAGTTCATATTCCAAACTAGTGTTGCCTTTGGCTGCCATATCTATTTGGGAAAAGCATCAAATGTTTACTTCCTGAGATAGTTTATAGGCTGGTTTAATCTTCTTGTTGTGAAGACTTATCTACATTGATTAAATTTCCTTAAGGAATGGTAAGTCTTTGCTGATATTTGTTCTTTTGTTCACTTCCCATTTTTTAATGCTGATTTAAATAGGTCACATTGGAATTGCCTCATTTGCTTTTCTAATTTGTTATTGATTTTAACCTTTGCTTTCACAAGTCAATAATATGATTATATATATGGACTGCTGATTAAGAAATGGCTCTCACATTAGAAATTTTATTTTTGAGGCAATTGGGGTTAAGTGACTTGTCTAGGGTCACACAGTTAGTAAGTGTCAAGTGTCTGAGGCATGAGACTTACTAGCTGTGTGACCCTAGACAAAGGCATAATCTGTATACTCTACAAGCTTCTAACATCTACTTCTTATTCCACAACTGTACTTTCTAATTTTTTTTTTCCTTCTCTATACCCATCTTGTCATGGTGAGACCAAAAAAGCCTAAAAGCAGTGAAGCTACCGGGTATCAAAAATATATTAAACTTGGATGTATCATCGACATCTTCATAGAATGTCTCTATCTCCTCATCTTCAGCAATAGATGTTGACATTTTAAATTACTATATATCATCATTGTGGTCTTTTTGCAAATGTGTTTCATAAGCATTTCAATAAGAGATATCCAAGTCTCCTCTGACATATTATTTCTTGCTGACTTTGTATTTATGATAAAATCAGTTCTACCAATTCTTTTATTTGTCTCTCTAGGGAGAATCTGTGATTCTTGCTTTTATGTAATGGTGAATTCTTTTTGCTTTATCTTATCTAACTTTGGTCCTCCACAACACATTGCTTTCTCTCTGACCTCTGCCTTCCTGAGTTCCAGCTCCCACTTCTATGACCCTAGGCTTTGATTGATGAGCATTTGCTTTTTTTTTTTTGAGAGAGGAAGGCAGGGCAATTGGGGTTAAGTGACTTGCCCAAGGTCACCAAGTGTTAAGTGTCTGAGGCTGGATTTGAGCCTAAGTCCTCCTGACTCCAGGGCTCCTCTATTCACTGCGCCATCTAGCTGCCCCAAGCTTTCTTGTCTGGTCTCAGGGCCACTTTCCAGCCATTTCCATGACGTGCTGGTGCCTACAATGTACAGTTTCTCCCCAGACACTGTGCTAATCACTGGGGATACAAGAAAGGCAAAAACAAAACAAAACAAACAAACAAAATGGTCCCCATCTTTGAGGAGCTCATATTCTTTTTTTTTTTTTTTGCCCTTTGGAGGGCAATTGGGGTTAAGTAACTTGCCCAAGGTTACACTGCTAGTATTTTTGTGTGGGTGTTAAGTGTCTTAGGCCAGAACCAAACTCGGGTCCTCCCCACTCCAGGGCCGGCGCTTTACTCACTTCACCACATAGCCGCCCCCTAAGTAGCTCATATTCTAATGGGGAAGATATCCTGTAAATAAAAGGTAGACACAAGGAATATGCAGATTAGAGGACCAGTAATCTTTGAGGGGAAAACACTATAGTAGCTGGAAGATCAGGAAAAATAGCCTTCTACCTATCAGATTTGACTTGAAGATTAAAGGAAACCAGGGACTTTGTAAAGAAGACTTGTGCCCTATGACTTCAATCACCATTTTCTCTGTCTTTCTTGCCTAAAACATTATTCCTTGACCATCACTGTACTATATGTCTTATCTTGCCTTATGAAAATATAAATTTCCTGAGGGCAAGGACTATCTTATATTACTTATGTCTGTACTTGTATCTGTAACACTGTTGCTTATATTTGTAACATGGAACTTATCTTAGTGCTTGGCACATAGTAAGCACTTAATATGTATTTTTTCATTCATTCATTTTATTCTGGTTTTAATTTCTAGAAAGAATGTCAAGATTTATATAATTGTGTTTTCTCCAGTAAGATGTTCACTAATTGGGCACTGAACAAGAATATCAAATTCAGCAACCAAGTGAATGTTTATGAGTGAAAGAAGAGTTCTGATTTGTAGGACCCTCTGCCTCCTTTTATTGCCACTTCCACCTTTGGGGCAGAAAGGGTTCACACAAGAGTAAGGGCTATTATTTTTTCTTTGTTGAACATGTCACTGTGTTGTGTGATGTATAAAGAGCTGCCCTTGGAGCCAAGAAGAGCTTGGTTCTAGTCCTGTCTCAGACATAGAGTCTAACCAAGATACTTTCTAGGCAACTTGGAAGACTTAGTTGTAGGGAGAATGCTGACCTACATTAGTAGAAGGAGTTTCCTTATCTGGGAGTTCCCTTTATTAGTGAAATCACAGATCTAATACCCTATCCCTAGGGGGTGCCATGTTGGGATAATTTGTCATCAAATGGCAAGCCTACTGTGAAGGAATACTCTGTACTTAGTGAGGTTTTTTTATTAAGAGTCTTTTGAAACTTTTCCAGCATGGTAAAACTTTCCAAACTTGCTCCTCTCATTTAACTTTCAAAAAGCCCTGATTACCTCCATACTACCATGAGGTATTGGAGTAAAATAGAGGTTCTTAACCTGAAGTTCATTAATTTGGTTTTAAAAAAATGTTTCAATGGATATTTTTCAGTATCATTAGCTTAATTGCAATTCTATGTATTTTATACATTTAAAAACATTATTCTGAGAAGGAAGTAGGCTTGCCCAGAATACAAAAGAGGCTCATAACAAAAAAATAAGAACCCCTGAAGTAAAACTCAGTGCAAGAATATTATTTTGTTTTTAATACCAGTTTATAAAAATGTAGTTAGAAAGGTAAATATCCAACAAAATAATCATGTAGCATATTAAAAAAGAAAAATAATTTCTGAATTGCCTATGGTTTGGGATTTTGGGGGCTGCTATTCCCATATTCCCATTTTACTGTTTAAGATTGTTGTGAACCTCATATGTTCTCTCCCTCTTCCCTCAAGGGATAGTTAAATCCCTTTTTTTGGTAGAAGGCAATATGGGCTTCTTTTTCACTTTATTTTTTCTCTTGTATGGAAGTCTTAAGTTTCTCACATCATTCTCCTAACACTGTTTTGTTCTTCTGTCTAAACAGACCTCTTAGTCTTCAAAAGACTCCACAGAAACTTACAGCTGATTTACAGTGACAATAATTTAGACTTAGTACTTTACTTTAATATTTATTATACTCCAAACATTGTAAGAATTTGTTTTAACTTTTTTTTTGGACCTTGGTATCAGAAATTATTATTACCCAGTTCAATTGACATTTATTAAGATAGAAACTGACCTGGAGTCTTGATATTTCCTCTTGTCAACCCATAGATGAGATCTTTTTTGACTGTCCTAGTTATCTGGCAACTGTGGTTACTTCTTTTTTTTCCTTGATAATTTCTTTTTTTTCAAATGCTTTATTAACTTCTGACTTACATCATTCATCTCCGCCAGATTTTGAGTTACAAATTTTCTCCCCATTTTTCCCCCACCCCCGCCCCCAAATAGCAGTCCCACAGGATGTCCCCTCCTCCAATCTGCTCTCTCCCATATTTTCTCCCATACCCCTTTTGACTTTTCCAGTGGATCTCTGTGCCCCAGTGCCTCTATATCTTATTTCCCAATTACAAGTAAAATAGTATTGATAATAGTATACACACACACACACACACATATATACATACACACACACACACACACACACATATATATATATGTATATATATATATATATATTTGATTTTAAAACTTCCAGATTCATTCCCTTCCTCCCTTGCCACCCACCCTTACTGGGTAGATAAGCAGTTCAGTATAGGATGTACATGTGTGGCTAGTGCAAAACAATAACATGGTAGATATGTTGGAAAAGACTGACTATATTTCCCTCCCTCCTATCCCACCTCCCACTTGTTCTATTCTCTACTTTGATCCTGTCCCCTTTTAAAAGTGGGTGCTTCCAACTTCCTTCCCCCCCAGCCTGCCCTCCTTTCCATCATCCCCCCCTCTCATACCCTTCCCCCCCTACTCTCCTGTAGGGTGAGATACCCTATTTAGTGTGTATTTCATTCCCTCCTCAAGCCAAATTCAATGGGAATAAGGTTGACCCATTCCCTTTTGTCTTCCTATTCTTCCCCTCCATTGTAACCATTTTCACTTGCCTCTTCTGTATGAGATAGTTTACCCCATTCTGTCTCTCCCCATCTCCTTTCATTATATTCCTCTCTCACCTCTTAATTTCACTTTTTAAGTATCATCCCTTCCTGTTAAATTGGTCCTGTGTCCTCTATCTATATACCTGTAAACATACATAGACACATTCACATATGTATTCATATACCCATATACCCTCATATATAGGCATATATATATACATACACACACACACACACACACACACACACACATATATATATATATATATATATTTCTATTCCCTTCAACTACTGAGAAAAGTTTCATCAGTTACAATTATTGTTTTTCCATGTAGGAATGTTAATAGTTCAACTTTGATAAGTTCTTTATGATTTCTTTTCCCTGTTTACCTTCTCATGCTTCTCTTGATTCTTGTATCTGAATGTCAAATTTTCTGTTCAACTCTGGATTTTTCAGCAAGAATGCTTGAAAGTCCTCTATTCCACTGAATGACCACATTTTCCCCTGAAACATGATACTCAGTTTTGCTGGGTAGGTGACTCTTGGTTTTAATCCCAGCTCCTTTGCCCTCTGGAATATCATATTCCAAGCCCTTCGATCCCTCAGTGTAGAAGCTGCCAGATCCTGGATTATCCTGATTGTGTTTCCACAATATTCAAATTGTTTCTTCCTGGCTGCTTGTAATATTCTCTCCTTAATCTGGGAATTCTGGAACCTGGCTATAACATTCCTAAGAGTTTTCTTTTTGGGATCTTTTTCAGGAGGTGATCGGTGGATTTTTTCAACCTCTATTTTGCCCTCTAATTCTAAAACATCAGGGCAGTTTTCTTTGAGAACTTCCTGGAGGATGATTTTTAGGTTCTTACTTTGATCATGGCTTTCAGGCAGTCCAATAATTTTTAAATTATCTCTCCTGGATCTATTTTCCAGGTCAGTGGTTTTTCCCATGAGATATTTCACATTGCCTTCTATTCTTTCATTTGTTTGGATCTGTTTAACAGCATCTTGATTTCTCATAAAGTCATTAGCTTCCATTTGCTACAATCTAATTCTGAAGGAACGATTATCCTCAGTGAGCTTTTGAGATTCTTTTTCCATCTGGCAAATTCGACTTTTTAAGGCATTCTTCTCCTCATTGCCTTTTTGAGCCTCTTTTGCCATTTGAGTCAGTCTATTTTTTAAAGTGTTATTTTCCTCAGTCAGGCTGTTGACTCTCATTTCATAATTTTCTTGCATTGTTCTCATTTCTCTTCCCAATTTTTCCTCCACTTCTCTTATCTGCTTCTTAAGGTCCTCTATGGCCTGTAACCAGCTTGTATTTTCCTTTGAAAGGAAAGCTTTTGGTGTAGGAATTCTGACTTCACTGTCTTCCTCCTGTTCCATGCTTTGCTCCTTTTTGTCCCCCAAATAGGAGTGTAATGTTGGAATCTTCTGTCTGCTTTGTTTCCTTTGCCTGGTCATGTTGCCCCTCAGTCACTTGACCCCTGGGCTTTTTGCCACAGTAGGACTCTGCCACCAGACAGGGGAGCTTTCATCCCAAATGCTGGGGTTTTCTCAGTTACCTGAGGTATTAGATGGGTACCCTCTCTGAGGTCTCCACACGCTCTGGCAAGCTGGACACACACCCCAGGACCTCCACCCTAGACTGCAATCCAGATCCAAGAAGGTTAAAGCAAGAGCCATTACCCCTCAGACTGGTGCTTGGTCCCCCTACACTCTGCAGGCCAGGAGTTGAAGCTGCCACGTGGTGTTGGCTGGCTGTGCCGGCACCTCACCATGGGGGCAAAAGCCATGCATCCCATTTACTGGTCCCAAAGTCCAGACTACACTGACCTCTCACTTTCTCCTTCGAATCTGTGTGTTGATAAATCTGGAAACGGCCACAGCTGCTGATCTGGAGTCCCTCCGGCAGCTGGTCAGGCCCACTCTGGTGCTAAAGCCTCGACTTGGGGCTGGGCTTAGCTCCCAGAGCGCTGTGCTGGCCAATTCCTGCCCGCCTGTTGGGCTGTCCTCAGCGGGAGGTTAGCTTCTCTGTATCATTTTGTGGGTTCTACAGCTCCAAAGTTTGTTTAGAGTCCCCTTTTTACATGGATTGGGGAAGGTGGAAGCAGGAGCAGCAGGGAGGTCCTTCTACTCTGCTATCCAACTGTGGTTACTTCTAAACAGATTTAGACACATCTCAGCTTAGGTGTATCTCAGGAGTTGTGGTCTAAGGATCTGGAGAACTCTAATTCTAACTGTAGGCTGTGCAAATCTTAACTTTGTTCTATTCCCTTTCATTTATAGCTCAGTGCCAAAAAAAGCTATATAACTCAAAATAATCATCACCAAAACACAACCAGATTTAAAAAAATTTTTTGAATACATACATGTAACCCTTAATTCTGAACTACTTTAATTTTTTTCTTATCCACTCATACATCTCTCCATCTTCTTCCCATAAGAATAGAACATGGTATTTTTTTGAATACTTAGCTAAAGTTAAACTATATCACTAATATTTTCTTGATCTGCCTGTTCAGCACCCTGTTAAAAAAAGGAAACAAGGTTAGTTTGTCATGACCTCTTCCTAATGAATCCATGTTGATTTTTTGTCATCACCACTTCCCTTTCCAGATGTTCATTAATCACTTTTTTCAAGATGCTTTCTGCATAATTTTCCCAGAAAAGGAAGGCAAGCTCATTGGCTTGTAGTTTGTGGTCTCTGTTCCCTTCCTTCTTTTGAAACTCAGGAAAATATGTGTTCACTTCCGGGCCTGAGGTACCTCTCCCATTTTATACAGTCTTTCAAATACTCCTAACATTGACTTAAAAATCTCATCTGCCTTATGAAGAAAGAAAGAGAGAGGGTGGTGCAGTGAATAGAGTACCGACCCTGGAGTCAGGAGGACCTGAGTTCAAATTTGACCTCAGACACTTGACACACTAGCCATGTGACTTTGGGCAAGTCACTTAACTTCAATTACCCTCCAAAAGGTTAAAAAAAAAAGGAGAGAGAGAAAGAAAAAGGGGAAAGGACCTACTTATACAAAAATATTTATAGCAGCTTTTTTTTTTTGGTGGCTAAGAATTAGAAAATGAAGGGACACCCATCAATTGGGGAATGCCTAAAAAAGCTGTGCTATATGATTGTAATGGAATATTATTGTGCTATAAGAAATGACAAGTAGGAGAATTTCAGAAAAACCTGGAAAGACCTATATATGAACTGATGCAAAGTGAAGTGAACAGAGCCAGAACATTGAACACAATAATAGCAATATTGTTTGGTGAAGAATTGTGAATGACTTAGCTATTCTCAGCAATACATTGATCCAAGACAATTCCGAAGGACTAATGATAAAGCATACTACCTGCACCCAGGAAAAACAAAACAAAACAAAACTTGATATTGTCTGAATACAGACTGAAGCATGCTTTGTTTTACTTTCTTTCATTCTTTTTCTTTTATTCAAGTCTTCTTGTATATAATGACTAATGTGGAAATAGTTTGCAACATTGCACTTTATAGTCTATATCTGCTTACCATGGGGGGAGGTGTGGTTTGCGGGACAGGGGAGAATGGGGTGGTACAGAATTTGGAACTCAAAACTTTAAAAACAAACAAACTTGTAAGTAGGGGAAAATATATTTTTTAAAAATCTCATCTGCCATTTCCCCCTCCAGTACCTGAGAATGCAGAGGAAACCTGGGTCCAAATCACTGGAGTAGTAAGACAGCAAGAAACAATATGGTAGCAAAAGAAACATTTATTTAATGCCCTTCTGCCTTCAGCTCTCTCCTGATCTCTGTTTCCCAGATCTAATTCATCTAGGTCAGCCCTGAAGTGGCAGAGGCTAATCTCTGCTTTGGGAAAAAAGTGCTCAATCAGGCAGCAAAAAGCAGTAGGTAGGACCCATCCTAGATCCCCTTCTGCCTTGAGCCCCGGTTCCTACACTCCCCTTCCCCCACCTCTCATTGCCTTCCAGGTAACAATTTAATTTAGCTGTGCCATATGGAAACCTCTATTTCCAAAATCCACATCAGTCACACAGCGATGCAAAAGGTCTCTACTCACAAACAGCCACTACTGGTAAATGGCTGTTTGATATAATTTTTTTTCTATCTTAATTTTCATAGGAAACTCCCCTTTCCTCCTCCGTCCTTTTCACTTCCAAAGATGGCATGGCCTCAACTTGGGAGCCCCACTTTCTTGCCATGAGAAATTGAATGGGCATAAACTCACATTTCCAGGAGCAGGTGAAATGCAAAACAGCACCCTGTCCATTAGGGGCTCTTAATATTTTTAGTGTTACAGACCCCTTTGGTAGTCTGGTGAAGCCTATGGGCCCTTCTCAGAATAATGTTTTTAAAAACAAAATACACAGAATTATGAAGGAAACTGGTTAGGTTGAAATAGCCAAGAAAAATATTTTTTTTAAAAGGTCATGGACCCAAAGTTAAGAACTCATGCGTATAGGAGAATATTCTGGCATCACTGGCTGCACCCAGTTAGAGCAGTACTGCACAACATATTGCCCCAAGCCACCTGCCAATGGATTTTCTGGCTTGGGTTGGGGATGGGGGGGTGGGGGGGCGGCAAGGAAGGGTGGAAATGGGTTCCAACTAGAAACCCTTTTCTTCAAAACTGTCTTTATTTACTCTGAAAATTCCCCATCTCCCTACAGTAGCTCCTCTGGTGATTTGAAATCAAGAATAAATGAACACCACTTATTAAGCATTTACTATGTTCCAAGCACTGCTGGGTTTTGCAGGCCAAGCCTCAAGCAAATTCAAGGTTTAAATGCGATAAGCTTTCCCGGAGCACTAAAACCAACTTTACCAAGTAAGAATTAAAAGAATCAATTCAAAAAGGTATAAGGGTAAAAGAACATCACTTTGCTCATCCTGAAGGATCAATATATCAAATAGGAAAACCTTCCCTTGAAAGGGGCAAGACAAGTAAGACAAAGCTTATGACTTCTACTCTTCCTGGGCTTGGTTTTTTATGCAGGGGTGGAGTGGGGTGGGGGTGGGGGGGACCTTGGCAGGGAAGGAAAATGATTCGCCCTCTTAAAGGACCAACTGAGCCTGCTTAAAACAGTCCTTTCCCCCTTAAAGGGCCAGCCCAGACTACATAAAATGGGGGTTGCTCCTGCCACGCTGGAGATACAAATATTGAAATGAAGCAGTCCCTACCCTTCAGGGATCTTACACTCCAACAGCAGAAAGACTGCAGAAATCAAGGAGTAGTGACCAGGGGAGTTTGCTTTGGGTTCTCCTGACCAGACTTTTATTAAAGGGGGTTTGTTCTGTGAAGTTTGGATTCAGTCAAAGAGCCGCACTTGAGGACCTAGAGGACCACATGTGACCTGGAGGTAGAAGGTTCCCCATTCCTGGAAGATACCTAAATAGTAAATGGAAAAATAAGGTGGTCTGTTGACACGCCCTTTCAAGAGGCAATGTGAGTTTTGATTACAATTCTCAGAGCAAAGAGGTGGGAAATGAGAGTGGGGATAAGAGGGGGGGGGTATACGTCTAATGTCAGGGTGATAAATTGTCCCAGGTGAAAATGAGGACACCGGGTTCCAGGGAACTCAGGGCTGAGTGGTTTAGTTCTTGCATGTGATTAGCTAAGTGCTCTCTTACTGTCTCCTCATTTATCTTGGGTATCAACTCTGTTCTCCATTCTTGGTCTGTCATTTCCATGCCAAGCTCATTCTCCTTGGCAAAGAAAACCAGCAAAATTAGAATTCGGTAGCTCTGCTTTCTTTCTGTTGTCAGTTATTATGTCAAGTACTTAAAGCAGCGATTCTCTCCTTTATTTAATGCTCAAGTTAAATTAAGCTAAATAGCTTAAAATACCCCACCCCCTTTGTTGTTCTCTTCAGCTTTCTTCTACAGACTCAGCTCATTCCGAGCTTTAGCACTCCTGACTCTTATGTTTTTTAATAGAGCACACACATTCTTATACTAATCTTCTGTTACCTGACTTCACTTCCTTTGTATTTATCTTTAAAAATTCACAGTTCGTTAGTATCCTGGGTACCCAGCAGTAGACAACTACTGTTTTTCTTTCTCATTTTCTTTCCTGTTGGAATTGTGTCCCTTTGTGTTTTGGGGATTTCATTCTTCAGTGATTCTCCATCTTTCTTTAAGTGGACTTCCCCTGTAGAATTTTAGTCCATGGGATCTTACTGATCTATCATTTAAACTCTTCAAAATCTGCTGTCCTATAATCCAAGATTCATGTCAGACTGTTTGCTGGCTTTCCTTTCTAACAAATTCTCTAGGAGGAAGTGGTCATTCCCCCACATATCTCTCTCATTGTTTCTGTCTGTCTATTTCTCTTGGTGTCTCTTGACTCTTTGTTTCTATGTCTCTCTTTGTTTATGAATCTCTCTCTCTTTGTATCTCTGTATCTATGCCTGTCTGCCTGCTTGCCTGCCTATATGTCTCTTTTATATTCTAGTAGTTGTCTGGATAATTGAAGTCTAGAGTTACTACTAGATCATCTTTCTCTTCCAGGCTTGTGTTTCTGGTTCCAGAACTCCTCATCTATTTCCTCTTTCTGTCCAGGTAATCTGTAATTACGCTCAGATGACAAAATTACTTCTTTCTTCCTCTATTGATCTACCCCTCTCCCCCATATTGCCAAAGACATATTTTATTCATAATGACCTGCAACTCGTATCATGCCAATAGTGATAGATCATACTTTAAATTTTGTGATAACATTCATTTTTTAAAAACAATTGTACTTATTACAAATTAAATAAGTCTTGCACACCCTTGATATATGAAGAGATAAAATTCCCACATATTCTCTACCAATGTTTCCTCCCTTTGGGTTTCTGGATTTTCTCACAATTTTACCTTCTTATATACAATGTTACACCACCCCTTTAATGTATACTATTTATACTTTGCATACCCTTTCATACAGCAATACCACTGCAAGGTCTGTATCCAAAAGACATTTAAAAAAGGGGGGAAAAAAGCAGCTTTTTGTGGTGACTAAGAATTGGAAACCAAAGGGAAATCAAATTGGAGAATGACTAAACAAGCTGTGTTATATGATTGTAATAGACTATTATTGTGCTATAAGAAATGACAGAAATTTCAGAAAAACCTGGAAAGACTTACATGAACTGTTGCTGAGTGAAGTGAGCAGAACCAGGAGAGCACTGTACACAGTAACAGCCACATTGTGTGATGAGCAGCAGTAGTGGATTTATCTCTCAGCAATATAGTAATCCAAGACAATTCCAAAGGATTAATGATGAAGCATATTCTGTCTACAGAGGAAGAACTGATATTGTCTGGTTACAGACGGAAGCATGCTATTTTTCACTTTTTCTTTTATTCTAGTCTTTTTTGTCTAAATAACTAATATGGAAATGTTTTATATAATTGCACATGTATAACCACATCTAATTGCTTAGCTTCTCAGGGAAGAGGTAGGGGAGGAAGGGAGGGATAGAATTTGAAACTCAGAACTTAAAAAAAATGTTAAAAAAATTGATAGAAAAGGAAAAAAAGTATTCTTTATTTTGAGTAAGGCATATCCACAAATATAATAAGGTATATACATGGTTTTGTCTCACCAATTCTCATGGATACATAGGAAGTTAAATCTGCCTTCTTGCATTAGGACCTCTAATTCTTGCTTATTGCCTAAACTTTAACCGTTTGTGTATAGAAATTTGAAGCTATAGGTTTTACTTCTGGTAGTTCTCTCAGTTTTTTTTTTCTCCTGTGATATGGTTTCTACAACTATTATTCTTTTCCCTTCACATTCATTGTTTTTTTTTTTTCTCTCTCTGTCTCTCTCTATTTCCGTCTCTCTCCCATCTTGGTGGATATACACAGGCAGTTTTCTCCTCCAATCCTTTTTTTGTTGTTGTTTTTGTTTTTTGCTTTTTGGAGGGCAGTTGGGGTTAACTGACTTGCCCAAGGTCACATGGCTAGTTTTTGTGTTAAGTGTCTGAGGCTGGATCCGAACCCAGGTCTTCCTGACTTCAGGGCTGGTGCTCTATTCACTGCACCCCCTAGCCACCTCCTCCAATCCTCTTTAGTTTAAATCTCTTTTAATTAGATTTTAGAAACACCAGGAAGATACAATCTCACCAATCTTTAACTTAGGTCAGGTTTCTGTCAAATCTATATTTTAAACCATGTCCAGAAGTTAAAATTCCCTTTTTTAGACACAACCTTATTCCTTTTTAATGGTATTTTTCCAATTACATGTACAGATATTTTTAACATTCATTTTAAAATAAAATTTTGAGTTCCAAATTTTTTCTCTCCCTCCCTACTCTCCCCCATCTCTAAGATAGTAAGCAATTTGATATCAGTTATATATGTATAATAATATAAAACCTATTTCCATATTAGTCATGTGAAAGGAGACAGTTTGCAAAAAAAAAAAATCATAGCACAATCTTATTCTTAATTATCTTTGCACTTCCTAAATTAGATTTTCTTCCCTTTATATCTTTCCTTAAATGGAAATCTTAGAGGAAAATACAACTATCATCTTTTGCCACCTTCTTATAACCTTTGAGAATAATTTCTAGGCTCCTTCTGGCACTAGTATTTGTGTCCATACAACTCATCAGAAGTGGGTAGAAGCCATACTTTTACATGTTTTGGGAGATTCCCAGTTACGTTTTATATACATACCCTATGAAAGTACAGGCCTTTCCTTGTTACCAGGTTGACAACTATTTTCCTTGATATCTTTGAATAGTGAATCACCAACCACCACTCTTTTTTTTTTTTTTACTCTTATTGGACCTTCTCTCACCTGATAGTTTCTGTAGCTCTATTTTTCCTTGGGGGACAAGCAGCTGCTTCCTTCTCAGAACATCCAGCTCCTACCTCTTCAGGAAGAGCTTCAGATTTATTTTATTTAATTTTTTTAGCTTCAAGTATACAGTTATCCTTTCCCCCTCCCTTTCTCTTTCATATAACATTCTCATAAGTCCCCAACCTCCTGACAAGGGTCAACTTTCTCTTCTTCTACTTCAGACCTTTTTTCCCCCACTGAAGCATTTCTTTCTTTCTTT
>NW_027185793.1:2340838-2341213 GCF_028583685.1 Petaurus breviceps papuanus
CTTTCTTTCTTTCTTTCTTTCTTTCTTTCTTTCTTTCTTTCTTTCTTCCTTTCTTTCTTTCTCTCTCTCTCTCTCCTTCCTTCCTTCCTCCTTCCTTTCTTTCTTTCTTTCTTTCTTTCTCTTTCTTTCTTTCTTTCTTTCTGTCTGTCTTCCTTCCTTCCTTCCTTCCTTCCTTTCTTTCTTTCTTTCTTTCTTTCTTTCTTTCTTTCTTTCTTTCTTTCTTTCTTTCTTTCTTTCTTTCTTTCTTTCTTTCTTTCTTTCTTTCTTTCTTTCTTTCTTTCTTTCTTTCTTTCCTCCCCACACCCCAAAATCTGGAGTGGGGAGAGGTTTTTTTTAGTTCTTTCATATTTTCTTCTAGGAAGGAGACCAGCTTAT
>NW_027185793.1:2341313-2359703 GCF_028583685.1 Petaurus breviceps papuanus
TTTTTTTAGTTCTTTCATATTTTCTTCTAGGAAGGAGACCAGCTTATACTTGGAACAGTGATGTCAGACTCTTGACGTGGCAGTGTAATGCCAAGCAAAGGCAAATTCCCAAGGTTCAAAATACCAGCATAGTGTAGCAGCAAGCACCCCAGCATAGCTGCTCTTCATTTTATTCAGTGACAAATTAAGAACACAGAAAATAAAAATATAACATACTTCAAAATACAGCATTCACCAAGTGTGATTCAATCAAGTACTACTCCACCCCTGGACATTACATTCATTTAATCAGTCACAAAGTCCCTCTTCTAAATACTACTCCACCCCTAGGCAGTACATTCATTTAGTCAATCACAAAGCCCCTCTTCTCAAATGGAGATTAGTTTCCAATAATTAGTACATTCAATTTAGTACAATTCAATTCAATACAATCAAAGTACATTTATTTGTTCAATCACAGAGCACAAAAAATTCAAAAGTTCCCCACCCTTGGATCACAACTGAATTTACCCCAGAGTTATAACAAGCTTAAGCACAGCATTTAATACCCAGAGAGAGGTCTTTTCTTCATCTTGATCTGAGGCAAGTTCTCAGCAACCTTTGTTCCTGGGGAGACAAAGCTTAGCAAGGCCACAAGATACATTGCCAGTGTCTTCATTAATTCATTCTCTGTCTGCAGAAAAGTCCTAGGACCCCTGAAAACATTAGCAAAACACTCCTCCAGGATTTCTGTAAACATACAACAAGAAAATCCTTCTTCAGGGCTTCTGAACCAACAGAACCTAGGACCTCTGCAACAACAGCACTGTTCTTCACCAGTGGACAGAATTCACTCTCTGTCTGCAGAACAGTCTCAGGAGCTCTAAACCAACAGCAAGGTTTCAGAACCTCTGCAACAACAGGACTGTCTTTCACCAGTGGACAAATCTGGCAAAACAACATCAAAACAGACAAAGTACCAGTATAACAGCCATGTCTCCTCAGTCCTTGGCAGCTCTGGGTGGCAGCTCTCAAAAGTCCTGGACAATTCAAACTGGCCCTCAGCAATCCTCTCCATCTCTCTGCCTCCAAGCTGCTTCCAAAAAATTCTTCTGCCTCTCTCTTTTCTTGTGTCTCTCTAAATTCACATCACCAGCTCCTCCCAGTTCAGCCCTCTCTCTTTTCATGTCAACAAGTCCATCCCACAAGTGGGATTCACAAGCTCTGGGTTTTAACACAATCAATCCAAAAATCAAGCCAATACAGGGGGATCTTTAAATTCCATTACTATTATAGGCAGAAATACAAATATCTCACACTTAATGCAAATCACTGAAAAATGTAATGTCTCCACACTGATTTTAGAGTCTCAGTCTTGTTTTTGTGATCCACTTGAGAACATTTACTCCTTACTTTCTAAGCACCTCTATACTTAATAGCCTTTTATCACCTCTGAACAACTTGGTCACCAAACCAAATTTCCTTTCCTTTGTTTCAACTTTGCAGTCATACCTTACTTCCTTTTCTCTTTATTCCTAATCTCTCATTCATTTTACTTGCCTTTTCTTACCTACCTTACCAATAACTCTTCTCTTCAGATCCCTAATCCTGTACCTCCTTTAAAGCAGACCTGGAAGTTGTTATTCAATTTTGTCTCTATTTCTTTCAAATTTCTTTTCTCTGTATCCAATCTTTGGCATCCTTCAGAAGTTCTAACTCCTTATAATTACCTTTACAATTTAATTTTCCTTCTTATTCTGCTTAAATTTTCTCTTTTCTTCCTTCTCCTATAACTTTTCCTCAAAAACATAGAAGCAAAGGAAGAAAAAACCCTGCATATATCTTCCCCTCTTCTTCATTTAATAAAATTTGAATCAGATTAATTGACTATTGATTATTATTTAAAATAAATGAAACTGTAAAAATGAGTTGGTTTCTAAATATTTTTTAATATAAAAGTTGAGTATTCACTCTTTGATTTTCCCATGTTATCTTTCAGTAACTGGGGAAAAAATAGGTTTATATTAGATAAATTTATTATTTTTTTTTGTCTAGTTACCAGTAGGAACATGTAGGTTGGACCATCAGTAGAAACTGATGTGCAGCACAGCCACAGATTTTCTAGATTTGTCTCTTTTGGACATTACAAAGAGTCACATTTCCAAGAAGATCATAACTGGCACAAGAACCTATTTTTTTTTCTTTTTCTTTCTGAATGGGCAAAACCAGGCCTATTTGAAGAAGTCATAGCAGAGGGTCTATTTGAAGGCTGAAAGAGAGGGAGTAATGTGGAACCAAAAATCCAAGATGAAGTGAAAGAAGATGGGATGGGGAGAGGAGAGAGTTTGCTTGCTCTTTCTTTTTCTCTCTCTGAGAAAGAAGGGAAGAATGAGAATATACAGGGATGTGCTTGAGCCAGCATCTATGGACTCTCCTGCTGATTGCTACATTTTCAGTGTAAGCATTTATACCCTGGAAATTGGCAAAGGGGAAAATGCTAAAAATCAGGGCTTGGTTTATTGTTTTGCTGATTGTTTAGATTAAAGAAAGTGATGGAGAAAGCATTAAAAAAGTATATTAGACTTAAAAGAATGTTGTAGGTTTTCAGGTTGCTGAACATTTACCAGCATATCCTTGGATATAGAGAATACTATATCAAGAGGTAGAGAAGACAGATGAGGAAGTTCACATTGGATAGTCTCAATTTTCTGAATTCATTGAAAAAAAAAATCCCTACTCTATGTAGCTCATTCCATAAAACACAAGACAAGGTTAGATGCCAAGAGCATGCATTCTTAACTATTTGTGTGTATGTGTGATGGTACATGACAATCTGGTGACGTCTACGGATCCCTTCTCAGGATAATGTTGGATTATGAAGGAAATCAACTATATTGAATTGCAGCTACCAAATATTAAATATATATATATATAGTTCAAGGGCTTTTGTACTCCCTTCCTCCCTCTGCCAGCCGGTGTGTCCGTGGGTCGGGCAGTGTGTTCGTGAGTGGGTCCTGTCCGGGGTGGGGCGGAGGATGACTGCCATGATGCGGTCACGGGGACTGCTCAAGGAGCTGGAGAAGGCGGTGGCTGCAGGCCGTGTATTGGTGGTCCGCGCCGGCGGCATCCACTGGGAGCTCCTGAAGAACCTGGTGCTCAGCGGCTTCACGCGAATCGACCTGATTGATTTGGATACTGTTGACATCAGCAACCTCAACAGGCAGTTTTTGTTTCAGAAAAAGCATGTTGGAAGGTCGAAGCACAGGTTGCTAAGGAAAGTATATTGCAGTTTTATCCAGAAACTCATATCATAGCCTACCATAACAGCATCACGAACCCTAATTATAATGTGGAATTCTTTCGGCAGTTTACATTGGTCATGAATGCTTTAGATAACAGAGCTGCATGGGGACCACGTGAATAGGATATGTCTGGCTGCTGATGTTCTTCTTATAGACAGTGGAACTGCTGGCTATCTTGGAAAAGTAACAGTTATCAGAAAGGGTATGACAGAATGTTATGAATGCCATCCTAAACCAACCCAGAAAACTTTCCCTGGATATACAATTTGTAACACACCTTCAGAACCTATCCACTGTATCATATGGGCAAAATATTTATTCAACCAATTGTTTGGGGAAGAAGATGCTACTCAGGAAGTGTCCCTTGAAAGATTATCCTGAAGCTTCTTGGGAACCAGCAGAAGCTGAAGCCAGAGCAAGATCATCTAATGATGACGGTGATATCAAAGGTATTTCCACTAAGAAATGGGCTAAATCAACTGGATATGATCCAGTTAAACTCTTCACCAAGCTTTACAAGGATGATATAAGATATTTTTTGACAATGGATAAACTGTGGAGGAAAAGGAAGCCTCCTGTGCCATTAGACTAGACTGAAGTACAAAGTCAAGAAATAAGTGCAGCAGATCAACAAAATGAATCCACTTTAGGTTTAAAAGACCAACAAGTTCAGGATGTCAAGAACTATACATGTATTTTTTCAAAGAGTATTGAAACTTTGAGAGTTCATCTTGCTGAAAAAGGTGATGGAGCTGAACTCATCTGGGACAAGATGATCCATCAGCAATGGATTTTATTACATCTGCAGCAATCTCAGGATGCATATTTCAGTATGAATATGAAGAGCACATTTGATATCAAATCTATGATTGGAAATATCATTCCTGCAATAGTTACTACTAATGAGGTGATTGCTAGGCTGAAAGTCCTGGAAGGTTTGAAAATTTTATCAGGAAAAATAGATCAGTGTAGAATGATGTTAAACAAACAGCCAAATCCAAGAAACTACTTGTGCCTTGTGCATTGGATCCTCCCAACCTTAATTGCTATGTTTGTGCCAGCAAACCTGAGGTAACAGTGAAATTGAATGTCCAAAAAGTCACAGTCCTTACATTACAGGATAAGATAGTGAAAGAAAAATTTGCTATGGTAGTACCACATGTACAGATTGAAGATGGTAATCATATTTTCAGAAGAGGGAGAACTAGAAGCTAATAATCATAAGAAGTCAGAATTTGGAATTAGAAATGGCAGCATGCTTCAAGCAGATGATTTCCTACAGGATTATACATTATTGATCAATGTCCTCCATAAGCGATGATCTGGAAAAAGATGTGGCATTTGAAGTTGTTGGAGATGCCCCTGAAAAAGTGGGGCCAAAATAGGCAGAACAGGCAACTGAAAACATCAGTAATGGCAGTGATGATGGGGTACAGCCATCTACAACAACAGCTCAAGATCAAGATGATGTGCTGATCATTGATTCAGATGAAAAAGGCCCTTCAAGTAATGCTGATGTCACTGAGGAAGATTCAGCCTGGAAGAGAAAGTTGGGTGATAAAGAACACATCAATGCAAAGAGGCCATGTACAGAACAGTTCGAAGAGCTAGATGATATTATAGCATTAGACTGAATGAAAATAAACTTCATCATTTTCTTACTGTCTTATGTTATCTGGGCATTTGTGTTAAATGGCCAGAACTAGACTATTTATGTCCTTTGTTCCAAAGGAAAAATCACATCACTGACTTGAAAATGAGTATTTTTCCCCTTGATAAGGCATTCATTTGGATAGAACCACTAGAAATATTCTAGTATGCTATATTGAATGTAGTAGGAATTTAGTTTTTAAATACTTGGAGAGAAGTATTTGCTTAAACAGTTGTTAGATAAAAGACAATACACAGTGCATGTTACAACTTTTTATGTAAACACCTTCAATAGTTAAAAATACTGTAGTTTAGTTAAAATTATTAATACTCTGGTTATAAATGTTACACTTTTATTTTTGGCTAGGAAAATATTTTTAGCTCAAATTTAATTGTTTTTCACATCTTCACCTAAACTGAGATGGATTCAAAGATGCTTCAAGTGCTGTGTGTTGAAACTTGTTTTAAAATATCAACTGGCACTATGTACATTACTGTAAAACAATGTTAATTTACTCAGTTTTTCAGCTTGTACTGCCTGGTATGTCAGCATCAGAAAATTTTTGTGTATTGCTACAGTTTCAGGTTATTTATATTTGATGTTTTGTAAAACTCAAATACTCCTATGCTGTACCTTTAAAGGACCAAATAAATTATATCTGAATACTTGCTAAAAAATAAATAGTTCATGGACCCTAGGTTAAGAACCCCTAGCTTGGAATATGAGAAAAAATCGTGCTATTTTGCATTTAAGAAGGTTTGGGACAAATAGTTTGGGGAGTATGCTAAGAAATCAGCAAAGGATGGCAGAGTTTATCTACTCCCATCTTTTTTCTCATTCCTCTCGTCCCAGGGTAGTTTCTACCTCTTTCCCTGTTGTTTCCCACTAGGAAGACACCAGACAGAAAATGGAAATGCAGAGGGCTTGAAATGACTTGAGTTTAAAGAGAATTGTCAAAATAATATAAAGTAAAATTTAAAAATCATTAGGTATTGTGCAAAGGGCTAGATAGCTGCTAGGCTTGTTGGAGCTTGAACAGAGAAGAGGCTGACAAGGTGCAAAGCAAGGGGTAGAAGTGGGACCAGATAGCCAATGGCCAGCCCCTGGTGAAGTTTGCAGTTCCTGTTCCCCCATACACCCTCAGGATATTTGATAATCTGTTTAACAAGACATTGAAAGCCAAGAGGAGAGGAGTCTTAAAGGAAGATATGGGCACAGGCCAATTTTTTTTTTAAGCAATCGGGGTTAAGTAACTTGCTCAAGGTTACATGGCCAGTGATTTCTGGGTGTGGTGCTAAGTATCAGAGCCTAGATTTGATCCCTAGGTCATCCCGACTCTGGGGCCAGTGCTCTTACTCACTGTGCTACCTGGCCAGCCTGGCACAGGCCAATTTTGATGAAATGTTGTTTGCTAAGGATTTTACATTTGGTGCGCTAGATCAGGACACTGATCAGCAAGACATTAAAATGTAACATCTTATCTGAAAAGGCCAAAGCAGGGGCCACTATAATCAAGGGAGCAGCGCAGTCTTGTGTGGACTTGTTTGCCCTCTACTGATCATCAGGAATATTGAAACCTATTAAAGAGTGGCTCAGTACCCTCATGTTTATTGGGACAACAGCTTGACTAGTTTGCCACCTGGTGACTACTGTGGATGTTGCATGCTGATATTTCAAAGCCCCTTGTCTCGATTTTTACGTTAATGTGGCAGAACATAGCAATCAAATACTTCAAGCAAATATCATATAGGCATTTACTACAACATGTGCATCCAGCACACGAACAAGTAGTAAGTCATGTGTTTGTTTCATTGTAGACCAAATACTTTCAAGAAATTCTGTACTTTTCTGGAAGACTCCCTTACGATCTTCAAGGAATATATATATATAAATGCACACACACATATACATATATGTAAATATATGTGCATGTATACATAATGTATACTATAGAATACACACAAGTGTATAAACAGACACATATGTTTAGGTATATAGGCATACTAACACATGTGTGTACATGCATATATATAGGTGTATATACAATATACACAACATATGTGTATGTGTGATTGCATAATATTCTTTACATTTCTCAGTATCATCTTTTTTTAACTTCTGCATAGAAATATTTATTAACAAGTACAAACACAAATTTAGAAATTTACTCCCCTGACATGTGGGAGGCATAATCCCTCTCTTCCCCTTCTACCACCTCATTGTCTGGGGAAGGGAAGGAGATAAAATTCATAGCTTAGCTCAGTTTCCGTAGAACACACTTGGGGTTCCAAACCCTGCCTTGGGTTCAAGTCCCAGGCACCCTGGCTTCTCAGGGCCATCCTGCCTGCAGTCCTCCATGGCTCCAACTCTGAATCCAGCAAGAATCACCTCCAGTACCTGAAAATGAAGAGGACAGAGAAAACAGAACAGAGACAAATACCCTTAAGACCATTTCTGGGAAGGGGGAGTCATGAAAGAGGGAGCAAGGGGAGGAAAGTCTTTCACCTCTCACAGGTTCAGTTCATGGCAACCATGCTGAGGATGAACTGGTATCTTCATCCTTTGGACATAGCCAAAAGAATCTCTTGCAAATAGCACAGCAGAAAAACTTCTAGTATCATTTTAAAGGATTTTTCCCCCCTATTTAATACCCCCAAGCTAACATTAACTTCTTTTGAAGTATAGAATATTTCAATGATAATGACAACCAATATGTATATAATGCATTAAGATTTGCAAAGCAATGTATATTATACTTGGAGATCAAATGAGATTATATATATATATATTTCATATATAAAATGAGATTTTATGTTATATAATCATATCAAATGAAATTATGTAACATAATTTCATTTGATCTCCACAACAACAGTGCTATTATTATCCCCATTTTACAGACAGGGAACCTTTGACTAGGAGAGATTAAATGACTTGTCTGGGGTCATATAACTTGTAAATGTCCGAGGCAGGATTTGACCTATAGTCTCCCTGACCGTCCATTACTCTATCCACTATGCTACCTAGCTGTCAATGTACTTCTAAGTATAGTGTCTTCTTTTAACAGTGAGCTGGACTTAGCAGTGGGTGAAGAACAGGCCACACAGTCAGAATGATGCAGATTCAGTTTCTGCTTCAGACACCTGTGACTAGGGGAAACCTCCTTATTTACCTTAGGTATTCAAACAGTTCTTTAGGATTATCAGTTGTAGAGCAGATTACCAATTGTAGCACTCTGGACTTCTTTGCCATGCCCCAGCAACCTCATCATCCTAGAAGATAACTCCAGTCTTGGATTCATGCCTTGGAAGCATCTTCCCTCTGGTTGAATGGTTCTTCCCCAAATCTCCATTTAAGGAGGGTTCAGCCATATTTTTATTTCTTCAGACTTTCTTGCCATGCATCTGAAAGAGGTATTTTCATTCCTCCCCTTCCCCTTTTCAGTTTCCTTAAGTTTTGTCTTTCCTCATTAGGATGTAAATTCCCTGAGGATAAAGACTGTATTTTTTTTTCTTTTTGGAGGGAGGAAGGTAGGGCAATTGGGGTTAAGTGACTTGCCCATGCTCACATGGCTAGTTTTTGTGTTAAGTGTCTGAGGCTGGATCCCAACCCAGGTCCTCCTGACTCCAGGGCCGGTGCTCTATTCACTGTGCCACCTAGCTGCCCTGTCTTTCTTTTTGATTATATTTTGTGTTCCCAATATTTAACATAGGGCCTACCACATAGTAAGTGCTTAAATAATGCTTATTGGTTTGTTCAGTAGTTCCCAGTCTACATTGACAGGAGTTATAATCTTATAGAGTAACTTGAGGCACTAAGAAGCATAAAGTCTTGCACAGGATTATGTAAGCCAGTATATTTTAGAAATGGCATTTGATGGGGGTGGCTAGGTGGCGCAGTGAATAGAGCACTGGCCCTGGAGTCAGGAGGACCTGGGTTGGGATCCAGCCTTAGACACTTAACACTAAAACTAGCCATGTGAACTTGGGCAAGTCACTTGACCCCAATTGCCTTTCAAAAAGCAAAAAAAAGAACTGGTATGTGAACCCTGGCCATCCTGACTGTGAGACTAACTCAACATTCACAGCCTCTATTGGGAGATGAAGTGTCATGTATGTGGAACAGAGTAAAGGACAGTTTGGCTGGATCACAGAATATGATAGCAGGAATTGTGTCCATCGAGATTAGAAAATGGATTGTAATCAGATTGTGTAGCATTTAAAACACTACCTTAGTGGCAATAGGAAGCCATGAGAGTTGATTAAATAGAGAAGTGATGAGTGCCTGAACTCAGGTGGTAGCTGAGTGAGAGGAGAGAAGGATTGGATAGAAGAGATGTGGGGAAGGTAGAAATGCAAGATTTGGCCACTAATTGGATATGTAGGTAAGTGAGAGAAAGGAGTCTAGGTTCATGTCCAAGTTGCAAACCTGGGAGACTGAAAGTATAATGATACCTTCAATGTAAAAAGAAAAATTTAGAAGAGGGGAGGGTTTGGGCAAAGATAAAGTATTTAGTTTTGCACATGTTGAGCTTGATATGCCCCTGGAGCATCCAGCTTGAAGTGTCCAATAGGCAATTAGTGATGGGGAACTTCAGTTTAGGAGAGAGATGGGATACATAGATATAGAAATCATTGACTTAGGGATGATCATTAAATCCTCAGGAGCTGATGAAGTTACCAAGAAAAATAGCATAGAATGAGAAGAGAGCAAAACTTAGGGCAGAACCTTAGAGAACACCAACAGTGTTCAGGCAAAAGAGACAATGAACAGTCAGACAGGTTGGAGGTAAATTAGGATTGAGTAGGGTTCTGAATACCCGGAGAGAAACAAAAGGAATAAAGACCTGATAAACAGTGTCCAAGACATATCAGATAGGTCAAGAAGAATTTGAACTGGGCAAAGACTCTTAGAATGAAAAGATCACTGCTGACTTTGGGAAAAGCAATTGAGTAATGAGGTCTAAAGTTAGACTGCAAGGCATTGAGTGAATGAAACAAAAGGAAATGGAAGCAGCAAGTATAGATGACATTTTCTTTTTGGCTTTTTGGAGGGGGAAGGCAGAGCATTTGGAGTTAAGTGCCTTGCCCATGGCTAGTGTTGAGCTGAAAGGAGCAAGACAAAAGATCCCCGAGAGTAAAATTTGGAAGCGGATTTTATTGCCGAGGGACTGCAGGTATCACATACCCAGATCAGACAGTGAGTTGGACAATGTGCCGGTTTTAAAAGTGAGTCAGATTATGTAGGTTTTAAAAGTGAGTCAGATTATGTAAACCAAGACTACAATCAGTGATTTGACAATGTATTTTTGAATTCCCCGAATGAGTGAAATTTACCCTAGGCTGAGGGACAGGGAACTAGAATGGGCAGAGATGGGGAATATGGGGGGGCGGGGGGCAGGGGACAGGGAAGAATGGAGAAATATCCAGCAGGGATTTTACCCTAGCCTTGAAATTCCTGCTCAGGATCAGTTGGGGGAGGGAAGTACTCAACAGCTAGTAAGTGTTAAGTGCCTGAGGCCAGATTTGAACTCAGATCCTCCTGACTCCAAGGCCTGTGCTCTATTCACTGCACTACCTAGCTGCCCCAAATGAGATTTTTTTTTTAAGGAGTTTGGGAAAGGAAGAAGAGATATAGGGCAATAACTTTAGGGGATGGTAGAGTTTTGTGAAGCATTTTTTAAGGTTGGGAGACAGTTGAGAGTGTTTGAATGAAGTAGAATGGTAAAGGCCAGCAATAGGGAGAGATTGAAGATTCAAGAGGAGGGAGAGATGATTAGTGACACAATCTACTAGAGAAGACAGGAGGAGATGGGATTGGGTGCCTTGGCAAGAAGGGTCATCTGTTTATCAGTCTGATGAAAGGAAGAGAGAAGTGGGGATGATAAGTCAAGCCAGTTTGACATGAAGAGAATGGGAGTACGGGGAGCTCACATCAAATGGTCTCTATTACCTTGGTAAAGTAAGAGGCAAGGAGATGTGGGAGGTTTGAGGAAGGAAGAGAAAGTTGTGCAGAATGAGACATAAAACAAATAGGGAGGACTAAAAGGACTTGTTGGCTGAAATGGAATCCAAGGTACCTATAGATCATTTAGTTTAAACTCTTCATGTGTAACATGAGGAAAAATTAAATAACAACAAATAATGTGAATTTGAATAATGTTACAGGATTCATTATTTGCCTATGCTATCTTTTTCTAAGTAGATTGTAAGTTCCTTATGTGATGATTTAAAAAGTCCGGGAGATACAGTTTCTGGGTAGTTTAATCCTTTTATTAGTAAGGCCAGCAGGTTTTTAATAAAAGGATTGTCATTTGGCAGTCTCTTTTAGACCAAAGACAATCATGGTGGCCGGAACTCACACTTCATATAGTAGGTTTTTAATGAGGGGCTGTGTGTCATCCCAGACAACCCTACTCCTCCCTTGGGCCTTATTCCTGCACATGTCCTTAGCCCTGGCCAGGTGAGGCTGAATAAGGAAAAGAATGACTATTTTGGATCTTACACTGACTCATGAAATACAACTGAGCAGCTGTGTGAAATGGTGGGTGGTGAGGTGAGGAGGAGTGATTGACAAATAAGGAAATGCTAGTACTTAGTAGTACTCAAACACTGGAATATCAGATTTCAGGGTTCAGAGGAAAAATAGGTAGATATTTTTAAGGGTGTATAAAAAGGGAAATTAGCTCAAAAGGTATAAGAAATTCTTTAGAGGAAAATTTTGATTAGATAATAGTGAATGGTGCCAATAAAAAAGAAAAGAATGAACTTTTTAAACAGGTGGAATTGTTCAGTTGTTTTCCAGCTGTGTCTGCCTCATTTGGTATTTACTTGTCAAAGATACTGAAGAGTTTGCCATTTCCTTCTCCAGATCATTTTACAGATGAAGTAACTGAGACAAACAGGGTTAAGTGACTTGCCCAGAGTCACATAGCTAGTAAGTTTGTGAGGCCAGATTTGAACTTAGAAAGATGAGTCTTCTTTGATGAGGTATGGGCTTTGGGAGCCCCCTGGAGCTCTCCTTAAATCCTTGAGGTACAGGTTCAGCGAACCTCCCTTGGACTCTTGATTAAATTGTCTCATTTGATGAGGCATTTGCATGAGGCAATAAGCCTTACATTGTGGCTGGGCCCAGACTTCTAACCTAGTTACTAACTGCTAACTACTAGCCTAGCCCTCCATTGTTCATCTACTTCCCACGCTTGAGCCTATCAAAATATCAATCAATACACCCTTGAACTGGCCTAGCCCACCTAGTCTGTAGCCTCCAGCTACCTCCCACCCTTAATCACTCATTGACCTCATTAACCCCTCCTGAAGACCCTCCCCAAACTCCTCCTCTAGGCCACCCCTAGATTTCTCCCACAACCTTCTGTATAAGACCCCATCTCAAACCACTGGTGTGAGAGCGCCATAGAATGACCTAGCACAGATTTACTCTGTGTCTAATGCAAGCAAACTTTTAATAAATTTTACTTTTCCTTGGCTGAGAAGATTTGAGTTGAATTCATTCAGCAGGACCCGGTGTGTTGGTATTTTGGGGTCTCCAGAGTAACTCTAACCCTCTTAGTGGGTAACCTCTTCATTTTTATGGTTCCCTGACCGGGAAACACTGCTAATCTCCAGTTCTTCTGCAGCCGGAACTGGAAGGTAAGTAAGCCTCCCTCTTTCCCTAGTACCTTGGAAGTGCAGCTTTTTTACTTTTTTGTTTTGTTTTGTGGGTTTGTGTGTGTGTGTGTGTGTGCGTGCGCGTGCGTGCGCGCGCGCGCTCTCGTTCGTGTGTATGACTTGACTCGAGGTCCTGCACTCTATCTCTCTAGCTTGTCCCAGATTTTCACCTTTGAAATAGTGAAGGAAGAAATTTTAAGGACATAAGCATTTATTAAGTACTTACTGTTGACGTTTAGAATGGTGAGGTCTAGATGTTAGGACCCCAAAAAACCGACACACTGGGTCC
This sequence comes from Petaurus breviceps papuanus, assembly GCF_028583685.1. Lineage (NCBI taxonomy): Eukaryota > Metazoa > Chordata > Mammalia > Diprotodontia > Petauridae > Petaurus > Petaurus breviceps. The sequence continues at coordinate 2,354,202 of NW_027185793.1, forward strand.
CGCCCAAATGAATTTGACTTAAGCCTTCTCTCAGCCAAACTAAAACAAAGTTTATTAATGATTTGCCATATTGGGTAGACTCTTAAGGAGCCTAAGCATTTGTGATGTTTGTATTGACAAGTGAGCCAGATTGAATCTGAGCACTTTCATGGAAATAAGATGGATGTTGTATATAGGAAAATCCAGCAGTGGCCAAGTAGTCTGGGTGTTCCAGGGATGATCTTGTTGGGAGTGGTCAGTAGCCCTGGGGTGTCTAGAGGTTGAATCTTGGGAAGATCTTGATGGGAATGACCAGTATCCTGGAGTGACTGGAGGTAGGATTTGGATGGGAATGACCAGTACCCAGGGGTAACTATAGATCAAAACTAGGGAGGATCTTGATGGGAGTGGCCTGTAACCTAGAGAATGGGATTAAGGGTAGGGAGTAGTGGAATGATAATGAAAGGTTTATAGCCTCAAGCAAACTGCCTCACTGGAGTGGGAAGATTTAAAGAGAGTTCAAGGGGGTTCCCAGAACCCGTACCCCATAAATTACTATGTATCAGGCACTGTGCTAAGTGCTTCGAAAATATTCTCACTTAATCCTTGGATTTTAGAAAGGCAGTATACAAAACATGAAAAAGTAGCATAGTCTTGTAAAAAATGTCAGGAAGATTCAACTTCTGAGATCCGTGAAAGATACTAAGAACAAGGCAGCCTGCATGGACTAATAGATTGAATGGTAGACTTGAGTGGGGTACATTCTCTCTGCACCCTCTGTGAAGATTCCTCAGAATGAGAAGGGAAAGAAAACTATCTGGAAACCAGAGACAGACTTTTGTAAGACTGGACAGACCTGAGTCCTGGGTTTCCTAAGAAATTACACAACCTAGGACCCTTCCCCCCTTCCCTTGCTGTCAATCAGCCTTCAGACCTTCAGGAATTTTAGGAATCTCTTAGCCCCTCCCCCTTCACGTTGGCATTTGCCAAATAAGAACATGAACAGTACCCTGGTTTCCTGTCCCACCTCCCAGCCAACAGGGGATAGTGGCAGGCTTCTTTGTTATTCACCTTGGGGAAGGTTTTGAGCCAAGACTAAGAGTCTACCTCCCAGCCAATGGAAGAAGGGGGGGGGGGCAGGGGAGAGGGAGAGGAGCGGTCTTGACTGTGTTAGGGTATAAATTCTTGATCTTTTGTAACATGCCTCCTCTTCCTGATCCAGACTGCCCTCTTCCCATGGGGGGAAGAGAATAAAAACTTCCTGTTCTTCCTCAAGATACCTCTGAATTTTAATTTTTCTGGGTAGGGGATTTTTGGGGTCCCCATACCCCACACAGATTTGAAGTCAAGAATGCTTTGGATTAATTTTTCTGACCTATCAGGTGCTAGAGTTGGCTTTTGAAAGCTGATTATTAAATTGGGTGTGAGCATGTAAAGTTACAATTGGGGTTTGATTTATTGTTTGTTTTTTTTTGATTGTCTATATTTAAGAAAGTGATGGAGAAAATGTTAATAATGCAGATTAATAGGCAGCTAGGGGTTCCAGTAAATAAAGCACCACCCTGGAGTCAGGAGGAGCTGAGTTCAAATACAGCCTCAGACACTTACTAGCAGTGTGACCTTGGGCAAGTCTCTTAACCTCTGTAAACCTCAGTTTCTTTCTTTGTAAAATAGAGATAATGAAAACAGTACTTAATTCAAAGGTTGTTGTGAAGCTCAAAGGAAACATGTAAAGTGCTTTGAGAACTTTATAGCACTCTAAATGCTGGCTATTACTATGAATGTTTGGAGGGGAAAAAGGACAAAGAAAGGATAGAAATAGATAGGACTACAAAAAAAAGATAGTTGAAAGATCTGAATTCAAATTCTGCCTCAAATACTTACTATGTGACCCTAGGCCAATCACTTTACCTCCTAGCACCTCAAATTCCTCATCTGTAAAAGAGATAATAAAAGCATCTCTCTCACAAGACTTTTGTGATATTCTAGGGAGATAATACTACATATATTTAATAATGTATTATTATACTATTATACTATTATACTAATTTTGCTATTACTATACTATTACATATTACTATATATAAATACTATAATACTAATTTTACTATTATACTACAATGTATTACTATATATAAAAATACCATAACAGTAATGATGATACAAATCTATATGTGTAAATCATTTTTTAAATTCTAAAAGTGCTATATAAATGTCAGTAATGGCAATGATATTGATGTGTGTAAAGAAAAGCTCCTGTGAAAATTATATGGGGATTTTAATGGATTCAGTCTCAGTATAAGTAATAAATGTGACATGGAAAAAGGACTGAGGATAACTAGAAAATAATGAGGCAAGGTAGAAGTTTGCAGTTATCTGTACCTGTACAAGATGGGGAGAAATGACTAGATGGCAGTTAAACTGAAAAAAAATCTTGGGGTTGAAATTGACACCCAAATTATAGTCAGATGTGGAATTTCAATCAAAAAAGCTAATGGGATGATAGACAGCTACTAAGGGAGGGATAGTGTTCCTATCAGACTAATGAGGGGATAATACAGATATTCTTTGCTCTGCTAAGATCATATCTGAAGTTTTGTGTTGAGTTCAGGGTGCCACATTTTAGGAATGACATTAATATATGAGACAACATCTAGAGGAGTGTCATAAGGATGTAGTCATACCAAATGTAGACTGATTGAAGGAATAAGTTATATGTAGCCTATCAAAGGGAAGACTTGATGAAACAAAATAAATACATTCAAGAATTTGAAAGATTCTATCAGGGGCATATTGGAATGAGCTCTAATAAGCTGGAGAGAGCCAACTGTTAAATTTTCAGTGTGAGAATTTACACCTCAAAATCACCAAATGCTATAAATCAGGACTTAATTGATTATTCTTTTGATTATCTAGACTTAAGAAAGTGATGGAGAAAATGTTAAGGATGCAGATTAAATGTAAAATTGTGCTGTGCATATGTTATGGCATGCCACACCCTGAGAGCCAATTGTTAAACACCCCTAATTCTATTCCCTAGAAAAGGGATTGGACTTATTCCACTGGGTCTCAGAACTAGGAGTAATGGGTGAAAGTTATGGACAAATCCATTTGGGCCTAGAGTAAAGAAAAAGTTCCTCTCTATCTGAACTATCTTAACATGGAGGTTGTATGTTTTTTGCCAGGTATGTTGGGGAAGGAAGTCTTCAGGTATTCATTGGACTGGATGACTTCTGTTGTCCCTTCCAACTATGACACAATAGTCAAAAAAATTAATGTGATTTACTGGAGTAGTTGTAGTAGTAGTAGTAGTAGTAGTAGCAGCAGCAGCAGCAGCAGCAGTAGTAGTAGTAGCTGCAGCAGCAGCAGTAGTAGTAATAGTAGTAGTACAGTAGTAGTAGCAGCAGCAGTAGCAGCCGTAGTAATGGGGTACAGGCTCTGGGAAAACGCTGGAACTCTGATTGAATCTTCTCACTTGAGGAGGCATTTGCCTGAGGCCATAAGCCTTTCATTATTGCTAGGCCCAAATCTCTGTTATTCTTAACCTAACCTAGCCCTCCATTGTCCAGCTACTTCCCACCCTTGATCCTATCAAAAAATCTATACCCAAATCTGTTACCCTTAAACTAGCCTAGCCCTCCATTGTCTGTCTTCTCCTGTAGCCTTCAGCTCTTTCCCTCCCTTAATCCCTTTCCTAGAGTCTGACCTCAGTCCCAGTCAAGATCCTCCTTAGGCTTCTCCTCAAGACCCTCCCCAAGCCCCTCTTCTAGATCACCCCCTAGATCTCTCCCACAGTCTTTCTGTATATAAGATCCATCTTGCCTCCATGAAGGGGCTGAGATTAATCCAGGGCAGACAGTCTGTGTCAGATTGTTCTGGCCCACTTGTCCAATACAAGCATCACACAAGTACTTAGGCTCCTTAAGAGTCTACCTAATATGGTAATCTTTAATAAATTTTGTTTTACTTGGGCTGAGAAAAGGCTTGAGTTGAATTCATTCAGCAGGACCCAACATATTAGTATTTTGGGGTCTCAAGCACCCCTAAACCCTAAACCTCAACAGTAGTAGTAGTAGTATGGGACCAGCTAAATTGTGAAGTGGATAAGGCATAGGGCCTGGAGTCAAGAAGATCCGAGTTCAAATCCAGCCTCAGACACTAGCTTTGTGACCCTGGTTAAGTCTCTTAACCTTGTTTGCCAAATGACGTTAAAAAAAGAGTCAGACATGACTGAACAACGTTAGTAGTAGTATGCAGAACGTGGGAGGAAATGATGTGGTTTGGGATGTTGGGACCCCTGAAATGAAAGGGTACAGGGGGTTTGCCTCCACAGAATTCCACCACTTAAGCCTTTTATCAGTCAGAGTACCAAGGTATTATTATAACACCAGTTAAGTGGTCAAGATTCCTAGTAAATCTGTGTATTATAGGAACAGGTGAGATTCTAAAAATCTATGCAACCTAATGGCAGTAAAATTGTTACTTATATATACACGAATAAAAGATTTGTAGGAAGATCTGGATGGGATTAAGGAGTGGTAAGTAGCCTGGGGGATGGTGGTGGTGGTAGGGCCACAGAGAAAGTGTCTGAATGGGATTAAGGAGTGGCAGGTAGCCTGGGGTGGGTCAGGTGCAGACAATGAAAGGAGTTAAATGGTTGGAGAGCCACAGTGAAAGTCACAGTGAAAAGGCAATTAAAAGGATTATTGAGCAGCTAGGTAGACTGGTAAAATTCCAGCGGGAAAGTTCAGGGGTTTTTAGGGGTCCAGGTCCCATAACCTCATCCAGAATTAGTCTCTCCACCCTTGTCTGATCACATTCAGATATTGTTATCAGTGTGGGTTATCATATTTAGAAAAGGAAGAGGTGATATGGTATAGAGCAGAGGTATTAAATATGCAGCCTGCTAAATGAATTCAGTCTACAACATTCCCAAGTATGGCCTGAACTAGATTAAAATGTAGTTCCTATCCAATTTCATTTCAGTTATTTTTTTCTTAGTGTGGTTTCCCATTTCCTTCTCAAGCTCATTTTACAGGTAAGGAAACTGAGGCAAAAAGGGTTAAGTGACTTGCCCAGGGTCACATACCTAGTAAGTGGTCTGTGACCAAATTTGAACTCAGGAAGATAGTCTTCCTGACTCCAGACCGGGCACTCTATCCATTATGATGGATATTAATTATGTATTAATAATATGTGTGTATTAATAAAAAAAAGAAATATATAAGCCTGTATGGTTTTCTAAGTCAATGTGTGGTCCATAGGTATCCTTACATATGGTTTAGTGGCCTCCATTTCTATTTTAGCTTGACACCACTGGTCTAGAGGATAGCCAGCTGTTCTCAGAATCTAGAAGTTTTGGGTTAAAGTTCCCACATCTGAAGCATTCTGATTGAATGAGATTGTCACTTAACATACTCAGTGCACCAGTGTAGTGGAAATGCAGATTTAAAGATCTTCCCTGCCCCTAGGCTGGAGTGCACCAGAAGCCTGGGGAGGGAGGCTTGTTTTTCAGTAGATACT
>NW_027185793.1:2364703-2376186 GCF_028583685.1 Petaurus breviceps papuanus
CCTTCCTTCAACGAAGGTTGAGAAGCATTGATGTTGAAAGTGTTGAAGAGAGGCAGTCAAGATTTTGGAGTAGAAGCAGGACCTCCCTGCTGCTCTGGCTTCCACCTCCCCCAATCCATGTAAAAAGGGGACTCTAAACCAACTTTGGAGCTGCAGAACCCACAAAATGACACAAGAGAAGCTAACCTCTGACTTAGGACAGCCCGGCAGGCCAGCAGGAATTGGCTAGCTCAGCACTCTGGGAGTGAAAGAAATCGTAAGGAACCTATCAAAGTTGAACTATTAATATTCCTACATGGAAAAACAATAATTGTAACTGATGAAACTTTTCTCAGTAGTTGAAGGGAATAGAAATATATATGTCTATATATGAGGGTATGCGGGCATATGAATACATATGTGAATGTGTGTATATATGTTTACAGGTATACATACATAGAGGGCACAGGACCAATTTAATGGGAAGGATGATACTTAAAAGGTGAAATTAAGAGGTGAGAGAGGAATATAATGAGGAGATGGGGAGAGACAGAATGGGGTAAACTATCTCATACAGAGGAGGCAAGGGGAAATGGTTACAATGGAGGGGAAGAATAGGAAGACAAAAGGGAATGGGTCAACCTTATTCCCATTGAATTTGGCTTGAGGAGGGAATGCAATACACACTAAATAGGGTATCTATTTGTCTTAAAATCAAATACTCAAATACATATATATATATATATATACATATATATATATATATACACTATTATTAATACTATTTTACATGTAATTGGGAAATAAGATATATAGGCACTGGGGCATAGAGATCCACTGGGACAAGTCAAAGGGGTATGGGAGAAAATATGGGAGAGAGCAGATTGGAGGAGGGGATATCCTGTGGGACTACTATTTGGGGGCGGGGGTAGGGGAAAAATGAGGAGAAAATTTGTAACTCAAAATCTGGTGGAAATGAATGAAGTAAATCAGGAGTTAACAAAGCATTTGGAAAAAAAAAAGAAGAAAATCACAAACTAGCATTTAAAAAAAAAAAGTGGTGAAGACCTGCCTGAGCAAATCCTAAATGCCTTCAAAGGCACTTTCCTTTTGGAAGTGGTCAGTGATGGCAGTTTTCTAGAGGGATTTGAATTTTGTTTTTGTCTTTCACAAATTTCAGAAATTTTCTCCCAACGATTCAAGGGTGTTGAGTCCTGCATTTGTCTTTGCTTTGGTAGAAGTGACAATCCAGAGAGAATGACTGTAGAGAAGAGCAGGACTAGGGCACTATTCAGGAATGAGTGGATGGTCATGATTGTTGGGGCCTATTGATCCTCTTTGGGTTTCAGGCAGCCTCTCTGAGCTCAGGTCTGACATAACAAGATATAGAGTAGTCAGCCATATGTGCTGATCTCATCTGTAGTCAGGGCACCCTAACCCCGAGGAAGTGCTGAGGCACCCAGATTGTGTGCTGTCACGCAATTTACCCTGTTACCTTGAGACTAATCTCTGGGACTAAGAGTACACAAACTCTTCTGGACACAGTCTCCCTATTCTCTGATTGGCCCCCTACTTTCCCTCATGAGCTGTCCACGAGCTCTGCAAGTGCATTTTGGGGATTCAAGGGATGAAGAATGAGGAGGCTGAGAGGAAAGAGGGAGAGATTAACAACATGGCTGTCCTGCCAATAAAGCTGTACCTCTTTCCATTTCCACTGCCTCAACTTCTCCTTTATGAGACCATGCAGGACTTGTCTGGCTGAGCACCAAGGGCCAGGAAACAGAGGTAAGACTCAGCTAGAAACCTTGGGGTCACAACAAATGGCATCCTGAATAGGAACAAATAAATATGTGTGGTTTTAAAGGAACCTTTTAGCTGAGCCCCCATGCTAGTGGGGAAGATAGAGGAGAAGCCCCAATTGACCAGGGGAATTCTGGGCTTGGCTTGGGATGAAAATGGGGAATCACCTCCCTATAATTAAGCCAGAGGAAACAGATTTGGGCTGGACAGCTTTATAAGGCAGTTAAAGGCCAGGGACAGACCCTCCTACTTAAGGACCTGTGGAGATTTATTGAAAAAGTGAAAGTCTTCTCTCCATGGATAGAAGACATGGGCTTAGATAAGCAGAAATGGGGCATAGTTGGGGAGCAAATGACAATTTATTTGGTAAATTGGGAGCCAGCCAGGAGAGAGAGGAGTGAGGGACTAATGGAAGAGGACTCCAGGATTTCCCTATATTTGCCTTTTTTCTATGGAATATATTAATGATATGCTTAACATAAAAAATGAAAGTGCCAGGGGTGGCTCGAACCATTCACTGTGATACCGCTGTCTTTGTTGGAAACAGATAAATAGAAAATGATTAAGTAAGTTTTACCTAGGACCAAACATAATATCTGATTTCTGCAAACAATCTTTAACAATTTCTGAGTGCATTCTTCCTGTCATTTCCTATATCTGTCTGTTTTATTTATGTGTCTCTGTGTGAAAGAGTGTGAGTGAGTAATCTAACACCCTGTAAGGTTCAATATGCAGCTGGACTTTCCTTGGAATGTTCTTACCTCTTTTCCTCCACCTTCCTGAGGAGAGAGAAGAAGGAAAGAAAAATATTTTATTTTATAGATTATATGATGGTTATATTAAGTCACAGAGTAAAGAAAGAAGCATCAGGAATAAACTATTTTCATTAAAAAAGTGAACAGAAGTTTTAAGCTCTTTAAAAGTTTGAAAATCTCCTCTTCATTCCACTCTGGCCAAGTGGAGTGAGGGGAAGGTGATAAGAAATAGAGGGAATTTTCCCCTTATATCAAAGGGGCATACGAACAAGCATTTCTTGCCTCACTTATTAGAAAAAAAAAATCTGTATTAGAATGAAACTGTAAGTCAATTGAATTCATGTGAAAAGTAAAAAGTATCACTCCTAATTTGATAATAAAGATAAGTCAGATTCATTTTACTTTTGGGCATTTAGGCAAACTGGAATATTTTCTAAGATTTGATAAGAAAAGTAAGGTTTTTGGGTTCTCCAGTAGTGAGATAAGGGAGTAGGCACCACTCCCCAAAATCACTTTTGCTAGAGAGGTCAAAGCTATCACTTTCAAAGAAGTTTTTTAAGGAATGGACACATAAATAAAGTTTGTTGGAGTAAAAGTTAAATCAGCTGAAAACATTTTACAAAATTTATTAAAGCCTCTCATCCCAGATTAGGCTAAAAGAGAGTGCTGAAGACTAATAAAGAATTTGAGTTACCCTTCCAATCTGACTAAAGGGAGAAAGCATGATAAATGCTAGAACCCTGGGCATTGAAGCCCACACCTTTAAGCAAACAGATGAACCTCTCCATTCAAAACCCCTAAATACACAATCAGGCTCTGCATCTATGAGGAAAGGAGAAAAATCTCTACACTTGATTAGCCCAATTTTCTATCAATAATTTTTGCAAGTGATGATTTGGAAATACAATCAATGTCACAATGTCATTGTGTTGTTATGGTCTTCCTAAATTGTAGTAAAATTCTCTCATTTAAAAAATTGAGGAATAATTCTAAGCCAGAAATAGTGTTAGATAAACAAATTTTTATATGAATTTTATTGGAACTAAAAGATAAAGAATTTTTTAAAATAGTTATGTCACTTACATCTTATATGTTTATATATGCCATATAGAAAATCAGGTATTTATTTGCACCTCTACCTAAAGTTAGAGAGGATTATTTTGATTATAATTTGATTATCAGTTATTTGAAACTTGTAAGATTATTGAGTTATTTTGTTTTAATGCTAAAAACTTAAAATTGCTAATTGATTACTGTATGTGGAAAGGAGACTGCTGAAAACTTTGTATTCGGATTAATTCTACTCATTCAGACCATTCCTCCTGCATGTATGAGATTTGATGAAGCAGGGGCATCACCCCTAGACCCTCCCTAAAGTCCATCTCAGTTATTCTTATTTTGTAAAACTGCCAAGGAAACTATCTGTAGAGGCAAGTTCATTCAGCCTGAGAAAGGAACTTGTTTTAGTTATGTAGTTCCTAAACAATGAATCTAACTTGCTAAGAAAGTTGCAAAATATTAAAAGGGTTTCTGATAATTGAGAAAGAAAAACTTTAAATGAAATTCCTTATGTGAGAAAAACCTAGCAAATAGTAGTAAGTAAGGGGAGAAGGTAGGTAAAGAAGAGGGGAGGGCTACTGGGAGAGAACACTGGGGGAGGTGGTGACTAAAAGGAAAACCCTCAAGGAGGGGAGGGAGAAGGAAGAAACAAAAACATAAGCAGGGGAGGGAATAGGATGTAGGGGAAGGGACAGATAGTCATCATTACTGTGAATGTGAATGGGATGAACTCTCCCATAAAACAGAGGTGGATAGCAGAATGGATTAAAAACCATAGTCCTGCAATATGCTGTCTACAAGAAACACATTTGAAACAAAGGGATACCCACAGGGTAAAGGTAAAAGGCTGGAGTAGAATATATTATCCTTCAGCTAAAGCAAAAAAAAAGCAGGGGTAGCAATCTTTATCTCAGATAAAGCAAAAGCAAAAAAAGATCCAATTAAAAGAGATAAGCAAGGAAACTATCCTGCTAAGAGGCACCATTGAGAACGAAGCAATGTCATTACTAAACATATATGCACCAAGTGGTATAGCGTCCCAATTCCTAGAGGAGAAATTAAGGGAATTAGAGGAAGAAATAGATAGCAAAAATATACTAGTGAGGGACCTTAATCTTCCCCTCTCTGAACTTATTAATTCTAACCTCAAAATAAAAAGAAAGAAGTTAAGGAGGCGAATAGAACTCTAGAGAGGCTAGATATGATAGATCTCTGGAGAAAACTGAATGGGGATAAAAAGAAATATACTTTCTTCTCAGCGGTTCATGGCACATACTCAAAAATCGACTATGTACTGAGGCATAAAAACATCACAATTCTGTGCAGAAAGGCAGAAATATTAAATGCATCCTTCTCAGATCATGATGCAATAAAAATTATATGCAATAAAGGGCCATGGAAAGATAGACTAAAATCTTATTGAAAATTAAACAATTTAATCCTAAAGAATGAGTGGGTCAAACAAGAAATTATAGAAACAATAAGTAATTTCATTGAAGAGAATGATAATGAGACAACAAGCCAAAATATGTGGGATGCATCAAAGGCAGTTCTTAAGGTAAGTTTTATATCCCTAAGTGCATACATGATTAAATTAGAGAAAAGGAAGGTCAATGAATTGGGCATGCAATTGAAAAAAATGGAAAAAGAACAAATTGAAAATCCCCAACTAAATACTAAATTAGAAATATTGAAAACCAAAGGAGAGATTAGTAAAATTGAAATTAAGGAAACTATTGAATTAATAAATGAAACTAAGGCTGGTTTTATGAAAAAAAAAAAACAATAAAATTGATAGACCCTTAGTAAATATGAAAAAAAAGGAAGAAGAAAACCAAATTATAAGTATCAAAAATGAAAAGGGTGAATCTACCTCCAATGAAGAGGAAATCAAAGCTATAATTAGTTATTATTTTTCCCAGTTGTATGCACATAAATTTGACAATCTTAGTGTAATGGATGAATATTGACAAAAATACAAGTTGCTCAGATTAATTGAAGAGGAAGTAAATTACTTAAATAACCCCAGCTGAGAAAAAAGAAATTGAACAAATCATCTGTGAACTCCCTAGGGAAAAAATCTCCAGGGCCAGATGGATTTACTAGTGAATTCTATCAAAAATTTAAAGAACAATTGATTCCAATACTCTACAAACTATTAGGGAAAATTAGTGAAGAAGGAGTCCTACCAAATTCTTTTTATGACACAAGTATGGTACTGATACCTAAATCAGGAAGAGATAAAAGAGAGAAAGAAAATTATAAACCAATGTCCCTCATGAATATAGATGCAAAAATTTTAAGTAAAATATTAGCAAAAAGACTACAGCAACTTATCTCAAGAATAATACACCTTAATAAAGTAGGATTTATTCCAGGAATGCAAGGATGGTTTAATATTAGGAAAACCATCAGTATAATTGATCATATCAACAATAAAACTTGCAGAAACCATTATTTCAATAGATGCAGAAAAGGCTTCTGACAAAATACAATATCCATTCCTATTAAAAACACTAGAAAGAATAGGAATGAATAGAGCCTTCCTTAAAATAACAGGTAGCATCTATTTAAAAACATTAGCAAGTATTATATGTAATAGGGAGAAGCTAGAAGCATTTCCAATAAGATCAGGGGTGAAACAAGGATGTCCACAATCACCCCTCTTATTCAATCTGGTATTAGAAATGTTAGCAGTGGCAATTAGAGAAGAAAAAGAAATCAAAGGAATCAAATTAGGCAAAGAGGAGACCAAGCTATCACTCTTTGCAGATGATATGATGATATAGTTAGAGAATCAAGTAAAAAACTACTTAAGATAATAAATAAATTTGGCAAAGTTGCAGGATATAAAATAAACCCACATAAATCCTCAGCATTCCCATATATTTCTAATGAAATTGAACAGCAAGATATAGAAAGAGAAATCCCATTTAAAGTAACTGTAGACATTATAAAATATTTGGGCATCTACCTGCCAAAACAAACCCAGGGCCTATATGAACACAACTACGAAACACTTTTCACACAAATAAAGTCAGATCTAACTAATTGGAAAGACATCAGTTGTTCATGGCTGGGTCGAGCTAATATAATAAAAATGACCTTTTAACTAATTTAAATTATATATTTAGTGCCATACCAATCAATTTACCAAAAAACTACCTTATAGAGCTAGAAAAAATAGTAACAAAATTCATTTGGAAGAACAAACGGTTCAGAATATCAAGGGAATTAATCAAAAGAAATGCTAGGGGACAGGACTAGCTATACCAGATTTCAATCTGTATTATAAAGCAGCAGTCATCAAAACTGCTTGTTACTGGCTGAGGAATAGAGTAGTGGATCAATGGAATAGATTAGGCACAGGAGATTCAGCAGTCAATGACTATAGTAATCTATTGTTCGATAAACCCAAAGATCCCAGTTTTGGGGATAAGAACTCACTATTTGATAAAAACTGCTGGGAAACTGGAATATAGTATGGCAAAAACTGGGCATAGACCATTTTCTAACACCATATACAAAAATAAAGTCTAAATGGGTTCATGATTTAGGTATAAAGGTTTATATTGTAAGCAATCTCCGAAAGCAAAGAATAGTTCACCTGTCAGATTTGTGGAGAGGGAAAGACTTTATGACTAAACAATAATTAGAGAGCAGTATAAAATGAAAAATGGATAATTTTGATTACATTAAATTGAAAAGCTTCTGTACAAGCAAAGCCAATGTAATCAGGATTAAGAGGGAACTAGAAAATTGAGAAAGAATTTTTACAACCCATGTCTGTGATAAAGGACTCATTTCTAAAATGTACAGAGAATTGAGTCAAATCTATAAGAATACAAGTCATTCCCCAATTGATAAATGGTCAAAGGATATGAACAGGAAGTTTTCAGAGAAAGAAATTAAAGATATCTATAGGCATATGAAGAAATGCTCTAAATCACTATTGATTAGGGAAATGCAAATCAACACAACTCTGAGGTACCACATCTCACCAGTTAGATTGGCTAAGATGACAAAACAGGAAAATGGGAAATGCTGGAGAGGATGTGGGCAAATTGGGCACTAATGCATTGCTGGTGGAGTTGTGAACTGATCCAACCTTTTTGGAGAGCAATCTGGAATTATGCCCAAAGGCCTATAAATAATTTCATACCCTTTGACCCAGCAATACCACTTCTAGGTTTATATCCCAAAGAGATCATAGAAATGGTAGGAGTACCCATATGTACAAAAATATTTATAGCAGCTCTTTTTGTGGTAGCAAAGAATTGGAAATTAACTGTGTGCCCATCAATTGTGGAATGGTTGAACAAGTTGTGGTATTTGCATGTTATGGAATACTATTGTGCTATAAGAAACGAGTAGCAGATGGACTTCATATTTACCTGGAGAGGCTTATACAAAGTGATGCTGAGTGAGAAGAGTAGAACCAGGACAAATTTGTATACAATTACAGACACAACATATGTATGATGAACAACTTTGATAGACTGGACTCTTCTCAGCAATGCAGTGATATAAGTCTATCCCAAAACACTCATGATGGAGAGAGATGTCTATATCCAAAGAAAGAACTAGAAAGAACTGAGTTTGAATCCAGATTGAAGCAAACTACTTGATCTTTTTCTTTTTCTTGTTTGGTTTTATTTCCTCTTTAACATTTTTCATTCCATCTGATACAATCCATCTTTATAAACTGACTAATGTCTAATATGAAAGTATTTGCAGATCCTATACTTGATTGTATGCTGCCATGGCGGGGGAGGGAAGAGAAGGGGACAGAATTTGAAACTGAAGGAATTGTGGAATTGACTCTTGTAAACTAAAAGTAAACAAACAAATTAATAATAAAAAAAAAGAACGTTTGAAAGTCCTTTATTTCATTGAATAGCCATATTTTCCTCTGAAGTATTATACTCAGTTTTGCTGGGTAGGTGATTCTTGGTTTTAATCCTAGCTCCTCTGACTTCCGAATGCCATATTTCAAGCCCTTTGATCCCTTTATGTAGAAGCTGCTAGATCTTGTGTTATCCTGATTATATTTCCACAATACTCGAATTGCTTCTTTCTGTCTGCTTGCAATATTTTCTCCTTAACCAGGGAACTCTGGGATATGGCTACAATATTCCTAGGAGTTTCCTTCTGAGATCTCTTTCAAGAGGGGATCGGTGGTTTCTTTCAATTTCTATTTTACACTCTTGTTCTAGAATATTAGGGCAGTTTTCCTTGATAATTTTTTTATAATGGCTTTTAGGTATTCCAATAATTTTTAAATTATCTCTCCTGGCTCTGTTTTCCAGTTCAATAGTTTTTCCAATGAAGTATTTCACATTGGATTCTAATTTTTCATTCTGTTAGTTCTCTTTTATAATTTCTTGATTTCTCATAAAGTCATTAGCTTCCATTTGCTTCATTCTAATTTTGAAAGAATTATTTTCTTGCATGAGCTTTTGAACTTCCTTTTTTTAATCTGGTCATGTCTGTTTTTTAAGGCATCTTCTCCTCATTGGCTTTTTGAACTTCTTTTACCATTTGAGTTTGTCTATTTTTTTAAGGAGTTATTTTCTTCAGTATTTTGGGGGGTTTCCTTTAGCAAGCTGTTGACTTGTTTTTCATGATTTTCTTGTATCACTCTCATTTCTATTCCCATTTTTTCCTCTACTTCTCTTATTTGATTTTCAAAATCCTTTTTGAGCTCCTCCATGGCCTGCTATTAATTCACATTTTTCTTGGAGGCTTTGGATGTAGGAGCTTTGACTTTGTTGTCTTCTTCTAATTGTATGTTTTGATCATCTTTGCCACCAAAGTAAGATTCTATAGTCTGACTTTTGAAATGCTATATACTCATCTTCCCAGCCAAATGCTTGACTTTCTAACTCCCTGTCAAGGCAGGACTCTGCTTCCAGTGGGGGTGGAGGTGGGGTGGAATGGGTGTACTGTCCTAGGCTTCAGGGGTTTTGTATCAGCTGCTGGATCCCCCACCATCTGTGGGGCCAGAGTTTTGGAAGCAGCTGTTGCCACTGCCACTGCCATTCTACTGCCCTGGGGCTAGGGCCAGGCTGTGCATTCTTCTTTCCCCCACTGACCTTCCATGCTATTCTTGGTGTTTGTGGGTTAGGAAGTCTGGAAATTGCCACAGCTGCCAGCAATTCAGTCCCCTGAGGCCTCCTCAGACCCTATCTGCTCCTGGTACAGCCCATGCTGAACTGCTCCCTGCTCCCAGCCTGGCTCAATATACTCTTTCTGTCAGCCTTCCAGGCAGTCTTGGGCTGGAGATGTGTTTCACTCTGTCATTTTGTGGGTTCTTCAGCTCTAGAATTCATTTACAGTCATTTTTTACAGGTATTTGGAAGGGTTTGTGGGCAATCTCAAGCAAGTCCCTGCTTTTATATCTTGGCTCTGCCACCAATGCCCAGATATTTTATACATTATGTAGAAAATTTAATAGAATTTAAAAAAAAATCTCTTCTGCAGTGTTTTGCTGACAATATATAGAAAAGTCTATAATGTTTGTGGATTTACTTTAATCCTGTTACTTTAATGTTTCTATTGATTTTTAGGATTCTCCAAGTTAACAATTATATCTTATGTAGAGTGATAATTTTGTTTCTTCTTTGCCTATGCACATTCTCTTAATTTCTTTTTCTTGTCATTGCTATATCCAGTATTTCTAGAATTATGTCAAATAATAGTGATGACCTTTCTTATTCTTGCTTTACCTCTGATCTTATTGGGAAATCCTCTTATCATTTCTCTACTACAGACAACTAGTTTATGGTTTTAGGTAGATTTTTTAAATCATATTAAATAAAGGCCTATTTATTCCTGGGCTTAAAAAATGTTTTTGAAAAACATAAATTGGCCTCAGATTTTGTCAAGATATTTTTCCTGCATCGATTGATATGACTTTTGTAATTTAGATTATTAATATGGTTTATTTTATTTATAATTTTATTAATATTGAACCAACTCTGAATTCTTGGTATAAATCCAATCTGGTCATAACATATAATCTTTTCAATGGTGGCTTTAGTCTGTTTGCCAATATTTTAATCAATATTTTTTCCATTAGTTTCCATTAGAGATATTGGTCTCTATAGTCTTCTTCCTCTTCTTTACTTCTGATTTATGTATCAGGATTATATTTGTTTTATAGAGTTTGATAGGCTGTCTTGTTTCTTTATTTTTGTAAACAACATATATTTGGAGGTAAATGTTCTTTGAATGTTTGATGGAGGTTCCTTTATGACTTTTTCAATTTCTTTGTCTGATATTGGGTTATTTAAATCCTCTATTTCTTGTTTTCTTACCCCGAGTTTTTAGTATTTTTTACAAATATTCAACTGTTTCATTTAAATCATCAATTTTATTGGTATATAAACAAAATACATTGGATAATTTCCTTTATTTCCTTTTATCTTCTGTGAATTTTTCTTTTTCCTTTTTGAGCAATTTGATTTCCCTTTCTTTTTTGGATGAAATTAACTATTAGTCTATTTTAATAGTTCTCCCCCCCCCAAAAAAAACCCTTTAGTTTTATTTATCAGTTTAATTACTTTGTTTTAAATTTTGTAGCTTATTTTACAAATTTCTATTGCTGTGTTTAGTTGAGTTTTTATTTGTTGCTTTTCTAATTTTTTTTCTTGCATGTCTAATTCATGAATGAGTTTTTCTTCTCTTTTGTTAGTGAAAATGTTTAGAGACATGAACTTTCTCTGAATGACGGCTTGGCTGCTCCTTAAAGGTTTTAGTATAGAGTTTCATTATTTGGTGAGATTATCACTTTTTTAATTTTGCTCTTTGACTCATATATGGTGGTGGTGGTGGTGGTGTTTGTGTGTGTGTGTGTGTGTGTGTGTGTGTGTGTGTGTGTGTGTGTGT
>NW_027185793.1:2376196-2380923 GCF_028583685.1 Petaurus breviceps papuanus
TGTGTGTGTGTGTGTGTGTGTGTGTGTGTGTGTGTGTGTGTGTGTGTATGCCTTAGCTAAGAGAGTTGATTGTGTGGGACTCTACTCATTGATGGGACATTAATTACTCAATGTCTTATATTTGCATGAGGATAAAGTTTTGAGAACTGGAAAAAAGAGAGATTTGGGCTCTTCTAGACTCCAGCTTTAGAGAGATTCTGTTCTTGTTCAATATCCCTTTAAACTGCTAAAGTGAAAAAAGACTTGGGAAGAAGCTGACATACAGAAGTTCTGGCAATCTTTATTCTGTCCCTGCCCCCAGCCTGCTACACTAGAGATGTTAGGGAATTTGAACCCAGGACCTTTTATGCAGAGCCAGTGTATTTTCCTGCCAAGTCCTGAGTGTATGCACATTTCAGATTCAGTCAGTTCTCTTAAAAAGGCATTTACATATTTTATTTTTACTTCACCTCTTTTGGCAAATTTTTGCTCTCTTATCCCCAGCAAGCCTTCCCCTTTTATGAAAAAGATAAACTAGCATGAGAAAAGAAAACAATTCAGCAAAATCAATCATGATGTCAACTGAGTCTGTTGGTATATGCAATGTTTCACATGTATAGTTCCCTATTTTTACAAATAAGGGAAGAAAGTATATTTTCTTACCTCTTCTCCAGGGACAGGCTTGGTGATGATAATTATAACATCAGTTTTTAATTTTTTGCTCTTTCCATTTACATTATTATATTACAGTCCTTATTGTATATTGTTTTCCTGGTCCAGCTTCCTTCATTTAGCAACAGTTCCTATAGGCTTCTCAAGCATTTCTAAAGTCCTCATATTCCTCATTTCTTATAGCTCAGTAGTGTTCTATTCATACATCACAATTGGTTCCAGTTATTTCTGAGAAGTAGATAGACCCTTAGGAGAAGCTGAAACCAGAATATTTTAAAGTGGATAGGAAATAAGCAGCCTCTGTTAGAAGGTATATTTAGCAAAATATTGCACAAATTAGTGGAGGTTTTTTTTTGGAGGGCAACTGGTGTCAAGTGACTTGCCTAGGGTCACACAGCTAGTTTTTGTGTTAAGTATCTGAGGTCGGATTTGAACTCAGGTCCTCCTGACTCCAGTGAAGGAGTTTTCTAAAAGAGTAATTGCTTTCATTCTCATCTGTGATTTATGTCTCAACACCCCTTGACCAGTTTTACTGATACTCTTTGGGTTTTTCCCAATGCCTACTTAATGACCCTTTAGGACTTGTTCCAGTTTTCTGTGGTCTAGCTCCTTCCTGTCAGAGGGAGACAGTGTTAATTATAACACCTAACTCTAGCAATGAATGCATTTACAAGGGCCCTATGAAAGCATAACAGTAAGTCAGACTGAAAATACCTGCAGGAGAATCTCACAAGTTACCCTCTGACTTCAGGTGAGACCTATGCTGAATTAAAGTATTTGAGTGCTGTCTCTGCTAGGTCTTTGTCATTGTTGTTGTTGAGTCATTTCAGTCATGTCTGACTCTTCCTGGTCTCATTTAGGCTTTTCTTGGCAAAGATACTGGAAAGATTTGCCATTTCCTTCTCCAGCTCATTTTACAGATGAGGAAACTGAGGCAAACACAGCTAAGTGACTTGCTCAGGGTCACACAGCTAGCAAGTTGTCTGAGCCTAGATTTGACCCTAGGACTGGCACTTTTAGCAACTATGACACCTAGCTGTCTCAGAATATGGAAAGGTATAAAGTAGGGGTGGGGAAGTTGTGGCCTTCTAAGTCCTTGGGTGCAGGCTTTTGACTGCATCCAAGTTTTACAGAACTAAACCTTTTATTAAAGGGATTTGTTCTGTGAAGTTTGAATTCAATCAAAGGGCCACACTTGAGAACCTAGAGGGCCACATGTGGTCTTGAGGCCACAGGTTCCCCACCCCATATATAAAGATTTATTTCATGGCATAACAACTATAACAAGGAATTTGAAGCCAGTACACATCAATTCAAATCTTGGCTCTGCCATTTACTACTCCTCTGAGAGTCAGTTTCTTCACTTGTAAAGTGAATAGTTGCATTAGATGATCTCTAAGGCTGTTTCCAGCTCTAAATCCTATAATCCTGAAAAGAATTTATAATCTACACAGACAATATAAGATTTTAAATATTTAAGTGCTAAGTTATTTGGTAAAGAGTGTAAGTGCTATAGGTATTTGGAAGAAAAGTAGATAAATGAAGACTAGAATGGGTAAGGAAGACCATATGAAGGAGGTGGTTCTTGAGATACTGGGCCTTGAAGGATTAGCCTCCTACATGTTTGATCTCTTCTCTTCTGTGATACTGGATACTACTATACTATGATTTCTGGAAACTCTGCCTCCTATTCTCTGAGTATGTGTTCCCTCAAAACTCTGGAAGTGCTTTGTCTGGGCACCTCCTCAAATTTCTACTTGTGGGTTGGGTTCCCAGGGAAAGATTATCTCAGTAATGGGGTAATGACGCAGTTAACACAAAGAAAAGGCATTTATTCAAATGGCATGATGTTAATAGTAGTCATAAAACATTGCTTCCATAAATCTTAGGTGCACAGTTCTACAAATATACACAGTGTCAGTGGGAAGGATGGAAAGATATATAGAGTATACTAATAAAGATTCAATGGGCAGGTGGTGCAATGGATAAAGTGCTGGGCTTGGAGTCAGGAAAACATCTTCAAATCTGGTCTCAGATACATCTAGGTTGTATGACCCTGGGCAAGTCACTTAACCCTGTTTGCCTCAGTTTCCTCATCTGTAAAATGAGCTGGAGAAGGAAATGACAAATCACTCCAGTATCTTTGCTAAGAAAACCCCAAATGTG
Source organism: Petaurus breviceps papuanus (assembly GCF_028583685.1). Taxonomy (NCBI): domain Eukaryota; kingdom Metazoa; phylum Chordata; class Mammalia; order Diprotodontia; family Petauridae; genus Petaurus; species Petaurus breviceps. Next base: position 2,379,014 of record NW_027185793.1, read on the forward strand.
GTCATAAAGAGTTGTACATGACTGAACAACCACAATAGAAAGGCAATAATGTAGGGAATCCATATCCAAGACAACTAATTCCTCTAGCACTGTGAGTCCCTGATGTCTTTTTTCTCCTCATGTTGTCCTCATACTCTTCCCTCTAGGTATAGCATCTCTGGGCTCTTCTGGGATTCTGGACCTTCTTTTCTCTTTAGCATAACTTTGACTCAGCAACCAACTTTCAACTCTGGGTAGTTCTCTTGAGTGACTCCAGAACTAGCAAGTTTATTTTTTAACGACCAACAGGGATGTGGTAGATCCTTCAGCCAATCACATTTGATGGAAGAATTTCATTATACAGTTATCCTTCCAACTTTGTCCATCACATGGCCTCAAAGCCACAGGTTTCCCTCTAGGTCCTTAAGTGTAGCCCTTTGACTGATGACTGATTCCAAACTTCACAGAGCAAATCCTAGAGTAGGGAAATCCTAGAGTCCAGAGTAGAGCAATCAAGATAGTGAAGGGCACTGAGTCTCTCTCACATGAAGATCAATTGAAGGGATGGGGAAGTTTAGCCTGTAGAGGAGAAAACTCAGGGGATACTATAATGTTAAGGGAATTTTAAGATCCTTTCTGCCCATTAATAGTCACATAGAGTCCTGGGCCAGACCTAATCAGACTCTGGGCTATGGGGAGTTTCCAATTAAGTGCTGGGGCATGAGGATTCTCAAGCTTTTTGGCCCTCAGCCAATCAGATGCCATGAGTCTTTGTTATATGTTATGGGAGGTAAATGTTTTGCTTTATGGGCTTTGCTCATGAGAAGGATCTTTTGATTTCCTGGTCAAGACTGAGTAGCTGTATGTTCAGAGCACCCATCCCCTTCCTCCCCTCTACCACTCAAATGTTGTCTGTGCTCCCTCAATCCAGTGATATATGTAAAGTGTATAGCAATATTGCTATGCTCAGGCAGCTGGAACCCTGTCTGTTGAACTTTGTGCTAATTTCTCTGCTTATATTTTCTCCTTCAGGGTGCTGACCTTTCTTAATTAAGAGTAGGATTGTTAACACCTTTTTGAGCAGTCTTTCCTTTAGAAGCAAATCAAAGAACTTGTGCTAGCAGGCCATCCTGGGTGTGCTGGGGTGCTTGCTACTACAGACACACACAAACACATACCCCTATCTTCAGTTATATTAAGGGATGTTCTGTGGAGGAGTAATTAGATTATCTGTTCTATTTATAGAAGATATAAACAATACATGGGGAGTTGCAAAGAAGCCAATGTAGGCTTCATTTCAAGAAAAGTTTTCTAACAATTAGAACTATCCCAAAGTAGAATGTGCTTCCCCAAGAAGTTGTTGATTCTCCCTTGTCAGAGGTCTTCAGGCTAAGGCTAGAGGACTGTTTGTTGGGTGTGTTCAGAGTGGGGATTCCTTACTGTATAGTCTAGACTAGATAATCTCTGAGGTCACTTCCAAACTCCCCAAATCCTGTGATTCTGTGAATGAGAATGCTAAAATCCAGAGAAATGAGGTAATTTGCCAAAAATCACAAAGAAACTAGTAGTGTGTAGCTGGGGGGCGGAGCCAAGATGGCGGAGTAGAAGCATGACCTTCCCGCGGCTCCGGCTTCCACCCTCCCCAATCCATGTAAAAAGGGGACTCTAAACAAACTTTGGAGCTGCAGAACCCACAAAATGACACAGAGAAGCTAACCTCCCACCAAGGACACCCCGGCAGGCCGGCAGGAATCAGCCAGCGCAGCGCTCTGGGAGCCGAGCCCAGCACCACGCCGAGGCTTTAGCCTGACCAGCCACCAGCCGGAGGGACTCCAGATCAGCAGCAGCTGTGGCCTTTTCCAGATTTATCAATACATAGATGCTAAGGACAAGGTGAGAGGCCAGTGCAGTCTGGACTTTGGGACCCAGGA
>NW_027185793.1:2400923-2439357 GCF_028583685.1 Petaurus breviceps papuanus
CTGTGCACTTTTTATTTTGTTCTTTTCTGCCTTCCCCCAAGACTACAATTAGGTGTGAATACACATACACATGTACATACATATATAGATATATACACAAATATATATATATACATATACCCATTGTTATATATACATATACTTAGATATCAATAATATGGTGATATATAGACATATACATTCATATGCATCTCTGTGAGACTGTACTGTACTTGTTTATCTTCTGTTTCTCTGAAGATGGATAACCTCTTCCTTCATATGTCCAAGTCTTTTCATAGTTTTCTAAGTCCACCAACTCATCATTTTCTACACTATAACAATATAAGGTGGGAACCTTATACTATCTAGTTATTTTAAATATTTCCAAACAACATTGATAAATATGGCTGACACATTTTAGTTTCCCTATTTTCCTCCTTTGATTAAATCTATTTTAGCCTTAACTTTGTCTGAGATCATGATTACTACCTCTGCTCCTCTTTCCCTAACAAATTCCATTCCTGATCTTTATTTTATGTTTGTGCCTATCTCTTGTTTCCTATCCCTCCTGTCTCCTCTACTTTACTTCTCCCTGCTACCTCACCTTCCTAATATTTAATCTTTCCTTCCTTGTGAATTTTCTTTTGTTTTCTGCTGTGCACTCTTACTTTATTCTTTTTTTCTCCTCCCTCCCTCTCCCCAAAAGCTACAATTTAAGTGTGGATATATTTATATATAGGTATAGATATATACATACACATATGAATATTTACATATGTATATAAACATATACTTTCCTTAAGAGATTCCACTCCTAATCTCTGTTTTTTATGTTTGTGCCTATCTCTTATTTCCTATCCCTCCTGACTCCTCTACTTTACTTCTATCCACTATTTCACCTTCATATTATTTAATCTATGGCCCCCCCCAGGATCCATCCCTTATCCTCCCATATCCATTAATCTAAACACCCTTCTATATCCTCCTTTAACCTATTCCCTCACTCTCCCCTCTAAAGATCCCTCCCTTCTCCTCCCCCCTCCCTATCCCCTTAGCATTTTTATTCTTTCTGAATTTAGAAGAATTTTATACTCTTCTAGATATGTATGTATTGTTCCCTCTTGAAACCATTCCTGATAAAAGTAAGTTTCCAGAACTACCAGCCCTACTTCCCCATCTAATTCCTCTATGAAAGTTCTTCCTCTCATACCTCATTTGTGTAAGATAATTACTCTTTTTAGCCATTCCTAAACAGTTTAACTTTTTGAAATCACTTCATACTCAGGTCTACCCCAATCATTCTTACAAACTACTCAATTACTAATAACAATCTTAGACATACTTTAAAATTTTTACATACATAAAAGTAAACAATATGTCCTTATTGAGTCCCTTGTAATTAATATTTGGTATGTACCTTATATTTCTCTTGGCTATTATATATTGAAATCTTCTATTAAGTTCAGGTTGTTTTTTAAAAACAGAGTCCTGAAAGTCTGACAGTTCATTAAATATCCATTTATTTTTTCATTTGGGATTATGCTTAGCTTTGCTGGGTATGATATTTTTAGTCAGAACCCAAGTTCTTTTGCTCTTCAGTATATAGTGTTCCAAGACCTGCAGTTTTTTAATGTAACCACTGCTGGGTCTTGTGTGATTCTAACTATGGCACTGCCATATTTAATTTTTTTCTTGTTTCTTATAATATTTTATCCTTGAGCTGGGGTTTTCAGAATTTGACTATGATATTCCTGTGGGTTTTCCTTGTAGGATCTCTTTCAGGTGGTGATTAGTGAATTTTTTTTTTCTATTTCTACTGTCCACTCTTATCCTAATGCTTCGGGACAATTTTCTTTAATTATTTCTTATATTATTGTATCAAGATTCTTTTTTTGGTCACAGCTTTCAGGCAGTCCAATTATTCTTATGTTTTCTCTTCTTGATCTGTCCTCCAGATCAATTGTTTTTCTTATGAGATGTTTCACATTCTCTTCTATTTTTTCATTCTTTATATTTTGTTTTTATTATTCCTTGACCTCTTATAACTTTGTTAGCATCCCCTTGCCCAATTCTGATTTTTCAAGGAGTCATTTTCTTCCTTAAGATTCTGGATCTTCTTTTCTAATTTGTTGATTTTCTTTCAATAATCTTGTTTTCTTGAATTGTTTTTTTTTTAAGTTTTTCCTCAATCTCTCATTTGATTTTTAAAGCCTTTTCAAAGTTCTTCTGTGAATTCTTTTTGGGCAAGTGACCATTTGACATTACTCTTTGAGGTAAAAGAGGATTTCTTTGTTTTGGAAGAGGCCTGTGAAGATGAACCCCAGTCTTTTCTATTCCCCTAGTAACTCTCAATGGTTGGATTCTCTCTCCTTTGCCTGTTCATTTTTTTTTTATTTGCAGCAGCTTAGTTTTTGAAATCACCTCTAGCCCTGGGGTATGGGGAATGATATATCTGGACTCAGATACTCCTTCAGTTCTCCCCTCTGGCCTGGAACCAAAACAAACATCTTCAGCCTCCTATAAGTGTCAACAGCCAGCGGTGTTCCTGCCCCACTGCTTCTGCCCTCACAAGGTTTGTGATGGTTTCTTCTTGCCCCGGCTGTATTTTTGCAGCACAACTGAGTCTGGTATCCCTTGTCAGCAGAGCCTCTCTAGAACTTTCCTGGCTCAGATGTCCAACTCTCCTTACTGTCTGAGGGGCAAAAGTTCTCTGGCTGGGGTTGAGGCAGCCTCCCAGCCCAGAGGGCTTGCTACTTACTTATTTAATTGAACTTAGTCTGGAGTGTTTACTCTTCACAGGGACCAAATCTCATTCTGAGATTTTTCTTCAGATCTTCAGATCTTGAAGTCCCAGATTATCCCAAGTTCTACCCCCACTCTTACTTATTTTTATCTCTTTATGTTTGCCCTTAGGTGCTATTATTATCTCATTTGTGGGGAAAATCTGGAGAGCTTGGAATTTTCTGATCTACTCTGCTATCTTCCCATAATCCTCTAGACAGTTTTCTAAGTGGTTTATGGGAGGAGGTGGGAGATTAGAGAGAAGTTGTTGGGGTAATAATGATAACCAACATTTATATAGTGCTGAACTGTGCTCAGTACTCTACAACTATTACATCATTTGATGTTCATAGCAACTTGTTATTATTATTATTATTCCCATTTTTACAGATAAGGAAACTTAGACAAACAGGCTCAGTGACATGCCCAGGATCACACAGTTAGTAAGTGCTGAGGCTATATTTGACCTGAGGTCTAATTGACTCTAGGCTTCATGCTCTATTTCCTGTGCCACTTAGCTCCCTTTTTCTCTTGGATCTGCTGCTCTGACGTCCTAGGGTCATTGTTAGTGGGTGGACTAAGAAGAGGTCCTGTTTTAGTCCTTCAGAGGCTGGTCAAGGTTTCAAACTTCTCTAACATTTTGTTGGCTTTGGCACCCCTAAATTTAATTTGAGGAGATATTTTAAAGTTGTTCTGAGGGGAATGTTGGGAAAGTTCAGTTGGGTTGCTGCCTATTCTCTGCCATCTTGGCTCTGCTTCCCTGCCATTATATTGAAATAAATCTTTATTAACCAAAGCACATTATATAAAATATCTCTTTTAATCCTAACAGAAACCTTGTAAAGTAAATATTCCATACCATTTGGGGGGGGGGGGGGAGGTGAAGGAGGAATAACTTAAGCAAATGATATCTCCAATGTCAGATGACTAGTAATTGGTAAAACAGAGACTTGAACACAAGTTGTCCATTTCTGAGTCTCTTCCTCTTTCTAATCTTTAAAGGGTTGTCTCAAAGCTCAGGAGATGTGCTACCCTGATCTTCTCTACCAGCCAGCTAAAATCTGCTTCCTGTGGGGAACCTGGATGGAACTGTGTACCTCTTGCCTTTATTAACCTTAGAAATTTCAAAAGCCTCAGTGCCTCATTGCCCCCTGATCAGAAGGTGATCAGTTTGCCTTTTTCTTTCTTATTTCTGTCCTCCTCTTTACTGTACTAACCCTGTATTTTCTTGGCATCTTGCCCAGATTATAGCCTTATGTTGGTCCCTATTTTCAACTAGTAAATTGCATGTGTGGGAAGGGGGAGGACTGTTTGGGGAAGAGAGATTATTTCCTTTGTCTCTAAGCTCCTTGAGGGTGAGGACCATGTCTTATACTTTAAGATATAGATATGCATTTTAGAGCTCTCAGAGCCTAAATATGTCAGGGAAAATCTAGAAAGTACTTCCTCTGCTTTTGCTTTTTAAATTCTTGGCTCCTCTTTCTTTTTCTGAAAACCCAAAGATAAAATGAAGACCTCCAGAAAAAGAAGCTTAATAAGTAAGACATTTCTGAAGTAAAAAAAAAAATTAGAGGCATTATGCCTAGTGCACAAGAGTTGCTAAACTAATATTTTTAAACTTAATGAATAAATGAATTGAGTTGAAAAAGCAAATGAAGAAATTGAGATTCCAAAATAATTTATTGTCCAAAAGTAAAAAAAGAAATACCTTAAATAAATACATATTTAAAAAATAAACAAAACTGTCCAGTTTTCATTTCAAATCCAATTCATTGGATGACACCTATTCCAAACAACAGCAATTGATTTCAGGAGCACTTGTAACATTTGTATGCATAGTCTAGTTTCTAAAGTGCAATCTACAGGTCCTTTAGTTTTTTAGACATTTTGTCCATTTGAAAAGGAAGAAAAAATTGTTTCTGATTTCTACCTGGACCGTCTTCCAGGCACAGCTACAGTACTCTTTGCTTTTCAGATAGTTCATTATTCCTTGATAATAATTATTGAGAGGCAAGATGCTCTCTTCACTCCCCCAGGTGCTTTTGGCTTGGTCCATCTCTTCCTCCAAAGCCATTTCCAGATGTACCATTTGTTGATATATCCCATTGAGGAATGTCTCAACGATGGCCTTATCCACGCCAGGGCTGGCATTTTTGCTGCTGAATAGGAGGAAGATATGCTGGAGCATCTCATGGATGACCATGGTCGCATTCTCCTTTTGGCATTGCTTAGGCTGTACAATCTCCCGAGGGATCTTGAAGTCCATTCTCTCCGGTAGACATACTGGATGAATTTCTCCAATCATTCTATTTAGGAGATTCACACTCCTGCGATTGGTTCTTTTTTGATGGAAGCGAAGTGAGTCATAGGCTTTAGAAGAGACAGCAGCAGAGAAGAGCAGGAGAAGAGCCAGTTGTAAGATGCTGCTGTTGGCCATAGTGAACTAGTAAGGAGCTGGCTGTGTAGACACTTCCAAGGTCTGCAGTGTGAATGGCTTTCCTCCATGGGTGCCAGCTATTTATTGAGAGATGCCATCCATATTTTTCTTGATCACAGGAATTTCCCACTTTTCACTTCTCATTTTCACTTTTGTTATGTCATCTCCATTTTTCTACCATTTTTTTGTCTTCTCTTAGGTGCTTAGAAATGTATGTGGTTGTTCTGCTTTATACATAAGTAGACCACAAAACCACAAGAGTTTTGTAGGTTTTCAGTGAGCATTTAATAACAAAGAAGGAATTAATTATCTGAATCAAATGTCTCTCCTCAATAAAAGCATATGTTACAGGGAGACTGTCTATAATATAGAGTAGTTCTTTTACTATAGCAAGGAGCACTGGACCTGGAGTCACGTAGATCTGACTTCAAAGTTGGCCTTGGATTCTTTATATTGAGCAAACCCTTGGCAAGTCACTAAACCTCTATCTGCCTCGACTTCCTCATTTGTAAAATGGGGATAATAGTAAAACCTACATACCAGGATTATTGTGAGGACAAAATGAGGTAATATTTGTAAAGCTCTTTGCAAAACTTGAAGGACTAGATGAATGCTGCCTATTTTATTCTTAATAATGAATATTGTTTGTATGAAGAAAACTTTATATCATAAAGTATATGAGACTTATTTTTTTTTTATAATATGATCAACTGAAATGGTAGCGACCAAGTGTCTGTGAGAGGAGGAAGTCCAGAGTACGTATGATATGGGTTAGAAATGGTTAGAGAGTGTGAAATTGATAAAATACACACACACACACACAATTTATTATTCGAAGATTTGTGAAATAAAATAATTTTCTTTGTTTTTTTTTTCATCTATGTGGAAGGCAAAATGGCTTGGTTAATGGAAAATTAGTCTCGGACTGAGGATGGAGCTGGGATAAAGTCCTGCCTCTCCTATATATGTCATTTACCTTTTTAGTGTCACAGTCAAGTCTTTAAGACTATAATTTGCAGAGAGAGTGATAATCTATGCTTCTTCTTGCCCCCCATCCTCCCTGTCCCCATATTCTCTGAGCTTCAATGACACTGGCCTCCTTGCTGTTCCTCAGACAAGTCACTCCATCTATTCCATGCATTTTACTGTCCGTCCCCTATGCTGGAGTGCTGTTCCTTCTCATCCCCCTTTGCTGGCTTCCCTAGCTTCTTTTACCACCTTCTCCAGGAAGCCTTTCCTGGTCCCCCTTCATTCTGGTACCTTCTCTCTGTTGATTATATACAATTTATCCTGTATATAACTTCTTGGTTCATAGTTGTTTGTATGTTGTCTGTCCCATGAGATTGAGAGCTCTTTGAGGGTAGGGACTGTCTTTCTCCTGTCTTTGTATTCCCAGCACCTAGCATAGTGCCTGGCACATATAGCAGATGCTTAATAAATGTTTATCGACTTACTGACAGGTCATGAAATCCCTACACACAGAAACCTAAGGCATTTAAAAAGAAATCTATTGTTCAGGTTTAAAAGATACTTTTTGAGCCTAGAAAAACAATGCTAAGCACCTCCACACTTAAAAAACCCCACATGATATGTAAAAATGTCTTGTTTCTTCTACTTGAATATTAACACATAAACTTAAGAAAACTTTAGTTTGCAACATTAGTTGTTCAAATCCATCAGTATGCAAAAATATACAGGTAGATTTGGTTTGGATGTGTGATTCACTGGTTGTCAATACTGCTCTCGCTCCTAGGGATGCTTGGTGGTACAGTGGCTAGAGCACTAGGCCTGGAGTCAGGAAGACCTGAGTTCAAATCCAGTCTCAGACATTTACTTGCTGTGTGATCTTGGGCAACTCACTGAATCCTGTTTGCCTCCGTTTCTTTATCCATTCATTAAGATGGAGAAGGAAATGGCAGACTCCACTATCTTTGCCAAGAAAATCTCGAACGGAGTCATGAAGAGTCAAATATAACTCAACAACAACAGGACCTACTCTAAATGGACAGAATCAAAGATCCTAAAGTTAAGGATACTAAGTTTAAGAAGGGAATGATATGGATGTATATATTAGAAACTGTTATCTACTATTTTAAAATTTGTTGAAAATTTTACAAAGATTAAAGGAGGGAAGCTTAGTTGTTTAAACTAAATATGGATTAGCTCATTTTTAATGATACTAGATAGGGTTGTGAGAGTTTCATGTAGACACTTAGAATCATACAATATTAACATCTGGAAAAGAAAGCAACTAGGTGGCTCAATGGATCGAATATTGGACCTTGAAGTCAGGAACACTCATTTTTCTGAGTTCAAATCTGGTCTTATATTCTTGCTAGCTCTATGACCTGGTCAAGTCACTTTGCCTCAGTTTCCTCATCTATAGGATAGTGTTAATATCTCCCATGGTTGTTACAAGGATCAAATGAGATAATATTTGTAAAGCACCCTATAAGCCTTAAAGTACAATATTAATGTTACCTACCTTTCAAGTTCTAAAATGGTCATACTATGATATAATAACTTTAGAGATCATCTAGTCTATCCACTTCATGTTTACAGATGAGGAAACAGAAGTCCTGACCAGTAATTTACCACTTATTAAAATAACAAGATTATAGATTTAGAACTAGAAAGGACTTTAGAGGTCATGGAATCCAACTCCCTCTTTTTATTGATGTGGAAACTGAGGCTCAGAGATACATGATTTGCCTAAGGTCACACAGTTACTAAGTATTTGAGGCAGGATTCGAACCCAGATCTTCCTGACACCCTCCAGCCTCCAATGTAGCCAGTAAGTGTCTGAGGTGAGAGTTGAATTTGGTCCCCTAAGCCCACATTGTCCCCATTCATCTAACTCTTCATGGTCCCCAGACCTTATATAAGACAAGTTTTACTGTTAGGCTACTTCCAAAGCAACCAGGTGGTACGGTGGATAGATGTCCAGGTCTGGAGTCAGGAACATTCATCTTCACCAATTCAAATCTGACCTTAGATGCTTACTATCTGTGTGACCCTGGTGACGCTGGGCAAGTTATTTAACCCTGTTTGACTCATTTTCTTCATCGATAAAATGAGTCAGAGAAGGAAATGGCAAAGGACTCCAGCATCTTTGCCAAGAATACCCCAAATGGGGTCACACAGATTTGGCCATGACTAAAATTCCTGAAAAACAACAAATTTCCAAAGTCATTGCAGCTCATTTATAGATGCCACCCAAGCAACTCCTATAGCTCATAGACAAGCTACAAGTAGGGACTCCTTTTTCTAGAGAGCAGAATATACCCCATCTGCTTCTACATTTACAGCCAGACCAACAGGGGGTCATGACTCACACAAAGGGGTGATTTGGAGTAGATCTTAAATCCTCCACACCCACCCTACCCACCCACCATCCTCACCCCTCTGCCCCTGACTTATAGAGCTGAGTCCCAGATTGGGCCCTGGAATTTCTGAATGAGTAATTACCATCATCTGACTCCAGGATAGTAATGAATATTTTCTGTGTCTATTCTGACTACTTAAAGAGCCAACTTCAACTATTGTAAAGAGTATGGTCACTTGGTCTATTTCTTTTTGTTGTACAATTATTGGCAGAGGAGGACATGTTTCCCAGAGTTTCTGTTACCCTTTTCTATTGATACTTTAGTATTTTAATATCTGGATATTTATGGAAATAGAAACCTGGATAGAAAGTTTCATTCTTAATCTTTTAACTGTTTGGCTATGGATCTTGACATGTGACTAGTCCATGTAATGTATCTTATATATCTCCATCTACCATCAATGATCCTCTTTACTTGGCTATGAAATTCCTAAAAGTTCTATTCCAAAATCTTATGGTAGTAAGATGGGGGTGGGGCAGACCTTGGTTTCCTGAAGATTATGTAAGTAGGTCTCAAGCTCTATTCAGTCTTGCCAGGTTGCCAAGGCTTTGATTGAGTCCCAGTGACTGTATGTGTGGTCTGTTCTTCAAGAATTGAGGTTAAGAAGTCTCTTCACTAGGTTGGCACATGCCACCTTTTTACCTACAACTAGCTTCAGTTGTAGAGAGGCTGTTCAATTCTTTAGCTCTGTCATCTATGATGTCCTTCAGATCAACTGTCCAGCGTTTCTGATTAAAGTAACACCATGTCTCTGTAGTGTTAACAAGACTATCCCATGGGAGAAACATCATTAAGTGCCTGTTGGAAATACACAGCACTCCTCTTTCCTTCTAGTCCAGTAAGTGTGGAAAAAAGGAAATGAGGGTCACCTACTGCTGACTTTCCATTAAAGTTCATACACTGCCTCAGTCTGATTCCCAGTGGCCTTGCTTCAGTCAGCACTTAATGCCTATTAGTTGAATTAAATTAATGGAGTGAATTTTGTGGATGTAATACACAATGGATGTAATACAAAGACAAATAGTTATTGATTAAATAAATACCACTAAATTACCACTACTACCTATTATATTTGTTAGTATAACTTATTGCAACAGATCCCAAATTATAGATTAGTGTGCAGAATATTTCCTCAAAGGTATTTTGGAAGGGAGAAAAAATGTGGAAAGAGATTTTCAGGATAGGACAACAGTACTTCAATTAACTTGCATTTGTTAAGTGTCTGCACAGATGCTGGAGAGACAGAGACAAAAATGAAACAAGAAACTTTCTGTGGGGTTATGTATGTGTGAATGATACATGTTCACAGATTTAATAAATACAAATATATGCAAAATAAAGCAACAATTATTTTTTTTATTTTCACTTTTTGTGGAGGGGGACGTTTAGGATTCACCCACAAATGGAGGAATTGGGAAAGGCCCCTTATGGCAGGGAGCTGAGCCTTGAAGGGAATTAGGCATTTAATTCCCCTCCCCTAGTCCCCCACCTCAGCTCTAAAGTCAATGGAGCCCTCCTGCTGGGATTTTCCCCCACCTTTTTTCTTGCCACTTAGCCTTTAGTATTTTTTTTTCTACTTGTTTAGTATAAATTGCAGGAGTTATATATATATAATTGAGGAGTTAGGCAGAGCCATCAAATCCTATCTGAGATGCTAATCTTCTAGATATCCTTTTGGTTTGTTTTTTGGGGAGGAGTCTCAAAGTGTGCCAGAGAAGTTATGTGGATGTGGGTGCTGTGTACTTGTGAATTATCTGAGTTGGCCCTTCTCTTTTGCAAAGCCAAGCCTCCTTCGTGGACCACTGATTCTATCTCCTTCACACTTCATCAGTATATTGCTTCCACACATATTCTCCTCTCTAATCTTCAGTCTCTTCCCATCTATTGACTCCTTCTAAGCTGAATACAAACTATATTCAAACTCCTAAGTTTCTGGCATCCTAACCACTGCACCCCCCCCCCTCCAAAATAATCCTTTGCTAGTCCTTACCTTTCCTCAATCTAGCATCTGATATTTCTCCTCCCTTTCACAGTTAACTTCCTAGTAACCACCTGTCTATATCTGTTGCCTCCATTTCCTCTCCTTTTACTCATTTAAAATTTTTTTACATTTTTTAAAAAACTTTTAATTCCAAATTTTCTCTCTCCCCTCAACCTGTCTCTCACTCGCTAAGAAGGCAAGGAATATGATACACATTATATGCAAGGCCTCACTAATTTTCAACTGTTTTTAAACTGACTTCTGTCCTCAATTGAAATTATGCTCACAAAAGTTTGTAATGATCTTTTTTGAAATATTAATTTTTTGTTAACAAAAATCTGTTTATTTTCCTTCCTATCTCTCCCTAGCCTGGAGAAAGAAATGAAAAGAGAAAAGAAAAATAAAGAAAAGCAAACAGGCATTGTTAAATAAAACAAATTCCCATACTGCCCACAGGCGGTCCCCCCAAAGCTTAAAACTGCACTGTCTTTTTTGGAATATCTGTCTCGGTCTGTATCCAAAGTCCCATACTTTTTTGTCGGGAGGTAGGCAGCATATTTCATCATGGTTCTTCTGGAAAAGTGGTCAGCCTTTGCATTGATCAGAGTTTTTAAGTCTTTCAAAGTAATTGATCTTTATACTTTAGTTGTTATTGTATAAATTGTTTTCCTATCTCTGCTCACTTCACTATATATCAGTTTATGCAAGTATTCTCAGGTTTCTCTGAAATCATCACCTTCTTCATCACCACCCAATGGTATTCTGTTATATTCATGTACCATAATTTGTTTAGCAATTCTTCAACTGATGGGCACATCCTTAATTTCTTGTTCTTTTCCAACACAGAAAAGTTGCTCTAAATATTTATCTACATGTGGGTTCTGGTCATCTCTTAATTAGCAAATTCAATGGGCTTTTTTCTCAGTCATCCTTTTCTCTGCAGCATTTTACATTGTTGTCATCTTCTCTTCTTGGACACTCTTCTCTGTTTTTGTGACAATTAACTTTCTTGATGCTTCTCCCTCTTGTTGGACTTCTCCTTCTTGTCCTCCTTTTCTGGTTCATTATGCATATCATACCTCCTAAGATGATTGTTCCCTGAGATTCTGTCCTGGCCCCTCTTACTTTTTGCACATTCTCTTACTTTTAGTGACTTATCAGCCCCCATGGGTTCAATTGTCATTTCTTTCTTTTTTTTTTTTTAAAGCAATCGGGGTTAAGTAACTTGCTCAAGGTTACCCGGCCAGTTATTTCTGGGTGTGGTGCTGAGTATCTGAGCCTGGGATTCGATCTCCAGGTCATCCTGACACTGGAGACAGTGCTCTTACTCGTTGTGCTACCTGGTCGCCCCTCAATTGTCATTTCTATACATATGACTGCCAAATCCATCAAGTCTGCCCTTCTGAGTTTCAGTTGTATATCTCCAACTGCCTATTGGATATTTCAAAGTGGATGTTCTGCATCTGATTTTGTCTCTTAGGTGTTTAGTTTTATTTTTATTGCAATGAATAAGCTAGATATTTTAATTCTTCTTGGTAGAAATTTCAGAAATTTTTCTTTATCTTTTTCCATTTCAAAATGTTTTGTATGTGTGCTGTGGTTTTTTGTGGAGAATATTTTTAATTCTTCTGTGTCTCATTGTCATAGATTTGCTTTCTGTCTCTGAAGTAGTTTCTGCTAGTTTTTGAAGTTTTAAGAAAAGAAAAGCTACATTTTGAAAGCAAAAGTTGAAAGGAGTTTCTTTCTAGACATTTAGAAAACTTCAGCAAAACTTTTTTCCTTTTGCCAAATCTGTCTAGAAAGTAGCTGACCTCTAGAATAGTGGAAGCCAGAGAAAATAACCTGTTAATAGATTTGTATAGAATAATTTCTATGATTGTTTTTCTATTTTAAAATTTAGCAGCACTCATTTTAATTAGAAAAAAGGGCTAAGTATCTAATAATCAGGAATTGGTGGTTGTAGAGATTGGTGACTCTTTGCAGAAATGCAAAGGCGGCTTATATTACCTATCATAAAGCCAGCTATACCTAACATAAAGCCATAAAGAGTTTTGCTATATTTGTGTCTGTGGTGTGGTGGTGAGCCTCCCAAGACTTTCCAAACCATGTCTCCCACTTCTGCTATTTTCTTTTCCTTTTTTCACTTGTCCAACTCACATTTCCTCTGGCAAGTTGGGTTTTCACAGTGTAGCAGATACGGCTGACAGAGTACTAGGGCTGAGTCTTAGATTAATTTAGGAGTCTAAGATTAATTTAGGAGCTTCCATTGGTGTTTCCCCTTAAATTGTCAATGGACTCAGTTCTTTAGCACAAGGCTTTACTCAGATTGCATAGCAAGAAAAAGGCTTACAAAGTCTTCTCTTCTCCAACTGAAGAGGTTTCCCACTAAGAGGGTTAGGGTTGCTCTGGAGACCCCAAAATACCAACACTCTGGGTCTTGCTGAATGAATTCGACTCAAGTCTTCTCTCAGTCAAAAAAAAGTAAAGTTTATTAAAAGTCTGCTTGCATTAGACACAGAGTAAGCCTGTGCCAAGTCATTCTATGGCACTCTTACAAATATGAAGACAGGATGGGGTCTTATATATAGAAGGTTGTGGGAGGAATCTAGGGGTGGTCTAGGGGAGGAGTTTGGGGAGGGTCTCAGGAGGAGTTAATGAGGTCAATGAGTGATTAAGTCGCTGGAGGCCACCTGGAGACCACAAACAATGGTGGGCTAGGCCAGTTCAAGGGTGGATAGATAGGGTGGGAAGTCTAGTAACAGACTTGCCTTATGCAAATGCCTCATCAAATGAGATTATTTAATCAGAGTTCAAGGGCTCAGTACCTCAAGGATTCATGGAGAGCTCGAGGGGGCTCCCAGAGCCCATTCTTCATCATAACCAGGGATTTGGTTGGTGGGTTCTCCTACCAGTACATGAAATAAGGTCCTGCATAATCCTGACTGTGGTTTCATGATATTTAAATTGTTTTTCTCTGACTGCTTGCAATATTTTCTCTTTGATGTGGTAATTTTGGAATTTGGCTACAATATTCCTTGGCATTTTCAATTTGGGATCTTTCTCAGGAGGTGATTGGTGGATTCTTTTGATGACTATTTTGCCTTCTGGTTCTAGGAACTCAGGGCAGTTTTCCTTGATGATTTTGTGAAAGATACTATCTAGGCTCTTTTTTTTTCATCATCGTTTCCAGGTATACCAATAATTTTTAAATTGTCTCTCCTGGATCTATTTGCCAGGTCAGTTGTTTTACCAATGAGGTATTTTATGTTTTATTCTATTTTTTCATTCTTGTGTTTTTGTTTGATTGATCTCTTATAGTGATTAGCTTCCACTTGCCCGATTCTGATTTTTTTTTATTTTGAATCAGTGCTTATTTATTTATTTTTAGTTTGCAACATTCATTTCCACAAGATTTTGAGTTCTACATTTTCTCCCCATCTCTCCCCCACCCCCCAACCCAACATGGCATGCATTCTGATTGCCCTTTCCCCTGGTCTGCCCTCCCTTTTCTCACCCCTTCCCCTTTTTATCCCCTTCTGCCTTACTTTATTGTAGGGCAAGATAGAATTTTATGCCTCATTACCTGTATATCTTATTACCTAGTTGCATGTTAAAATATTTTTGGACATATTTTTTGAAAAACTTTGACTTCCATGTTCTCTCCCTTCATTCTTCCCCACACAAGTTATGCAAAACGTTTCCATAATAGTCATATTGTGAACAGCTAACTATATTTCCCTCCATCCTGTCCTGCCCTAATTATTCTATTTTCTCCTTTGATCCTGTCCCTTTTCAAAAGTGTTTGCTTTCTGACTACTTCGTCCCCAAATATGCCCTCCCTTCTATCATCATCCCCATCCACTTCCCCAATATTTCCTGTAGAATAAGATACCCAATTGAGTGTGTATGTCATTACTTCCTAAAGCCAAATCCAATGAGAGTAAGGCTGGCTCATTCCCTTTCACCTACCCCTTCTTCTCCTATATTGTAACAGTTTTTTTTTCTTGCGTATTTATGTGAGATAATGTACGCTATTCTATCTTTCCCTTTCTCCTTCTCCCAATATATTCCTCTCTCACCCCTTAATTTTATTTTTTAGATATTATCCCTTCATATTCAACTCACCCTGTGCTCTCAGTCTATACATACATACATTCATATATACATACACACACAACACACACACACACAATACTGAGAAAGTCTCATGAGTTGCAAATATCATCATTTCTTGTTGGAATGTAAATAGTTCAACATTAATAAGTTCATTATGATTTATCTTTCCTGTTTGAATTTTCATGCTTCTCTTGATTCTTGTATTTGGAAGTCAAATTTTCTGTTCACTTTGGTTTTTTTTTCATTGAGAATGTTTGAAAGTCCTCTATTTCACTGAATGGCTATATTTTCCCCTAAAGTATTATACTCAGTTTTGCTGGGCAGATGATTCTTGGTTTCAATCCTAGCTCCTCTGACCTCAGGAATATAATATACCAAGTCCTCTGATCTCTTAATGTAGAATCTGATAGATCTTATGTTATTCTGATTATGTTTCCACAATACTTGAATTGTTTGATTGCTTGCAATATTTTCTCCTTTACCAGGGAACTATGCAAATAGATCACAATATTCCTCGGAGTTTTCTTTTTGGGATCTTTTTCAAGAGGTGATTATTGGATTCCTTCAATTTCTATTTTGCACTCTGTTTCTGGAATATCAAGGCTGTTTTCCTTGATAATTTCTTGAAAGATGATGTCTAGACTCTTTTTTTATCATGACTTTCAGGTGGTCCAATAATTTTTAAATTATTGCTCTTGTATCTGTCTTTTAGGTCAGTGGTGTTTCCGATGAGATATTTCACATTGTCTACTATTTTTTCATTCTTTTGGTTCTCTTTTATAATTTCTTGATTTCTCATAAAGTCATTAGCTTCCATTTGCTCCACTCTGATTTTTAAGGAATTATTGTCTTCAGTAAGATTTTAGGCTTCCTTTTCCATTTGGCCAATTCTGTTTTTAAAGGCATTCTTTTCCTCATTGGCTTTTGGGACCTCTTTTGCCATTGGAGTTAGTCCATTATTTAAGGCATTATTTTCTTCAAATTTTTGGGGTCCTCTTTAGCAAGCTATTGATTCATTTCCCATGATTTTCTTGCATTACTCTCATTTCTCTTCCCAATTTTTCCTTTACTTCTCTTACTTGATTTTCAAAATTCTTTTTTTACCTCTTCCATGTCCTGTGACCAATTCATATTTTTCTTGGAGCTTTTGGATGTAGGAGCTTTGACTTTGTTGTCTTCTTCTAGTTGCATGTTTTGATCTTCTTTGCCACCAAAGTAAGATTCTATAGTCTGATTTTTTTAATGCTGTTTGCTCATATTTCTAGCCAATTACTTGACTTTTGAGCTCTTTGTCAAGGTATGACTCTGCTTTCAGAGTGGAGAGTGCTGTGTCCTAATTTTCAGTGATTTTGCACAGGTATTGTCAGAGCTTCTTCTAGACACCTGTAAATTTTCAGGTCTTCTAAGGTGGCATGATCAAAGGAGAGGTGTTTCCTCCTCTCCTTGCCTGTTCTCTTGTCTATGAATGATTAAAAGCACTCTTTTCTGCCTTGGAACTTTGAGGAGGACTCCCTCTCCATAGCTACCACAAACTCTGCCATACCAATGCTCCTTCTCACCCCAGGACCACCCCCAACACTTGACCCAGATCCAAGCAGGGCAAAGCAAGAGAATCCTGTCTCAGCACCAGCAAAGAGATCCCTGCAATCACCCTCTGATCAGCCACTTGATCCCTCCACCATCTGTGGGAACTGAAACAACTGCTACTGCTGCTGTTTCTGCTGCCACCACCCCTACCTCCACTGCCCTGATACTGGGGCTGGACCATGCTCTTCTCTCACCCAAGCCTAATGGTTTCCCCACTGACCTTCTACTTTTTCTTTGGTATTTCTGGGTTGAGAAGTCTGGAAACCACCACAGCTGCCAGTGATTCAGGCCCAGTCTATACCAGTGCTGGCCACTCTCAGCCCAGTGTAATAGACCCTGCCTCTTAGCTTTCTAGGTCATCTTGGACTGGAGAAGGGTTTTACTCTGTCATTTTATAGGCACTATAACTCTAGAATTTGTTTAGAGTAATTTTTTACAGAAATTTAGAGGGAGTTGGGAGAGAGCTTAAGCAAGTCCCTGCTTTTACTCCGCCATCTTGGTTCTGCACCTCGGCAATTTTACTTTTTAAGGATTTGTTTTCTATAGTCTGTTTTTGTCCTTCCTTTTTCCAAATTATTGACTTTCTATTACATACCTCTCATTTTTTTAACCTCAATTTTTCTTCTATGTCTCTGATTTGACTTTTAAAATTGTTCTTGAGTTCTTCCAAGAAGGTTTTTAGACTCAAAATCTGTTCATATTCCACTTTGAGGTTTTGAATGTGGGTGTATTGAAAATGTTGTCCTTTTCTGAATTTGTGCCTTGATCTCCCCTCTTCCCATAATAAGAATCTGTGGTCAATGTCTGTTTCTGCTTTTTGCTCATGGTGTTTGCCTAATTACTGACTTTTAGAGTTCAACTGTTGTTGTGACCCTAAGGTTTCTAGCTAAGTCTAACCTCCTCTTCCTGGCCCTTGGTGTGCACCCAGACATATCCTAAGTGTTCGCATAAAGGAGAAGTCGAATCAGTGGAAATGAAAAGAGGCACAGCTTTATTGTCAGGACTGGCATGTTGTTACATCTCTCCCTCCATCCTCTCTAGCCCCCTCATGCTTCAGCCCTTAAATCCCCAAAGTACACTTGCAGAGCTCATGGACAGCTTGTGAGGGAAGGTAGGGGGAGCCAATCAGAGAACAGGGAGGATGTATCCAGAACAGCTTGCATACTCCTGCGCACTTACCCTTAGTCCCCAAGACAAATCCCAGGGTAACAGGGCACATTGCATTATAGCACACAATCTGGGAGCCTCGGCACTTCCTAGAGGTTAGGGTGCCCTGACTACAGATAAGATCAGCACATATTGCTAATTGCTCTGTATCCTGTTGCATCAGACCTGAACTCAGAGAGGCTGCCTGAGACCCAAAGAGGGGCTACAGGGCCCAACAAATCCCCCTTCCTTTTAGGCGCAGAGTGACCAATCTTATGAGTCCTACAAGGCACGGGATTTTTTGGATGTCTGCATGAGAGGGCAACAGACGAGGGGATAATTACCATAAACAAAAGCCATTCAATTACATATTATATACTATCCACAAATCATGGGGAAAAGCATAACAAGGTGGGGACACTTGCCACACCTAAAGAGTTTGTTTAAAATTACCTACTACATACTTCACAATGCAAATCGCAAGGAGATACAATATAACCAGAGAGAGAAAGGGTGAAAGCAATATATATATATAATATATATATATCCAATGCAAAGGACTTAACTCTTTAAATGAACCCTAAATTTGTCATGCCAAATGATACACCTTAATTTTATCCAGGGAGGCCTCATTGATATGGGAAATCAATTTATCGAATTGTTCCAAATCCACTCCTATGGAGGTATTTCTAAAAATCCCTAACAAACAATTTTTAACTTTTTGCCAATCATAATTAGACCTATTATATTTCATGGGTATAACACAACTAGGATGAAATCTATAATCACACTTCAACAAAACTCAGTTTCTGCAAGCCTGTCTTTCACAAATTCTAATTTCCTCTAAAGCATCTAATTTTTTTGGCTGAAAGTCTCTACTTTTACTTATTACCTAAATACAAAGACACAGTGGTTGAAATTATCAATGATAGTAGACAAAATAATAGTACAAATCCCTTCTAGATATACATAGAGCAGGAGTACAATGAATGCAAACAATATTCCATACAGAGGAGTCATACATAGACAGATGTATCCATAAGTACGTTGGAGAAGGAGAATAGAAGATACAATTGCAATTAGTCCCATGATTAAAAAAGTCCAGAGATCACTTTTGTGCAGGTTCCCCTGAAGTCTGAAATCAAAAGAGGGTGTTATGACATCATAACCACTAATACATTGTTTAAGAGTACAGTTAAAACAAGGTATATTCCAATAAAATATAGTATGAACTTATATCATCTGTAAATGATTTACATTAATCCAAGTAAGGAAGGGTTATGGGGGTCAAATACATGTAATTAAAATTACAGTTATATGTGAAACAAATGATGCAACAGGGGTAGGTGTATCAAAACATAAATCAGGATGGAACCAGTTTGGTTTGTATAGAAAGCAGAGTGATCACAGCAAGAAACACAAATCCTGGGGTAACAGGTTTTTCAGCTCTTTGGATGGATATAAAAATGTTTGATCTGCCCCCATGGGGTCATAGCTTTTTTGTTTTGGTTGCATTAGGAGACCTCTTCTTTATTTCCATGTTCTGTCTCTGTAAGTTCTTCTTCTACTGCTGGAGCTTTTTCATCTCTCTGGGTGATTAGGATTACACACCCTGATGTTTCTTTTGTGGCACCCTCACTGGTAGTTCCCCAGATTCTGGAAGATATATAAGCACAGCCTTGCCCCCACAGTAATAAATTCCACATTACCTTCATTTTGGGGAGTATGCACCTTTCACATTCTTTTACTGCCGGTGTATACTCATTTTTAGCAATGTTTTTGGGTGTATATTTGGCTAATGTATTTTGGGTGTATAAAGCAGTAGTTAATACAGCTAATTGCTCCCCCCCCTTTTTTATTTTAGAAACTAGGTTGTAATATGTTTATCACAAGGGGTATGCCTATAATTAATATTATTTAAAAAATGATCACAGAAAGATTGAAATAAGTTTGTTAGTGGCAGGAACATTATCAGCATTCAATTGTGTCAGAATACCCATAGAAGCAGAAAACTGTAACATATGGTTACATAGAGTATATGCATTTTGATGAAAATAAGAGTAAGCTAATGTAGTTCTATGAATATTTAAGGAAGAAGTTGGAGAAACTTGAACTTTTGATTAATAGACACGTAATTTAGATAAAGACACCCAGGAAGGGAAGAATGAACTGCAATATAGGTAGTGGCCTCTATGTCACAAGAGCTTGTAGCTTCTGAAAAAGGTTAAAAAGATCTGTATTGTGAGTGTGTTTAAGTTTAGTAGTATCAATATGTGTTGGCATATGTATACAGAATATTTGTTATCTGACACAATATTGAGGGAAAAGAAAAATCATTTAACAATAATAGCATATCAGAAAGCTGTGTCTAGTGGGTAGAAGTAAAGTGAATATTAATAACTTTATCATTATTAGAATTAATGTTAATATAATTAGAATTAATTAGCTTAGAGGCAGGCCTGGAAGGCGAGGCCAGCAGGCCTGGAAGAAGAAATGCTCTAAATCACTATTGGTTAGAGAAATGCAAATCAAAACAACTATGAGGTACCACATCTCACCAGTCACCTTGGCTAAGATGACAAAACAGGAAAATGACAAATGCTGGAGAGGATGTGGGCAAATTGGAACACTAATGCATTGCTGGTGGAGTTGTGAACTGATCCAGCCTTTCTGGAGAGCAATCTGAAATTATGCCCAAAGGCTATAAATACTTTCATATCCTTTGACTCAGCAATATGACTCCTAAGGTTATATCCCAAAGAGGTCATAGAAGTGGGAGGAAGACCCAAATGTACAAAAATGTTTATAGCAGCTCTTTTTGTGGTGGCAAAGAATTGGAAATTAAGGGGGTGCCCATGAACTGGGGAATGGCTGAACAAGTTGTGGTATATGCATGTTATGGAATATGTACTATAAGAAATGAGTAGCAGATGGACTTCATATTTACCTGGAGAGGCTTATACAAAGTGATGCTGAGTGAGAAGAGTAGAACCAGGAGAAATTTGTACACAATTACAGACACAATGTATGTGTGATGACCAACTTTGATAGACTGGACTCTTCTCAGCAATGCAATGATATAGGTCAATCCCATAAGACTCATGATGGAGAGAAATATGTGCATTCAGAGAAAGAACTAGAAAGAACTGAGTTTATATCCAGGTGGAAGCAAAATACCTGATCTTTTTCCTTCTCTTGTTTGGTTTTATGTCCTCTTTACCATTTTTCATTCCATCTGATACAATCCGTCTTTATAACCTGATTAATGTATAATGTGAAAGTATTTACAGATCCTATACTTGACTCTATGCTGCCATGGGGGGAAAGGGAGGGAGGGGGACAAAATGTGAAACTCGAGTAATTGTGCAATTGAATCCTGCAAACTAAAAGGAAACAAACAAATTAATTTAAAATAAAAAAAAAAGAATAATTATTTAGCTTGCATTTCCAGGAAGCTGATAGACTAAAGAAGTTCCTGACTAGAACTTTACAACTGAATAGTAGACCTACATCCTTGTTACACAAAGCTTGTTTATCCTCTGATTATATTCACTTTTGAAGAAAGAGATATTTCAGAAATTGAATCTTTTAATTATAATAAGTTCAGACACTACTTTAACTCTTGCCTAGGCATGGAATGACTATACATTGGAATCAAAATAGCAAAATCTGTTCTACTTTACTTGAACTTAGCTGTAAGTTGTCTTGGAAATCCTAAAAGCAAAAAGAAAACTTTTAAGAGTGAAATTCATTTAAACCAAATTGGTGTAATATAATTAACATAGATTCTCAAGGTATTTATTGACAAATTATTGCAGAATTCTTAAATATCACAAAGTTTTTAGCCAAAAAAGGTATAGTAATTGAGTCTTTATATTGGCAATAATTAAGAAGCTCCTCAAAGTACTTATAAAAGTTATTAGTATTAGGATCCCTCTAAACAATGGAGATATTATAAAGTGAGCCTAAGTAGTTTGTATAAGTTACTGTGTATATTCTAATCCTTAATAAAAAATAATATTGGATTTCCCATAATGCTAACACAAAAGAGTTCATATCATTTATTGTTAAAACAGGTAGCAGAGGAATATTATATATGTCAATTAGAAAAGGAACAAACTATTCTTCAGGTAGTAACTGGAGAGATATCAAGGGGAAAATTTCCAGCCCAAATTTGGCAGATAGATTATATTGGTCCCTTACTCCATGATAAAGGATGCAAATTTATATGTACTTGTATTGATACCTGTTCAGGTGTACTAGTGACTTGTCCTTATAAGAATGCAAACCAAAAAACACCTGTAAAACTCTAGATATCATAAGTCTATATTGTAGAACCCCAATACAGATTCAAAGTGACAATGAGCCACATTTCAAAGGTAGTGAAATGAATAGATATTGGAGGGGGGAAGGCAGGGCAATTGGGGTTACGTGACTTGCCCAAGGTCACACGGCTAGTAAGTTTTAGGTGTCTGAGGTCAGATTTGAACTCAGTTCCTCCTGACTCCAGGGTCAGTTCTCTATTCACTGCACCACCTAGCTGCCCCACAGATATTGTATATTAATTGACACTGTTCCCTGCATATAGGGATAGGGAGTGGATATCTGATTTTATTGTTATAGGGAACTATAAAAAATGTGGCAACTCTTCCTGCCAATGCAGACTGGCACCTTCTATGAAATTGGTAATCTTAGAAAGTTGCCTGGAGAACCAAGGTGTAAAGCTACTTGCCCAGGCAGGGTGACATAGTCAGTATGTGTCAAAAGGTGATTTAAACCCCTGCTTTGAGTTAAGTTCTCTCCCCACTACTCCAAGCTGCCTCCTTTAGCAAATGGTAAGACTTTAATAAATATTTGAATTGCATTGTTACATAATAAGTAAAACACTTTGTAACTAAGGGCACATAAAGTAATTTCTTTAATTCACTTTATGTGGGAAAAGATATCAAGGGATGCACTGTAGGCTCATTGTGAATATCATTTCAGATACCATACAAACTTTTTCCTCAATGGACAGTGACAGACAGGCTGGAATAGTAGATATAGATTAATATAACTTGCAAAAATTAAAGTTGTTTAGCTAGTGAGATATCTCTACATTCTAACCCCTTTTCAGTATTCACATGACAGTTTATATGGTGTTAAATACTTCAGCTAATGAAGATACACTTCATTTGCTGAAGAAATCAAACTCTATCCCAATGATTGACTGCTTGGTTTTAGGAAACATTAACTTAGCTAAAGGAGATAAAATGTTTAGAAAGCTAATTTCTTATCCCTAAATTTCCTCATAACAGAAAGTGCCTCCCTTTTAACTCAGATAAATTACCTGATGGAGTAACTGTACTTTTTTATCTTAAAATACTGACTTAGTCCTTGGAAGTAGCTCCTCAGATCCAAGCTGGGGTTCTAACTTTGCAAGGAAGGCTCTTCCCACCTCTTCACATGCTCAAAACTCCTCCATGGCTATTCTAGTGGTTGATCCAATTTGCTGAGGTAATCCAAATCACAGAAGAGGTATTCTGGTTAATGCATTTAAAGATATTTGGAAAATACTTTATTCCTTATTAACATTGTTTACATCTAGCTTTATTTGACTAGAAATTTTCTAACCCCAAACCATAGGTCATGCTGACCTCAGAGACTATCCAGAATAGATGCATGCTTGTTTTGGGTCTGCCTACCCAGGTCTTTGGTGCACCCAAAAAGCTTGTGTTTTGGAACCCCAATAGCTTGCATTTTGGTTTCATCCAAATTTTATTTAATATATACTTACTTGCTGATATACATCTCAAGTAATCTACAAATGTGTAGGCCCCTCACCTTCCAGCAGGGATCCACACCTTTTCTGTCTCCCTCCTTTGTTGTATCAACTTAGTAAAATTATTTCTAAAAACCTCTGTTTAGGTTTGGGGGTTTGTTTGTGACCAATGAATCTGCTGGAGCATCTCACAAATAGTTCTAGAATATTCTTTTTCCTTCAAGGTTCAGTCTCAATTTCTCCTCTTCTAGGCAGCTGCCCTTCACCCTCTCAGCTAAAAGTGATCTCTCTCTTAAAATTTTATTGGACCACTTGTTTTTGGCCCTCTATCTTTTTGTCTTGATTTCATCTCCTCTTGGATGACATATATTTGGGTAGGCGTTGCATATTTTCATTAGAACAGGGCTTCTATATATATATATTTTGTTTGTTTTGGGCATCTTGGAAAGGACAATGAAGTCTATGGGGTCCTCAGAATAAATGTGTGTTTTTTTTTTACAATTAAGGAGAATATCAAATTATAATTTGAGGTTAGAGAAAAATTATAATTTGTATTCTTTTTCTTATCTAAATATAAGAACCTCCTGAAATACATTCATAAAAAGTTAAGAGATCTTATGTTAGATGGTTACTTTTCTAAGAGAAGTAACTGGATAATTTTTATTTCTTATTATAGTAAGTACTTAAAAAACATTTATTTAATTGAATTGTTTCACTGAATCTGTTATCCATTCCCTTGGGAACAACTAGTTAGCTTTTCAATGAGAGTTTATTTAATAAAAATTATGGGACAAAAGTTTTTTAAAATTACATTTAATATAAAAATATGACATTATTAATATCAAATAAATATATATTTTCCAAAATGAATAGTGACAAACATAAATAATTATTAATTATAAATATAATATTAATATATAATATAAATATAATAATAAATATCAGTCATAAAACATTAGAGCTGTTTAGTTATTGAGCACAGATGAAACATCTCTGTATTTTTACGCCTCACATTTTTACAAGTGACAGTTTAAGTTATTTTAAAAACAGCTGAGTGAGCCGTAGGTAAGTGGTGAAGTGGATAGAATACCAACCCTGGAGTCAGGATGACCTGAGTTCAGACATGACCTAAGAAACTTGACATTAATTAATTGCATGACCCTGGGCAAATCATTTAACACCTATTGCCTCACAAAAAAAAAAAAAAAGGTAAAAACAACCCAGTGAATTCAGCTGTTTTCCACTTGTAGCAGAAATGACAGTCCTTTTTAACTATTGAATGTTTCAGGAAATAGGAAATTGGACAAGGAACTGAAGTGTTCTGAGATTTCATTTCTTCATCCTCAGTCCCTGAGTTTTCTTGTGAGTTTGCTCATGAATAGAAAAATCTTCCTGATCTCTACTCTCACGATCTCCCAGGCACAGTGACTGTACTCTTTATCTTGTAGGTATTTCCTTGTTCCTTGGAAGTAGCTCCTCAGGGCCAGCCTGGGGTTCTCACTTCCCAAGGAAGGATCTTCCCACTCCACATCCTGCCCAACACACCTCTCCAGCTGTGCCAGCTGCTGATCCAGTCCACTGAGCAGTTGCCTGAACTGGGTCTGATTCCAAGTGGCAGGAGTGGCACTCAGGCTGAAGATGTCAAAGATCTGCTGGAGCATCTCGTGAACAATGACTGTGCCATTTTCCCTCTGGAATTGACTGCCCTCCATGGCTTCCTTTGGGAAGTTGAAGTTGGTCCTGTCCTTCCAACATGGCACCAGGGAAATTGTGCTCATTTGGTTCAGAAGTGAGAAGTTGTCCAGAAGATCCTGAGTCAGGTCACAGGCCAGGGTGCAGAGGGTGCTGGAGCAGATCAGCATCAGAGCAACTGGCAGCAAGGTCCAGGAGGTCATGGTGACACTGAGGGTGGTTTGGGTTTGGCTGAGCTGGGAGACCAGTGAGCCTTTGTCTCAATTTGTTGGTTTATCTGGTCTCTAGACATCTCTCTCTTAAATAGTGCTGAGTGTAAATTTCCCTTCTTAGCATGGAATTTCCCTTCATTTTCTTTTTTACCACATCACTTTTGAAAGATACCATGGAAAAGCCATCATTTGCTCTATTAGTAAAAAGGCAACTAAAATCACCATTTGATACATTTTGGATTAAGTTTTGTGTGTAAAAGGGATTCCTCCTGCCATTCTTGTATCTCCCCAGCATCTAGCACATTATAGTGCAAACATAGTCAGTTACAAAGTCTCACTAGCATTAACAATGAAATAGTTCTTTCCACCTGCCTGTCTTCCTCATCTCCATTCATTGTACCTACCAAAGTTCAGGTCCTCTTCTACTTTTGCCTATGGAGTTGCAAAAATTGCATTAATAATAATAACTTACATTTCTGCAGAAATTTAAGGTTTAAAACTTTAATTTAAATTAATTTAATTTAATTAAAAATTTATGGTTGCAAACTTTTCTCAAAAAACAGTAAGCTAATATTATTTTGATTTTATTGATGAAAACCTAAGATTCTCAGAGATTTAAGTGACGCCCCCAAATACTCAGGCGATAAATATTCTGCTTTACATTTGGTCCAGATATGACTAACTCAGTCCCATCCTACCATCTCCTACTTCATTGAGTTGTGTGTCTCTGCAATCCTTTCCTCCACATTTCCATCTGTTGGCATCTTACTTGTTCGGTGCTCAACTTAGGTGTGACCTCCCCTATGATACCTTCTCTGTCTCCTTCCATTGTAACTTGCCTATCTTAGGCAGCTGTAGGTGTATGTACATGTGTGTGGGGTTGTGTTGTGTATCTTAACCTAAAAACATGGTATGATTGTCATATTAAGTTTTTGAACTGAACTATTGAACTGAAATGATTTCTGAGGTACTTTCCCCTTCTAACATTCTAGTATTCTTTGATTCATGCCTGTTATATATAAAGCAGAATCAAATTGGATTGAAAATAAGATAGGTGTGATTATATCTTTAATGAATCAAGGATGGCTTTTTTTTTTTTTTTAAAGCACTTGGGGTTAAGTAACTTGCCCAAGGTTACATGGCCAGTTTTTTTTGTGTGGGTGTTAAGTATCTAAGGCCGGAGCCAATCCCGGGTCATCCCAACTCTGGGGCCAGTGACACACTGCGCCACCTAGCTGCCCCAAGGATGACTTTTAACAATAGTTGGGCTCAATTTTTATTTTCTTTATATAGCAGAGTGGGCAATTTCAACTCCATATATTTCCCCTAGTGACTTGCTATCATGGAAAACAGGGTGTCATTGCTGTTGCACAGTATGTATTGAAGGCCTGAACTGGGGTATCTTAGATTGTAGTAGAGGACAGAGTTGACAATCTGTGTTTTCATTTAGAATCCACTAAATCTCCCTTGGTTGTACAGTTCAGTCCTTGGAAAAACTCTTGGCTTGTGGCTTGTCTTGGCTTCAATCTGCATTCTGAGATGCTGAGGTCATTGCATTGTATTCTGCCAAGCTGACTTTCCATTTGTTCAGGGGTGAGACCAGTTTTTCTACTTCCATTTTCATCATATTTAATGTGCTTTCAGTTTCCTTTTGATGTTTCATCACTTGAGCTTTCAAAGATTTTCTTTGTGGAGGGAGAACAATGGGCCAGAGGGGAAATCACTTTTTCTGCTTCCATTTATGTGCATCCCCTTAGCCTCCCTGCATTTCAGTGGAAAGAAGCTGACTTTGGAGTTGGAGGCCCTGTGTCTGAAACTGCCTCTATCACTTCCCACCTAGTTGATCACGGGCAAGTCACTTTACCTTTCTTTTTTTTTTTTTTTCAAATGCTTTAACTTCTGATTTACATCATTCATTTCCACCAGATTTTGAGTTGCAGATTTTCTCTCTGTTTTTCCCCTACCCACCACCCCAAAATAGCAGTCCCACAGGATATCCCCTCCTCCAATCTGCTCTCTCCCATATTTTCTCCCATACCCTTTTTGACTTTTCCAGTGGATTTCTATGCCCCAGTGCCTGTATATCTTATTTCCCAATTACATGTAAAATAGTATTAATAATAGTATATATTTGATTTTAAAACTTTGAATTCCAGATTCATTCCCTTCCTCCCTTGTCACCCACCCTTACTGGGAAGATAAGCAGTTCAGTATAGGTTGTACATGTGTGGCTAACGCAAAACAATAACATAGTAGATATATTGTAAAAGACTGACTATATTTCCCTCCCTCCTATCCCACCTCCCACGTGTTCTATTCTCTACTTTGATCCTGTCCCTTTTCAAAAGTGGGTGCTTCCACCTTCCCTCCCCCCCAGCCTGCCCTCCCTTCCATCACCCCCCCCCCCCC
The DNA here is from genome assembly GCF_028583685.1 of Petaurus breviceps papuanus. Taxonomy (NCBI): domain Eukaryota; kingdom Metazoa; phylum Chordata; class Mammalia; order Diprotodontia; family Petauridae; genus Petaurus; species Petaurus breviceps. Next base: position 2,428,411 of record NW_027185793.1, read on the forward strand.
CCCACTCTCCTGGAGGGTGAGATACCCTATTTAGTGTGTATTTCATTCCCTCCTCGAGCCAAATTCAATGGGAATAAGGTTGACCCATTCCCTTTTGCTTTCCTATTCTTCCCCTCAATTGTAACTATTTTCCCTTGCCTCTTCTATATGAGATAGTTTACCCCATTCTGTCTCTCCACATCTCCTCTCATTATATTTCTCTCTCACCTCTTAATTTCATCTTTTAAGTATCATCCCTTCCTGTTAAATTAGTCCTATGCCCTCTATCTATGTATACCTGTAAACATGTATACACACATTCACATATGTATTCATATGCCCATATACCTTCATATATAGACACACACACATATTTCTATTCCCTTCAACTGTTGAGAAAAGTTTCATCAGTTACAATTATTGTTTTTCAATGTAGGAATGTTAATAGCTCAACTTTGATAAGTTCCTTATGATTTCTTTTCCCTGTTTACCTTCTCACGCTTCTCTTGCTTCTTGTATCTGAATGTCAAATTTTCTAATCAATAGTTTTTTTTTTTCAGCAAGAATGCTTGAAAGTCCTCTATTCCACTGAATGACCACATTTTCCCCTGAAACATGATACTCAGTTTTGCTGGGTAGGTGACTCTTGGTTTTAATCCCAGTTCCTTTGACTGCTGGAATATCATATTCCAAGCCCTTCCATCCCTCAGTGTAGAAGCTGCCAGATCCTGGGTTATCCTGATTGTGTTTCCACAATTCAAATTGTTTCTTCCTGGCTGCTTGTAATATTCTCTCCTTAATCTGGGAATTCCGGAACCTGGCTATAATATTCCTAGGAGTTTTCTTTTGGGGATCTTTTTCAGGAGGTGATCAGTGGATTCCTTCAACCTCTATTTTGCCCTCTGGTTCTAAAACATCAAGGCAGTTTTCTTTGAGAACTTCCTGGAGGATGATTTCTAGGTTCTTACTTTGATCATGGCTCTCAGGTAGTCCAATAATTTTAAAATTATCTCTCCTAGATCTATTTTCCAGGTCAGTGGTTTTTCCCATGAGATATTTCATATTGCCTTCTGTTCTTTCATTTGTTTGGATCTGTTTAACAGCATCTTGTCACTAGCTTCCATTTTCTCCAATCTAATTCTAAAGCAATGATTCTCCTAATTGAGCTTTTGGGATTCTTTTTCCATCTTGCAAAGTTGGCTTTTTAAGGCATTCTTCTCCTCATTGCCTTTTTGAGCCTCCTTTGCCATTTGAGTTAGTCTATTTTTTAAGGTATGATTTTTCTCAGTCAGGCTATTGACTCTTTTTTCATAATTTTCTTGCATTGTTCTCATTTCTTTTCCCAATTTTTCCTCCACTTCTCTTATCTGCTTCTTAAGGTCCTCTATGGCTTGTAAACAGCTCGTGTTTTCCTTTGAAGCTTTTGGTGCAGGAATTCTGATTTCGCTGTCTTCCTCCTGTTCCATGCTTTGCTCCTTTTTGTCCCCAAAATAGGAGTCTAATATTGGAATCTTCTGTGTGCTTTGTTTCCTTTGCCTGGTCATGTCACCCCCTCAGTCACTTGACCCCTGGGCTTTTTGTCACAGTAGGACTCTGCCACCAGATAGGGGAGCTTTTGTCCCAAATGCTGGGGTTTTCTCAGCTGCTGGAGGTATTAGATGGGTGCACTCTCTGAGGTCTCCACATGCTCTGGCAAGTTGGACACACACCCCAGGACCTCCACCCTAGACTGCAATCCAGATCCAAGAAGGTTAAAGCAAGAGCAATTACCCCTCAGAGTGGTGCTTGGTCCCCCTACACTCTGCAGGCCAGGAGCTGAAGCTGCCAAGTGGCACTCGCTGGCTGTGCCTGCATCTCAGTGGTTTCTTGCCCCGGGGGCAAAAGCCACACACTCCCACTTACTGGGTCCCAAAGTCCAGACTGCACTGACCTCTCACTTTGTCCTTAGCATCTATGTGTTGACACATCTGGAAACAGCCACAGCTACTACTAATCTGAGGTCCCTGCAGCCCGCGGCTGGTCAGGCCCACCCTGGGGCTAAAGCCTTGGTGTGGGGCTCGGCTTGGCTCCCAGAGCACTGAGCTGGCCAATTCCTGCTGGCCTGCTGGACTGTCCTCAGCGGGAGGTTAGCTTTTCTGTGTCATTTTGTGGGTTCCACAGCTCCAAAGTTTGTTTAGAGTCCCCTTTTCCCATGGATTGGGGGAGGTGAAAGCCGGAACAGCAGGGAAGTCCTGCTTCTACTCCACCATCTTGACTCCACTCCCCTACTTTACCTTTCTAAGCCTCAGTTATCACATCTGTAAAATGAGGGTGTTGAACTGGATGACGATTGAAATAATGCTGCCATCTACTGGTTGAAGTTGTCATGTGTTGCTTAGCAGACAAATAATTGGGCCTTCAATAAAGGTCTAAGGAACCTAAGTCAACTTCAGGGAGTAAATTTCCAAGTTAACAACATTCATCTTTTGATGCAGAAGATCCCACTTAAGAATGACTAACTTCAGGGAATCTTAGAGGATTGTTTGTTTGGAACCCCCAAAGATAAAACACTTAAAATTTAAGCTTTGAAGGATAATTCTAAGTGATTATCTCTCATTCCTTCCATATTCTCAGTTCCCCCACAGGGAACTTCCATTAACCCAGTGATTGACTGAAACTTTTAGCAAGACGTTCTAAACTAGGGACATTCCAGCAAGGAGTCAATTCTTTTAAAAATTGAATTCATGTTTCATGTTACATGAGACCTAGATAAGTATCTCTGGAAGACTACAAATAGAATTAGATGAATTATTTTGCTGCATTTTGTTTTCCCCATAAAATTAATTTCTTTCCTTTTTTTTTAAGAAGAAAAAGAAATCAGCTGTTTTGGGAAGTAAATTTAACTCACTGATTCTGAGCAGAGTTGGTTTAATTGAGTTGAATTTAAGTAGAAGGAGGATGATATCTCTAATCTTCAGCTCGTAATTTTTGTGGCATTGCCTTGTAAATACATGGTTTAGAAAGTAAATGAATGGCACTGAATAAGCATTTTAACCCAGAGTTCCCAAATGCCCATGATGTTAATGGGGAGTTGTAGCAGAACATGAAGAGAGGGCACAGATTGTGGGTGGGCCTTCTAATTGCTAATGATTCATTGTGAAGATGGAATAGTTTGCTGATGAAGATCAGGAATAAGTGGAACATAAAGCCAGAACAGGAAGGCAGAAATGACAATGGGTGAGACTTGTGAGACACAAACCCCAAGTCACAGCATCCTCTCTCCTGTGTGTCCAAAGATCTGGGGGAAGCCCATCACCACTAATGGTCCAAACTCTTCACATCTTCTCTCCCCTTCCTTAGAGAGGGAAGGTGAAGAGTAGGCAGAGGAACCTATAGTCTGAACTGAAATTTGATGAGGAAAGAGAGAAATACATAAAATCTAAAACTAGAAGGTTTTAAAATGAAAATTTATGATGGAGGAAAAATGTCTCCACAAAATCTAAAACTGGATTCCATGGAAGGTAATCAGCATGACACAGAGGGAAGAATGACAAAGAAGGAGCTACCTACCTAAAGCCTTCCCTTTGCTATGATAACCCTGTCTCTTCATGGCATCTGGCACACATCATAGATCTGTAAGGATTGAACTTTATCAGCTAGTCAAAAGCATGTAGGGGAAGGGGAGGAGTGTTTGGGGAGGGGAGAGGGTTTCCCTTGACTGTAAGTACCATGTCTTATATTTTAAAATATAGATATGTATTTTAGAGCTCTCTGAGCCTAAGTATGGCAGGGAATAAACAGAAAGAACTTCATCTAGCTTTGCTTACTCTATTCATGATTCCTCTCTTTCTTTTTTTTTTTTTGAAAACCCAAAGATAAAATGAAGAGCTCGAGAAAAAGGAGAAGCTTAATGAGTAAGGAATTTTGGAATTAGAATAAAGATATAGAGGCATTGTGCCCAGTGCACAATAGTTACTGAACTAATATTTTTAAATTTAATGAATACATTAATTGAGTTGAAAAGCAAGTGAACACATAGAGTTCCAAAATAATTTATTTTCCAAATGTAAAAAAATACCTTAAATAGATCTCTTCAATGAATGAATAAATAAATAAATATTTAAAAATAAAATAAATTGCAAAACTATCCAATGTTCATCCGAAATCCAACATCTTGGATGCCACCTATTCCACCTGTAACAGTTGTATGAGCTGTCTGGTTTCTGAAGTGCAATCTCCAGGTCCTTCAGTTTTTTAGACATTCTGTCCATTTGAAAAGGAAGACAAAATTCTGTCTGATTTCTACCTGGACCGTCTTCCAGGCACAGCTGCAGTACTCTTTGCTTTTCAGATAGTTCATTATTCCTTGATAATAATTATTGAGAGGCAAGATGCTCTCTTCACTCCCCCAGGTGCTTTTGGCTTGGTCCATCTCTTCCTCCAAAGCCATTTCCAGATGTACCATTTGTTGATAGATCCCATTGAGGAATGTCTCAATGATGGCCTTATCCACGCCAGGGCTGGCATTTTTGCTGCTGAATAGGAGGAAGATATGCTGGAGCATCTCATGGATGACCATGGTCGCATTCTCCTTTTGGCATTGCTTAGGCTGTACAATCTCCCGAGGGATTTTGAAGTCCAATCTCTCCGGTAGACATGCTGGATGAATTTCTCCAATCATTCTATTTAGGAGATTCACACTCCTGCGATTGGTTCTTTTTTGATGGAAGCGAAGTGAGTCATAGGCTTTAGAAGAGACAGCAGCAGAGAAGAGCAGGAGAAGAGCCAGTTGTAAGATGCTGCTGTTGGCCATAGTGAACTAGTAAGGAGCTGGCTGTGTAGACACTTCCAAGGTCTGCAGTGTGAATGGCTTTCCTCCATGGGTGCCAGCTATTTATTGCAAGTTGCCATCCATATTTTCTTGATCACAGGAATTTCCCACTTTTCAGTTTTCATTTTCATTTTTGTTATGTCATCTACATTTTTCTACCATTTTGCTGTTTTCTCGTAGGTGCTTAGAAATGTATGTGGTTGTGCTGCTTTATACACAAGTAGACCACAAAACCACAAGAGTTTTGTAGGTTTTCAATGAGCATTTAATAATAGAGAAGAAACTAATTATCAGTACCAACTGTCTCTCCTCAATGAAAGCATATATTACAGAGAGACTGTCTCTAATATACAGTAGTTCTTTCAGTATAGTAAAGTTCACTTTTTTCTTTGACTTCTTCCATAAAACATTGGTTTATAGCAATGTTAATTTTTATTCCTAATTAATTTCCAGTTGGCACTGTTATCTCAAAACAATTTGATTAAAGAGGCAGCTGGAGGATTGAACACTGGACCTGGAGTCAAGAAGACCTGACTTCAAATTTGGCCTCAATTACTTTCTATTGAGATGACCCATGACAAGTCACTAAACCTCTGTCTGCCTCAGCTTCCTCATCTGTAAAATGTGGATAATAGTACCACCTAAATGCCAGGATTGTTGTGAGGACAAAATGAAGTAATATCTGTAAAACTCTTTGCAAACCTGATAGGGCTAGAAGAGTGCTAGCTTTTTTTTATTAGTAGTAATAGATACTGTTTGTACTAAATAAACTATGGATCTTGACATGTCCTTATAATTTGTCTTGCTCATAACCATCTACCATCAATGATCCTTCTTACGTGGCTATGAAATCCATTAAAGTTCTATTCTAATACCTCATTGTGGTGACATGGAGTGTGAAGCAGATCTTGCCCACAGGAGACCACAAAGGTTTATGCTTTAAACTGTAGTAAGCCTATTTTGGATGCTCTGTACCTGTCTTAATCTGTTCCCTAAATCCCTTACTTCTTTGTCAGGAGGAAGGCAGAATGTTTCATCCTGGGTCCTCTGGAACTGTGATCTGTCATCACATTGATCAGAGTTCTTAAGTCTTTCAAAGTTATTTATCCTCATAATTTGTTATTGCATAAATTGTCTTCTTAGCTCTGCTCACTTCACTACATATCAGTTTATACAAGTGTTCTCAGGTTTCTCCAAAATCATCCCTTTCGTCGTCATCATACATTAGTATTTTATTACATTTATATGCCATAATTTGTTCAGAAATTCCTCAATTGATGGGCAACTCACTATCTTTGAGTTCTTTTCCAGCACAGAAAATCCACTACAAATATTTATGTACATGGAGGTTCTGGCGATCTTTTAATTACCAAATTGACTTGACTTTTTTCTCAGTCACCTTTCACTCTGCAGAATTTTATGTTGTTGACGCCTTCTCCTCTTGGACACTCTCTTTTCTGTTTTTGTGACAATGACTTCTTTTGATGCCTCTCCCTCCTGTCTTACTTCTCCTCCTCCGTCTCCTTTCCAGGTTCATCATGCATATTGTCCCTCCTAAGATGAGTATTCCCTGCGATTCTTTTCTGGGCCTTCTTTGATCCTTTGCACATTCTCTTACTCTTAGTGACTACATCAGCTCCCATGAGTTAAATTGTCATTTCTAGCCAGATGTCTCCTAAATCCATCAATCCTGCCCTTCTGAGCTTCAGTTGTGTATCTCCATCTGCCCACTGGATATTTCAAACTTGATGTCTTGCATCTGATTGTGTCTTATGTATTTATTTTTATTTGTGTTACAATGACTAAGGTAAATAATTTAATTCTCCTTGAGAATATTAATTAAGATAATTTAATTTACTTACCCTTTCCATTTCAAAACTTTTTTGTGGGTACTGTGATTTTTTGTGGAGAATATTTTTAATTTTTCTCTGTCTCAATGTCATAGATTTGCTTCCTGCCTCTGAAATAGTTTCTGCTAGTGACTGAGGTTTTCAGAGAGGAGAAGTCACATTTGGAAAGCAAAAGTTGAAAGGAGTTTCTTTCTAGAAATTTGGAAAACTTCAGCAAAATTTTCTCCCTTTGCCAAATTTACTTAGAAAATAACTGGCATCTAGAATAATGGAAGTCAGGGAGAATAGCCTGTTATTAGATTTGTATAGAAATGTTTTTATGATTGTTTTTCTATTTTAAAATTTAGTAGCATTCATTTAATTAGGAAAAAAAAAGCCCTAAATATCTAATAATCAGGAATTGGTGGTTGTAGAGGTTGGTGACTCTCTGCTGAAATGAAGGAAGGCAGTTATATGGTACCCATAAAGCCATAAAGAGATCTTTCTATTTGTGTTTGTGGTGCAGCGGTGAGCCTCCCAAGATTTGTCAAACCTTGTTTCCCACTTCTGCTATTTCCTTTACCTTTTTCCACTTGCCCAACTCACATTGCCTCTGGTAAGTTGGGTCTTCACAGTGCAACTGCTACTGCTGACAGAGTAGTAGGGCTAAGTGACTGCCCTCATAAGACTAGCTTAGAAGCTTCCCTTGGTGTTTCCCCTTATCAAAGAGACAATGGACTCAGTTATTTCTTTAGCACAAGGCTTTACTCAGATGGCATACCAAGAAGACAGGTTACAAAGTCCAACCAGGGACATGGTTGGGGGTTTCTCCCACCAGTACACATGAAATTCATGTTAGAGTGAATAGGCACTGCCATGAAATATAATGGTAGTAAGGCACTGTATTGAGGAAATGAGGCATGTAGGGCACACATTCATCCAAGGCAGTTCACAGCTCAGGAACTTCAAGGCTTGTTTCCTTTTTTTTTTTTTTTTTCCCCATTAGGGTACTCTTGAAATTCAGTTCCATGGCAATGATGAAGAGCTCTGACGCTTAGCTGGGCTCCATCTCCACTGGACAGGGAATTCAGCTGGGTTATTTTCTTGTCACCTTGACTAGATCGGTTTATCTGCTATGGAGTTGGGCCAAGCACTGGCTACTGGGCTGGCTTCTCACCGGGTTTAGTTGCTGCTGGACTGTACTTGATAGGTTGATTTGTCACCACCCTGAAGCCAAACTGCACCAGGCCTGTCACTTGGTGGGCAGTGAGATTACTCAGACAATGGGCTCTTCTCAGAATCCCTGGGCTCACTTTTAGATGGGCAGCTGCAATCTTTCACCAGCTTCAGTCACCATCTTGACCAGGTGATAGATACAGTGCTTTATTTAAATAGGCTCTAGAACAGTGGCACTTAGCTAGAACTGGTAGAAGCTTTTCCCCTTTGACTCTCTCAGAGTCTCAGGTCTGAGGTTTATTGCCTTCATTGAGGAAGTGGGAAGCTTTTCCTGTTTTGAATAAGATTCTTCCCAGATTCCTTTTAAGATCTTATGCAGATAAGTGACTAAGGACAAAGGTAGGATTGTAGAGAAAGCTACAGAGGATCCTAAATGTATAGTGACTTTAATAGATCTTTCAACTATCCCCTGTGGCAAATAGGTCTCTTTCATTAGGCTTCCCATGAGAGTATGTAGAGGGGTTGTTCCTTTCCCCCACCCTGGTCAATCTAGTGACCACTTCCACATGACTGCTAGAGCAAGGGGACTCAACCAGACTTGCTTGAGCAAGTATGCGTTTACCTTATCTTTTCTGGAATTCCTTTCCTGAGTGGGTGATCAAATGTTGATCTTGAGATAGACTTATCCAGGTTGGGAGGCAACTTTGTGAATGAGAGAGGGCTAGAAGTCCTGAATCCATCTGATGGATTATGCTGATGCATAAACATCTCTAATGAGAAGATGACCACAGACCAGGAGAGGAGTAGTATTGGTTGGATAGTAGACATGGACTTTAAGGGGACAGTACAGAGCCTCGGTAAAATGGAGCAGTGCTTATTTGGCAGTCCCACAAATTGTTCTATAACCTCCTGATAAGGTTTAAACAACAGTTTCCAGGGGGAGTTTAATTACAGCTATCACTTGTTCCTGAATACTGTTTAAGTTTTTGGAAATTTTGAGTGTTTTTGATTGAACATTTCTTTTGTGTATAGGAACTAAATACCTGTCGCATACTTAATTTATGTTGTATACTGAGGACCTTTCTAGTTCTCTCTTTGGGGAGTCCTTGGGAATAATAGAAAACCTAAGCATTAAGCATCCCCCTGGATAAATCTGTAATCAACTGAATAGTGTAAGGGAAAAGAGTTGAACCTCTCCTTTTGGAGTTCAAACTTTCCCAGGACTTAACACCATACCAAAAATGTGTGGATTCATAGATTGGTCCCTTCATTGAAAGGGAGTTGTTGCAGTGGCTCATCTTCTTGGGCTCAGATGTGGTTCCTGTTGTTAGACCTATTTGTATGACCTTTAATGAAGCCCTCTCTGAATTTTCTCATCTCTAAAAGGAAGTAGGATGGACTGGACTTTTCAACTGATTGACTGTTGGGAATGTAAGAGAAAGGAAAGAGTCACAGTTGATTTCTTTCCAAATTCTAACAGACTCCTCAAGCTTTTGATTTTTCATTCTGTCTTTAGCTATTTATAGTTTCATTACTTCTGCCCTTTGAAGTGATCTACTTGTCATCTATTTGTTTCCCATCCCCTACCTTTTGAATGTGTGTGCAGTTTTCTCTAGACTCTCTAGTATTTTCTAGCCATTACCTAAAAGTAAAGCAAGAGAGGTAAAATGAGGGATAAGAAGGAAATTCTCTCTAGGGTTTGAAAGAATAAGTAAAAAGAAAAATATTTGGGGCAGCTAGGTGGCACAGTGAATAGAGCACTGGCCCTGGATTCAGGAGTACCTGAGTTCAAATATGACCTCAGACACTTAACACAAAAACTAGCCATGTGACCTTGGGCAAGTCACTTAACCTCAATTGTACCTCCACAAAAAAAAGGCAAAAAAAGAGAAAAATGTTGATTTACATAATCATCTACTCCCAAAATAAGACATAAGCTGAGGATCACAAGGAGGTGAGGCAGTAAATGAAAAGGAAACAATCAGAATGGGAAGAAAACACACACATAGAATGGCAAGTCCTTACACGCTGACTAAGTGGCAAGGTTACTAAGGAAAACCAAATGAACTATAAAACTGACCTTCCAGAGATGTTTTTAGTTCTCAAAGAAGTAACCACATAACTAATAAAATCTGGTCTTTTCAATGTACTGACCTGAGAATCACAAGGACACATGCCCTTAGTTTGACTTGGATGTGACAGGGGAAGTCATATAAGCTTTTTTTTTTTAAAGCAGTCGGGGTTAAGTAACTTGCTCAAGGTTACACAGCCAGTTATTTTGTGTGGGTATTAAGTATCTGAGCCTGGAACTGATCCCAGGTCTCCCGACTCTGGGGCTGGTGCTCTTATTCACTGCGCCACCTGGCCTCCCATAGTCCCATAAGCTTTTAAAACCTCCATTTTCTACATAGCAGAAGTCATGTAAATGTTAGCTATTATCAGTATTTTATTATATGAAAGAAATAGGAAAAACGTTTACCAAGGTTAATTAATGTATTAACTGAGTCTTAATATATTTTTAATATTCCATACTCATATTCCTCCTTTTTCCAAAGAAGATAGGAAAGTTATATATAATATATATACATATAGTATGTATATATACACATACATACATACATACACATATATATGTTATAGATTTTTAGGAGAGACAAAAATATAAATAAAAAAGGATAAAGTAAAGATGAAATAATATTTCATTCTAGAGACATTAGGGAGTCACTGGTGTTTATTGATCAGGAGAATGACATGGTCAGACCTGTGCTTGAGAAGATGGATTAGATTGTGGCAAGACTGAAGGCAAAGAAAGTAGTTAGGAGTCTATTGCCATAGTTTGGGCTTGAAGTATCTGGATGAATACAGTGGAAACATATATGAGAGATATTCTGATGGTAGAAATGATGTGGTTTGGCGATTGGTTGGACATATGCATGGGGGAAAGAGAGGTTTTGTAATTAAGGATTAAAATAAAAATTTTGAGCCTAGTGGGGAAGTTTAGAAAAGGGTTGTGTTTGTAGTATTTGAGGGAGGAGGAGATAATGTCATCACAATCCATCCATGCCTATATACTCTTTCTTGCCCCCAAAAAAGAAAGAAGGAAGGAAGGAAGAGAGAGAGAGAGAGAGAGAGAGAGAGAGAGAGAGAGAGAGA